>NC_057804.1:352166887-352512314 GCF_018294505.1 Triticum aestivum | reverse complement strand
GGTTAATCCTAAGTAGGAGGTTTGTTCAAGTAAGAACAACACCTAAGCACCGGTCCACCCACATATCAAATTATCAAAGTAGCAAACAAGAATCAAACCAACATGTTGAAAGTGACTAGATGAAATTCCCGTGTACCCTCAAGAACGCTTTGCTTATCATAAGAGACTGTTTTGGCCTGTCCTTTGCCACAAAAGGATTGGGATACCTTGCTTTACTCTATTTATCGTTATCGTTACTTGCTTGTTACAAATTATATTGCTATCAAACTATCTGTTACCGACAATTTCAGTGCTTGCAGAAAATACCTTGTTGAAAACAACTTGTCATTTCCTTTTGCTCCTCGTTGGGTTCGACACTCTTACTATCGAAAGGACTATGATTGATACCCTATACTTGTGGGTCATCAAGCCCAGAGTAGAACATTATCCCTCAAACGAACGGGTGGAGTGGGAAAACCAGTCCCCGGATGAAGTGGGGAGTGAACACCACCCGTTCGCCGGCGCGGGGCATTGGCACGATCTGGCCCTCCTCAGGGGCCCGATGAGCAATGTTGGGGGAGGGGAAGCCCGCTCGCTTCAGGTCCTCGATGTCGTTGTTGGTGACACATGAGGCCTCCCACTTGCCCATCGCTCCAGATTCGGCCATTGCCGAACTCGACTTCGCGGGAAGTTGGATTGGAGCACTCAAGCTCTACAGATTGGGAAAGGCTATGGTGGGAGGAAGAAGAAGGTGTGCGGGGATGTAACGCCCCGAGACCGACGCTCCAAATGCCTTCCATGTTTTTCATTATTGTCGTGTGTTTTTATTTGTTTGTTGCATTTCATCATGGCATCCTTCGCATTGCATCGGCACTCGTCGCCGTCATTGTTTTAAAACTCGCATCCACTCGTAGTTGCCGCGTCACCCCTTGCTTTCGTTGACCGTTCCGAGACCAACCAGGTTTTGTTTCCCTCTTGTCTGGCTTCCTAACCTCACTGCACATCCTGCAAACCCCTCGCGTACGTCCAAAATGTGCCCCGAACCCGACCCGCTCAGTCGTCACTGTTGGATCCGGATCATCCCCAAACATCTATAAAACATCTCCATTTTCGTAATTGGACTCCCTAACCTATTTATTTTGGGCCGTCCGATTGCGATCGGAGGTACATATCAATCCCAAACCAAGCTGATCTACCTATATAACAAACCTAACCCTAGACCTAGGTTGTCCCATCCATCCATTACATCCCGCAGCGCCGCCACCCACATTCCCTTATTCCTCGGGAGCTTGTCCCATCACCGCTAGTCCCCTTCTTCCTGGGGATCCTCCCAGATCCCCTCCTCACCAACCCACGCACAGCCAGCCACCCAACCAGATCCACCTTCCCTTCCTCCCGAAGCACTCAACTCCTCTCAATCCATGCTCGCCTCCTCCCTGCCTTCTTCATCAACAGCCAGCAGGACCAGCCTCGTTGCCCGCTCCTCCCATCTGCCCGAGCGCCGCCGCCTCATGACCCGGCATCCCTCGCTGCCGGCCTCTGCTTCCCCTGCATCCTCTGCTTCGATGCAGGAGGACGACGACCTCGCTCGTGCGCACCTTCAGCGCCAGCTGGGCCGCGCCGATCGCCGTCCGAAGGCCAAGCAGCCGGCTTGCCCTGCTCCTGCCTCCCCTAGATCAATGTTGCGCCGGCGCCCTTCAGTTCCCGCACCGCCGGCGAGCATCATCAGGCCCCAGGTCGCATGGCCATTGCCCTCGCCTTCCCTCTTCTTTCTTCTTTTCCGTTCTGCTCCATCCTCTCTGAAAAATCCCTCTCCATCTCTTTCTTCAAGTGCACAGGAGGTGCTCCGCCCGTCGTTGCTATTCGCAGGAGCACCGGTGCCCTGGATCCGCCGTGGCGCTGCAGTCCTGCCAGCTCCACTGCCCCGCCAAGTCCGCCGCCATAGCCCAAGGCCCTTGGCTCCGCCGCCTCGCCAAGTCTCGCGCCGCCATGCCCGGCCTCTCCTCTGCTTCGTCCGGTTTGAGCGACCGTTGCCGCACCCTGCTTCGTCTGAAGCCGCTGCACCAAGCCCCTGCCTGCTTCGCTCCGGTCTTCGAGTGCGTTGACCAGCCTCCTCCAGCCTCTGCATCGACCGGGCCGAGGCCCATGGTGAGGCCATCCCCAAGCGCCTCGTTTTTTCCCCTTCTGTTGGACTAGTCAGTTTCAGCCCAGTGTAGTTTTTTTCCCTGTCTGCGAATTTGCGTAATTATCCAGAAAACTGCATATTTACAGATTACCCCTCCATGTTCATGCATTAATAACTCTTTAACCGTGCATCGGATTAAAATGGTTTATATATGTAAAATGCTTAGAATTTTATCTAGTTTCATATTATGCAACTTTCATCCATGTTTAAAAAGTTTAACTTGTTGTTTGCTTTAATTTGCGTAAATCACATGCTAAAATGATTTATTTCATAACTAAATAACCGTAGTTCCAATTTTAATAAACTTTATATGTAAATGGGGTGGAAAAATGCCTAGTTTAACATGGTCCACTTTATTTTCTTGTTTAACAACCTTAAAATATGGCTTAGGGTAGAACAATACCAAATTCATAATATGCATATGGGGATTTTCCGGAATTGTTGTTTGTTGTTCCGGCCTCAGTTAAACTTGCCTAAATAGTTAGTTTACTTATGCTTCACCTCTTGCCATGTTTAATAACATTTAATATTGTTGAGTAGCTTATAACGAGATCAAACTAAATAATTGCATGTGGTGTTTTGTCAATATGCAACTCATTGCATATTGAGCTCCACTTGTAGTATTGTTTATTTCACTTTGCCATGCCATGCCTCATTAAACCGGTCATGCATCATACTTGTTTGTGCATCATACCATGTTTATGCTTATGTGTTTACCATGTTGTTTGTTTCTTTCTGGCGTTGCTTCTTAGTTCCGGTAATGTTACGGTTGTGATGATTCGTTCGACTACTCTCGTTCGTCTTCTTCATGGACTTGTTCTTCTTCCTAGCGGGATTTCAGGCAAGATGACCATCACCTTGGATCTCATTACTATCATTGCTATGCTAGTTGCTTCGTTCTATTGCTTTGCTGCGCTACCTATCACTTGTTCTTCAAGCCTCCCTAATTGCCATGTCAGCCTCTAACCTTTTCACCCTTCCTAGAAAACCGTTGTTTGGCTATGTTACCGCTTTGCTTAGCCCCTCTTATAGCGTTGCTAGTTGCAGGTGAAGTTGAAGATTGCTCCATGATGGACAGGATTATGTTGGGATATCACAATATCTCTTATTTAATTAATGCATCTATATACTTGGTAAAGGGTGGAAGGCTCGGCCTTATGCCTGGTGCTTTGTTCCACTCCTGCCGCCCTAGTTTCCGTCATACCGTGTTATGTTCCTTGATTTTGCGTTCCTTACGTGGTTGGGTGATTTATGGGACCCCCTTGACAGTTCGCTTTGAATAAAACTCCTCCAGCAAGGCCCAACCTTGGTTTTACCATTTGCCTCACCTAGCCCTTTTTTCCCTTGGGTTTCCAGTTGTAGAGAACTTGACACGAGATTCGATTTAAAATGCATCAACCGCGTGTGTAGCCGTGATGGTCTCTTTTCGGCGGAGTCCGGGAAGTGAACATGGTTTTTGGGTTATGTTTGACGTAAGTAGGAGTTTAGGATCACTTCTTGATCATTGCTAGCTTCACGACCGTTCCTTTGCTTTTCTTCTCGCTCTTATTTGCGTAGGTTAGCCACCATATATGCTTAGTCGCTGCTGCAACCTCACCACTTATCCATTCCATACCCATTAACCTTTGCTAATCTTGATACCCATGGTAATGGGATTTTTGAGTCCTCGTGGCTCACAGATTACTACAACAACAGTTGCAGGTATAGGTTTTGCGATGATCATGACGTGAGAGTGATGTTTGCTTACTTTGGAGTTCTTCTTCTGCTTCTTCTTCGATCAGGGGATAGGTTCCAGGTCGGCAGCCTGGGCTAGCAGGGTGGATGTCGTTTGAGTTTCTGTTTGTGTTTCAGCCGTAGTCGGGTGTTGCTCTTATGTATGTTGTTGTATTTTGGCGGCAATTGTATGCCTCTTGTATGTATCCCCATCTATTATGTAATGTTGATGTAATGATATCCACCTTGCAAATGCGTATCAATATGCGGTTCTATCCTTGGTGGGACCTTCGAGTATCTTTAGGATAGTATCGCATATTGGGCGTGACAAGTTGGTATCAGAGCCTCGACCGACCATAGGAGCCCCCTTGATTGTTGGCCGTTGTTGAGTCTAGAAGAAAACTATTTTGAGTCTTAGGATTATATATATCGGAGAGTAGGATTCTTTTTACTCCTCAGCCCCTTCGTCGCTCTGGTGAGGACTCCCGACTTAGATGTTTTGTCTTTCCTCTCCTCAATTTTCACAAAAAAAATTTAGGATCACGCGGGTATCTTGGAATCATTCCGATAGTCTTGTGGCGAGAACATTGTTCTTGGTGCCTCCTGACATTTAGGGGTTGTGGCAGTGTCCCGGGGAGTTGAGCTCCGAGGTGTTGTCATCACAAATTTATCGTTGCAGTTCTGGAATATCTGAGTTTTGCCGACATCGAAAATCTCTTTTATGCAGTTGTTGGTGAGATAACCTCGGCGCCACCCAGTACTGGGGAGTTCGGGAGTATTGCCATAGCTCGTATAACGGATGCTTTTTGAAGGTTGAGGTACACGATTTCCGGAGTTTTCTTGGTTATGTGTTGACGGATGGATACAGCTGGATGTAGGGATTGTTAGTTTGGGTGAGATATATTGCTTCCCCTGTATCCCCAACACCAGATTGCATAACCAGAAAGTTTCGGGAGTTTTATAGGTGGGAATTCAAGTAGCTCCTAGAATATATTTCCGACAGATGCCTGATATGGGATTGGGTAACTCTCTATCATATGTATTTGTTCCGGCTTATTTCTGCAAGCCAATCCTTTGTTTTGTTTTTATTTGTGGTATTCGAGTTGCTTCGATGTCAAGTGTTGATCCATACCTTTTCTAAATGGTGTTCTCATATTTCTATGGGAGTAGTAATCCTTCTTGACCATTGAGGTTGTCATGTCAACTCTTTTCCAACCGGTGTGCTTCTCTTCAAGTGGATCCGATCATTTTCAACATTCGCAAGATCAATTCTAAGTTTTCTCAACGGTGTTTGTTCCATCCCCAAGTTGCCTTTGTTTTCCCTCCCTCCCACCCTTTTTCTTCAAGGACTCAGATATCTTAATCAAGTATCCATCTTATGGATGTGAAGTTTCTCCATTCTTTTCCCGTCAATGTTCTTATCCGGTGATTCTCAGGAAGTGGTACTAACAGAGCTTTGAGTTCACCATCCTGCATTGTTGTTTCTTCTCCGGTGGATCCAATTCAAGCTTTCGATATTCATCATATCCCTTTCCTCGTTTCAAATGCTATCCCATGCCGGTGCATCCCATAATCGTTCACCTCTCTCTATTCGTATCCGAAATGCTAAAGATATCTCAAAAGAATCATGTTTCCGTTCTTAATCCGTTCGAGTTACTTCAAGGTTTTTCTCTCATTCAAGCTATTTAATTCTACCGGTGGAATCTCTATTTCAAGCAATCCTTGAACAATGGTTCTTTCGAGTGGGCCCTAACCCACAGGCCTTTTCCCAGGATCTTACCTGACTCTTCTAATTTTCTCAGAGCTATTCCCAAATTCTTTTCGAAGATTGACGTAAGAATGAATTTCATCAGTCACATGTTTTCCAAGATCGATTTCAAATTATTTTTCTTTGTTGGCTCAACCTCTTTGTTTTTTCATTCTCCTGGAGTATCTCAACAATTCATGGTGGTGTTTCTCGTCGTCATTCTCGGATTTTCAAGACCGAAGAATAGTTCCTCTTAAATCCTTAACCATTCTTCCAGAGATTCATTGTTCTAGCTTTATACCGTCCTCTCATAATTGCTTTCGATTGTGAGAATTCTTTTCACCCATCCGGAGCAATTCAAGAGTCTTTTCAGATTGATTCTCCATAGCCCATCATCTCAAAATTATCCATTCTCAGCTTTCAACTCTCATTCTCGAATTCTTCCGGTGCATCGTTCAAATATCCTCTAATCAGTTCATGATCTCTTCGTTCTCATGTATCTAAATCCCCTCAAGTATCTTCATTCGTTTTCCAATTCTTCCCGATGAATTGTGCCTTTGCTACTCTCATTTTCAATTCTTATGGTGGTTCGTTCAAGATTTCACTTCCTTTGTTATCATATCAAATATTCGTAGTTTCCAAATCCCACCGGTGGTTCCATCAATACCTTCTCAAGTTTACGCTATATCCCTCTTAATCCTTTCTACGAGAATAAGTAATATGCAAAATCAATTTCTTGCCATCAATTTAATTTGATAAAGGATAAACATACAATAAATCTTATTCTTATTTCCTCGAGGTGATTCAATTCTTTTCTTCCGGAGATTGTTCATGATGAAGTAATTCTTGGTTCTAGTGTTTCATCTTTTCCTTTTCCGGAGTTCCAAGTTTTCTGCATTATCTTGTCGCGAAGCTCCATCTAAATCATCACAAGGCTTCACCTTGTTCTTTCAACTTCTCTTCCTTTCTTTCATTCTTTTATTATCGGAGTTCTTCATGGAGGTTCTACATGGTGCTTCATCAAGGTTTTAATTCATTCTCGAATTGTTCTTCAAGATCCTTGTTGGAGGAGTTCAAGCATTCTTCATCTTGCATTCCAAAGTGCAATTCTTTCTACCTTATCTCTTGAGATGGTGTTATGTCACTCTTGGCAATTTCTCCTCGTGTTTCATGATTCACAAGTTGTCAGGAATGAGATATGTAAACCCATCATTTTCTCTTCGTTGATGAGTTGTTTCAACTCATCATCACCATTTCTTCCTTGGAGTTATCTTGGTTTAGATATCATCTAAAGCCTTCCCTAGGGATTGTTGCTATTTGTGGTGCTTATCAATGATCCAAGTTTTCTCCTATCCTCTTGGTGAAAGAAGTTTTTCATCTCTTTGGTGTTCTCAATGAAAGTAATTGTTTCCGTTAGTGGCCGGTTGTCACCTCATAATTTTGAGATGTGTTCCATAAGCCCACAACAAACTTGTTCTTTTCGTTGTTGGTTTTCCAACAACTCCGTTCTAACCTTCTTGGAAGGGTGCTTTCCAAGTTCTTTTGTGGCAGAAGTTGGCATTTCTTCTCCATTCTATTATTCCAATGATCTATCTTCTATTCTTTCTTCCAGAAGCATTGTGATGTTACTCTCTTCGACCCATCATCTCATTTTGTAAATATCATGTTCTTTTTATTGCTTATCCATTTAACTGGAGTGTTGTGGCTATCATTCCTCTTTTAACCGGAGTCTCATCCAAGTGCTTTCATTTTGCCAAGTTCATATTCTATTCCTTCCATTTCCAACCGGAGTGTTGTCGTAATTGTTCTTATCATTCCTTGTACATTTCGTTTCAACCGGAGTGCTTGCATGTACTTCTTTTCCATTGTAACCCTTTTCTTATGTCTTCCAACCTACAAGGTTCTTGTAATATTCCTTGTTTCTCATTGCTAACGTAGTGTTTGCAATCTTGTTCTTCTCCATTGTACTCTTTCTTTCAATTTGTTCAACCTCTCAAGGTTCTTTGGTTTCACTCTTTTGTTGAAGAAGAAACTTAGTTTTACCTCCTCTCTTCCTCTTCAGTATCTCTCTGACGCCATCCTAGATCTCGGGACGAGATCCTCTTGTAGTGGTGGAGTGTTGTAATGCCCCGAGACCGACGCTCCAAATGCCTTCCATGTTTTTCGTTATTGGCGTGTGTTTTTATTTGTTTGTTGCATTTCATCATGGTATCATTCGCATTGCATCGGCACTCGTCGCCGTTATTGTTTTTAAAACTCGCATCCGCTCGTAGTTGCCGCGTCACCCCTTGCTTTCGTTGACCGTTCCGAGACCAACCAGATTTTTCCCCCTCTTGTCTGGCTTCCTAACCTCTCTGCACATCCCGCAAACCCCTCGCATGCGTCCAAAACCTGCCCCTAACCCGACCCGCTCAGTCGTCACCCTTGGATCCGGATCATCCCCAAACATCTATAAAACATCTCCGTTTTCGTAATTGGACTCCCTAGCCTATTTATTTTGGGCCATCCGGTTGCGATCGGAGGAACCGATCAGTCCCAAACCTAGCTGACCTACCTATATAACCAACCTAACCCTAGACCTAGGCTGTCCCATCCATCCATTACATCCCGCAGCCACCGCCACCCACATTCCCTTATTCCTCGGGAGCATGTCCCATCGCCGCTAGTCCCCTTCTTCCTTGGATCCTCCCAGATCCCCTCCTCACCAACCCACGCACAGCCAGCCACCCAACCAGATCCACCTTCCCTTCCTCCCGAAGCACTCAAATCCTCTCGATCCATGCTCGCCTCCTCCCTGCCTTCTTCATCAACAGCCAGCAGGACCAGCTGTAGGACCTTGAAGTATGTCTAGAGGGGGGGGGGGTTGATTAGACTACTTGACCAATAAAAACTTAACCTTTTCCCAATTTTAGAGTTTGGCAGATTTTAGCTATTTTAGGACAAGTCAAGCAATCATCACACAATACAAGCAAGCATGCAAAGAGTGTATAGGCAGCGGAAAATAAAGCATGCAACTTGCAAGAAAGTAAAGGGAAGGTTTGGAGGATTCAAACGCAATTGGAGACCCGGATGTTTTTGGCATGGTTCCGATAGGTGGTGCTATCGTACATCCACGTTGATGGAGACTTCGACCCACGAAGGGTAACGGCTGCGCGAGTCCACGGAGGGCTCCACCCACGAAGGGTCCACGAAGAAGCAACCTTGTATATCCCACCATGGCCGTCGCCCACGAAGGACTTGCCTCACTAGCGGTAGATCTTCACGAAGTAGGCGATCTCCTTGCCCTTACAAACTCCTTGGTTCAACTCCAAAATCTTGTCGGAGGCTCCCAAGTGACACCTAGCCAATCTAGGAGACACCACTCTCCAAGAAGAAACAAATGGTGCGTTGATGATGAACTCCTTGCTCTTGTGCTTCAAATGATAGTCTCCCCAACACTCAACTCTCTCTCATAGGATTTGGATCTGGTGGAAAGAGGGTTTGAGTGGAAAGCAACTTGGGGAAGGCTAGATATCATGATTCATATGGTAGGAATGGAATATCTTGGCCTCAACACATGAGTAGGTGGTTCTTTCTTAGAAATGGTAAGTTGGAAGTGTAGGTTTAGTCTGATGGCTCTCTCCACAAATGAAGAGGAGGTGGAGGGGTATATATAGCCTCTACACAAAATCAAACCGTTACACACAATTTACCAAACTCGGTGGGACCGAATAGTTAAACTCGATTGGACCGATTTAGTAAACCTAGTGACCGTTAGTGATTTTCGGTGGGACCGACATGCATCTCGGTGAGAGTGATTCGGTTAGGGTTAGGGCATAACGTTATCTCGGTAAGACCGATTACACAAACTCGGTAAGACCGATTTTCGTAATAAGGTTTCCAGAGAGTTGGTCAGGTAAACTCGGTGGGACCGATTTGCTCTTTTCGGTGAGACCGAAATGGTACAAAAAGGAAACAGAGAGTTTACATTGCAATCTCGGTGGGACCGATCGCTCACTTCGGTTAGACTGAAACGTTTGGAAGGGAAACAGAGAGATTACAATCCCATCTCGGTGAGACCGAGATCCCTATCGGTAAGACCGATTTCCTTAGGGTTTGTGGCAGTGGCTATGACTTTTGGAATCGGTGGCGCCAGATAGAAAGAATCGATGTGACCGATTTTGGCTTTAGGTTTAGGTCATTTGTGGATGTGGAAAGTAGTTGAGGGTTTTGGAGCATATCACTAAGCACATGAAGCAAGAGGCTCATTAAGCAACACCTCATCCCTTCTTGATAGTATTGGCTTTTCCTATAGACTCAATGTGATCTTGGATCACTAAAATGTAAAATGAAGAGTCTTGAGCTTTTGAGCTTGAGCCAATCCTTTGTCCTTAGTATTTTGAGGGATCCACTTTCATCATCCATGCCATGCCATTCATTGAGCTTTCCTGAAACAATAGTCTTGGAATAGCATTAGCTCAATGAGCTATATGTTGTTATGAATTACCAAAACCACCTAGGGATAGTTGCACTTTCAATCTCCCCCTTTTTGGTAATTGATGACAACATATAGATCAAAGCTTCGACAAATGATAATAACATTTAAATAACATCGTCGCTTTGAGAAGTATGTGATAAGCAAGAGCTCCCCCTAAATTTGTGCATAGTTTTAGATTTGCTTTGGACTACAAATGCACAATGAATTAGGCCATTTCACATACATCTTGGTGGAGCGCTCAAAATAATAAACAATGAATACATGCACTCATCACCAAGCATAGTGAGTGATCACATAAGATAGGTAAGATAATATCAAGCATGCATAAGTGTAGCTTATGATGAAACACATGATCATCAATGTCTCACAAGCATAGTATCTCAACCAAAAGCAAACACACCAAAAGCAAGAGAGAACAAAAGCAACACTCTCTCTCTCTCGAAGCCTATGATCTATACATTTTTCTCCCCCTTTGGCAACAAGTTACCAAAAAGTTCATAGATAATGCATAGTGCTAGATCGACTCTCAGGCTTGATCTTCTGGTGGTGGTGTCTTGATGACTCCAAGGACGAAGGCTTCAGTTGATGTAGAGGGTGCTGGAGTTGATGCTGAAGCTGGTTGCACTGGAGCTGAAGGGGCAGTAGCTGGTGCTGAAGTTGTTGCTCTAGTGTCTGTCACTGGCTCTGCAACTGACCTCTAGGCTCTGGGCACTCTAGCAAACACATTGGTGGTTGTCTTGCCCTTCCTCTCCTGCATGTCATCCTGCAGCTACTCCACAACTGACTAAATCTCAGTTACCTTGACATCTAGATCATATAATTTTTGTTCCATGATTCTTTCCAGGCTCTCCTGGTTTTGAGTTAGGGTGGCCAACCCCTTCTCAATCCTCAGAGATGATGCTATCAAGTAACCAAGTTGCTCCTGTTTGGTTTTCAAGAAATATTCAGATGCCTCCTCTTGAGTTGGCATCTTGGCAGCCTTCTCCTTCCTTGCCTTTTCTTTCTTCTCCTGAGCTTGAACTGATGATGGATCATTTTCATTCATGACAACCTCATTGTCCTCAAAGTCTGGATAAAGTGGAAAGTGTTCCTTATCCAACTGATATTTGCCAGTTCCCATCTTTGAGTTGATCAATTCCTGAATCTGAGGTGCATATCCACAGCTCCTCTTCTCATCTGTTGCAGTCCTCTTAATAGTTTCAACCATAAGGCTCATGACTTTGAATTTTTGTGGCATATCAAATAAATGCAACATATTGATGGCATGTCCTCTGATCATGTTATGGTCACCAGACTTGGGCAACAGAGTGTGCCTCAGAATCCAATTGATAGTAGGCAGCCCTGACAGCAGAAAGTGGACTGAACCAAAAGAGAAAGTCTCTAGGGATTTGTCTGGGATCTCCTTGTACATGTGATCCATGGTATTGTGTCCCATCTTCTTCTTTGCATAAATGTCCAGATCATCATCATTTTCCTTTGGGGCATTGATCAGACTTGCCCATTCTTCTATAGTAGATTGGTACCTTGTGCCTTCAGACATCCAAACAATTCTGCCATCTGGGTAAAAATGTGCTGTGGAGTAGAATTGCATGATAAGTTCATCATTCCAATTTGTGAGCTTTTGCCCAACAAAATCTGCAACTCCACAACCAATAAAACTGTCTTGCACTCCAGGATAGTGCTATTCATTCTCCTTGATGAATTTCCAGTCAACCCACCTCATGTCACAAACCATGGGCTTCTTGTCCAATAAGATTGTCTCATAGAAGTCCTGCTGTTCCTTTGTATGGAACATGTAATCAACAACAGTTCTTCTCCTTGTGGCATATGGATCTGCCATTCTCCACAGTCTCAGCCCTGAATCCTTCCTGATTTTCATGTCCTCAGCCACAGGATGGGCATCATTGTGGTCTGGTATCTTGGGCTTGAGCTTTATTAGAACATGTCCTTCTTCATCTTCCTCCTCAGCAACATCGGGCACTGGGGCCTTGTTCTTCTCAGCAGCTGGAATACTCCTGGTATTCCTCTTTGGTGCAGACTTGGCCTTGGGGGCAGCTTTGGGTGCTTCCTTGGGCTTAGATGTTGCAGCCCCTGATCTGATTGCATCACCCATAAGCTTAGGTGCCTTTGGTGCTGGTGGAGCAAGCTCTTCCTCTTCCATCATGGAAGGTTGCCCAACAACTCTGGCCATGGTCTTCTTGACCCTTCCCTTCCTCTTCTTGCTTTCATCAGCTGGCTCTTTGGGATCAGGATTTTCAGGCAGTTGAGTTGATGCTCTGGCCTTGGGCATAGGTTGCCTTCTTGCAGGCCTTTTAATCTTCATGCCTGGCTTTATATCCTTTGCTGACCCATATTCCTTCTTGAGCACCACTTTCTTGGAAGTAGCCTCATCTTCCTCAGCCTTGTAGTCTTCATCCTCTGAATCTGAAGTTCTTTTCCTCCTTTGCCTAGTTGCAGCCTTAGGAAAATTGCTAGGAGTACTTCTGCTCCCTTCATCTGAAGTACTGGAGGGACTAGTGCCCTCACTCAAGTCCATCTGCTCTTCTGGCCTGTTCTGGCTGTCACTTTGATCAGACTTACTGCAAAAGCTGAACTGCTGACCCTGTGAAGAGCTATAGATGAGATATAAAAGATGAGCATCACAAAATGCAGAGGTTTTTGCAAAAGAATGACTCAAAAGTTCAGTTTTAGTTTTCCACAGAAAGCATTTCGGATTTACCGATTTTCAAACTCGGTGATACCGAAGAAGTTTTGGAACCTAAACTGATGATCTCGGTTGGACCGAGTTTTAGTTCGGTGGTACCGAGACTGCTAGGGTTTCACTGAATCCTCAAATCGGTTGCACCGATTAGTAATTCTCGGTCAGACAGAGAGTCACTAGTGCAATGGCATAAGCCAAAACGGTGAGATCGAGTTTTTCAACTCGGTGGATCCGAGATGGTTTCGGCAGAAACCTAAACCTAAAATTTTGAATCACATCTAATCTATGAATTACTTTGGCTGGATAGAAGGGTTTCAATTGTGGCAAGAATCAATATGAAAGCAATGTGCTAGGAATCAGACGTGGATAGCACAAAGATCAAGTCCATACCCTAACTTGGCGGCGGACTTGCTACGGCGGCAAGGGCGGGGACGAAATCCGTTAACGGCGGCGAAGACCAGCGACAGGAGGCTGCTGGCGACGAGGAGACAATCTGGAGACCACGATGGCAGAGCGAGTTGTTGCGCGAGCGAAGGGTTTCAGAGAAATTTCCAAAATTTTGCCCGTGGCTATATATAGCCCGACCATGTTGGTGTGACCGAGTGGAACAACTCGGTGGCACCGAGATGCATAACTGTGTTTAGTTACAGCAAATCGGTGAGACCGAAAAGTTCAAATCGGTTGCACCGATATTGAAAACTCAGATCAACTTGATGATCTCGGTAGGACCGAAATGGAAGGATCGGTCAGACCGAGAGTCACTAAGAGGTTTTGGAAGTTTAAGTCTATGACGAATCAGGGACTCCGAGTGCTCCTCACGCAGAGTGGTTCGAATCTGACTTGATCAAATTTTGTGATGTAGCATGAATAGAGTTTGAGATGAGAAAAGCATAGATAGCTAAAGAAGGTTCTTAGGCATTCTTGTCCATCCACTTGGCACAAAGAAAAGAAACAATCAAAACAACAAGTAGATGTCCTTGAATGAGTAAAATATGCACCAACATGCTCACACAATAATATGGCAATTGAAATATGTGGCAAAGCATGCACAACCAATTCTAGCATCTATCAAACAATTGGCGATGACTAGGTCATCTATATATGAGTATATTGACTTAGGAGTCAAATGAGAATATTTGATCATAGGTCATACTCATCGTTTAAGCTCAAGTGGGGTTACCACTTTTACATAATGCATTAATGTGTTCACACCATTAGAGTTGCTTTGACTCAGTTCTTAGAGTTAAGCTCCCCCTAGATGTGAGATCCCCCCTTAGAGGGATGAACTAACCTTGGGTTTTGTCGATGATGACTTCATGTAGGTGTTGAAGATGTAGATGCTCAATGTTGATGTAGATCATTTGGAGCAGTCCTTTGGAGTGAGTTGCACTTTCAACTTACCTACATGGGTTAGTCCCACAAGGAACAAACAAGAATATCCATAGACATAGAGTGATGCACACACAAGATGATGTCCATGAAAACATTAGGTTACCTTGTCCCTTGCCTTACCAACAAGAGGGTTTGTGACTCCTTGAACTAGTGCAAGATGTGAAGGTTGATTGCACTTGTTCTTGCCAAAATGATATGAGTGAAGAATGTTGGCGGAGTCACCCTCAAGAACTCTCTAGTTCTTCTTCTTCGGGATCCACATCATCTTGATGGGAATCCTTGGAGTTGTAGTTGTACTTGATGAATTAGAACTTGACGTAGTCTTGGGGACCCACTTGAACGAGGCTTTAGGTGCTTCTTCAAATGCATCAATCTCTTCTTGAAGCTTGTCCTTGCCTTTGTTCTTGTGGTCTTGTGGTGGAAGATCATCTTGAGCTTGTGTCCTCTTGAAGGAAGTAGGATCATACTTCTCTTGTTGAGGAACAAACTTTGTCTTGGGGTATTGATCTTCTTCCCACTCAACTCCATTGGCGTTGAACTTTCGTTCAAAACCAACACCTTGATTCTTCCGGTGCCTTCCTTGCTTGCGTACAATTTCCTCGAATTGCTTACTCCCGGCAAGGCTCTTGTAAACACCTTTCTCTATAATTCCCTTCAAAAAACTATTTTCTTGCTCAAGTGTAACTTGGCTAAGAGAATCATTAGTGGAATCAAGAGAACTACTAGAAGCAACAATATTGGATTTAACATTATTATTGTTACTACTAGAGGAAGTATCTTTCTTGTACTTGTTACTAGCCCTGTTCAAGAATTCATCCGATTAACCAGTTAACTTGCCGATTAATCCCTACTCGTAGGGTTGCCGAGTATCCTATAAACCGATAAAGCGTCCGATTAATTGATTAAATGGCCGATTAACTTGCCGATTAGCCGATTAATCCCCTACTCACCAGCCAACCGAGCAACTACCAGTTAACGATTTCCTCAACAATGGTTACTAGACTTGACTTGAGGCATGTAAGTAGATAAGAGTAAACGCTTGGCAATGTAAGAAGAACTTTTCTTGCGGAGATCATCATTGATTGCCTTTAAGAACTCATGCTCTTGCTCAAGATTGAGCTTTTCAAAGCATAAATTCTCATGAGCCCTTAAAAGTTCTCGATGATCTTCGAAGATAGTTTCATGAGCCAACTTAAGAGTGTTTAGTTCTTTAGTTAGAAGCTCAATTTTCTCATTATCATTGTCATTCGTTTGATTAGCATGATTAATTGACGTTTCATCATAGTATTCATCACTAGAGTTGTCAACAAGTAAATCATCATCCACAAGCAAGTCATCTTCATCACTATTAAAATCAACATACTCGGGATGTGTTACCTTTGGACCTTTGTCCATGAAGCATCTTCCAATTCCTTCATTTGGTGAATCAAATAGGTCGTAGGAGTTGGTTGACACAAGTGCTAGACCGGCAACACCTTCATCTTGAGTATATTCGGAGTCGGAGTGATAGCTTCTCTCGGAGTGTTCGTCGGAGTCGGAGCCGGAAACCCATTCACCAACATGAGCTTGATGTCTTCGTTTTGTGTAGCTCCTTGATGACTTGTCCTTCCTTTCCGAATCCTTGCTTCTCCGTGAGGGTCTTCGTTCATAACGATCATCTCTACTCCTCCTCTCTCTTGGTGGTGATTCTTCTCTTTTGCTCCTTCTTCTTGGAGAATCTTCTCTTCTTTTGTAGGGTGCCGTACACTCATTGGAGTAGTGTCCAGGCCTCCCACAATTGTAGCAATTTCGCTCTCGACTAGAAGATCTCTTGTCATTGTAAGACCTTGACTTGGAGCTTCTTTCTTTGCTTCTACTCTTGTAGAATTTGTTGAAGTTCTTCACCATTAAGCTCAATTATTCATTGAAGGTTTGTTTATCACTTGATGATGTGGGGGCTTCACTTGAGGCTTTGTTGTGAAGTTCCTCCTTATCCTTGAGTGACATCTCATGAGAAACAATCCTTCCATTGACTTCCGTTGGCTTGAGATCTTTGTAGTTTGGCATCATTTCGATCAATGTGCACACGGTATCATACTTTCCATCCAATTCTCTTAGGATTTTCTTGATGATGAATTTGTCGGTCATCTCTTCACTCCCTAAGCCGGCAATCCCATTTGTGATAAGAGCAAGCCTAGAGTACATTTCAGCGACACCTTCACCATCCTTCATTTTGAACTTGTCAAGCTAAATTTGGAGCACATCCAACTTGGATTCCTTGACGAACTCGGTACCATCGTGCATATCAATCAAAGTATCCCAAATTTCCTTTGCTTTCTCAAGATGGCTGATTTTGTGAAATTCTTCGGGGCACAATCCGTTGAAGATGATGTCACATGCTTGAGCGTTGTATTGCAGCATCTTCAATTCTTCCGCATTAGCTTCACGATTCAGTTGTCTCCCATCGAAGAATTCACCTTGCAAGCCAATACAAATAATTGCCCAAACGGCGGGGTTATGTCCAAGAATATGCATTTTCATCTTGTGCTTCCAACTAGCAAAATTAATACCATCAAAGTAAGGACCTCTACGGTGATAATTTCCCTCGCTAGACGCCATACTCTCCTAGGTTGTGAAACCAAGGCTATGACCACCAAAAGCTATGGAAATCAAAGCAAATGGAGACCAAGGCTCTGATACCACTTGTAGGACCTTTAAGTATGTCTAGAGGGGGGGTGATTAGACTATTTGACCAATAAAAACTTAACCTTTTCCCAATTTTAGAGTTTGGCAGATTTTAGCTATTTTAGGACAAGTCAAGCAATCATCACACAATACAAGCAAGCATGCAAAGAGTGTATAGGCAGCAGAAAACAAAGCATGCAACTTGCAAGAAAGTAAAGGGAAGGGTTTCGAGGATTCAAACGCAATTGGAGACACGGATGTTTTTGGCGTGGTTCCGATAGGTGGTGCTACCGTACATCCACGTTGATGGAGACTTCAACCCACGAAGGGTAACGGCTGTGCGAGTCCATGGAGGGATCCACCCACGAAGGGTCCACGAAGAAGCAACCTTGTCTATCCCACCATGGCCGTCGCCCACGAAGGACTTGCCTCACTAGTGGTAGATCTTTACGAAGTAGGCGATCTCCTTGCCCTTACAAACTCCTTGGTTCAACTCCACAATCTTATCGGAGGCTCCCAAGTGACACCTAGCCAATCTAGGAGACACCACTCTCCAAGAAGTAACAAATGGTGCGTTGATGATGAACTCCTTGCTCTTGTGCTTCAAATGATAGTCTCCCCAACACTCAACTCTCTCTCATAGGATTTGGATCTGGTGGAAAGAGGGTTTGAGTGGAAAGCAACTTGGGGAAGGCTAGAGATAAAGATTCATACGGTTGGAATGGAATATCTTGGCCTCAACACATGAGTAGGTGGTTCTCTCTCAGAAATGGTAAGTTGGAAGTGTAGGTTTAGTCTGATGGCTCTCTCCACAAATGAAGAGGAGGTGGAGGGGTATATATAGCCTCCACACAAAATCTAACCGTTACACACAATTTACCAAACTCGGTGGGACCGAATAGTTAAACTCGGTCGGACCGATTTAGTAAACCAAGTGACCGTTAGTGACTTTCGGTGGGACCGACATGCATCTCGGTGAGACCGATTCGGTTAGGGTTAGGGCATAACGTAATCTCGGTAAGACCGATTACACAAACTCGGTAAGACCGATTTTGGTAATAAGCTTTCCAGAGAGTTGGTCAGGTAAACTCGGTGGGACCGATTTGCTCTTTTCGGTGAGACCGAAATATTACAAAAAGGAAACAGAGAGTTTACATTGCAATCTCGGTGGGACCGATCACTCACTTCGGTTAGACCGAAACGTTACGAAGGGAAATAGAGAGATTACAATCCCATCTCGGTGAGACCGAGATCCCTATCGGTAAGACCGATTTGCTTAGGGTTTGTGGCAGTGGCTATGACTTTTGGAATCGGTGGCGCCGGATAGAAAGAATCGGTGTGACCGATTTTGGCTTTAGGTTTAGGTCATTTGTGGATGTGGGAAAGTAGTTGAGGGTTTTGGAGCATATCACTAAGCACATGAAGCAAGAGGCTCATTAAGCAACACCTCATCCCTTCTTGATAGTATTGGCTTTTCCTATAGACTCAATGTGATCTTGGATCACGAAAATGTAAAATGAAGAGTCTTGAGCTTTTGAGCTTGAGCCAATCCTTTGTCCTTAGTATTTTGAGGGATCCACTTTCATCATCCATGCCATGCCATTCATTGAGCTTTCCTAAAACAATAGTCTTGGAATAGCATTATCTCATGAGCTATATGTTGTTATGAATTACCAAAACCACCTAGGGATAGTTGCACTTTCACCAGCCCTGTCACCCGCTCCTCCCGTCTGCCCGAGCACCGCCGCCTCGTGACCCCGCATCCCTCGTTGCTGGCCTCTGCTTCCCTTGCATCCTCTTCTTTGATGCAGGAGGACGATGGCCTCGCTCATGCGCACCTTCAGCGCTAGCTGGGCCTCGCCGATCCGCCGTCCCAAGGCCAAGCAGACGGCTTGCCTTGCTCCTGCCTCCCCTAAATCAACGTTGCACCGGCGCCCTTCGGTTCCCGCACTGTCGGCGAGCGTCATCAGGCCCCAGGTCGCGTGGCCATCGCCCTCGCCTTCCCTCTTCTTTCTTCTTTTACGTTCTGCTCCATCCTCTCTGAAAAATCCCTCTCCCTCTCTTTCTTCATGTGCATAGGAGGTGCTCCGCCCGTCGCTGTTGTTCGCAGGAGCATCGGTGCCCCAGATCCACCGTGGCGCTGCAGTCCTGCCAGCTCCATCGCCCCGCCAAGTCCGCTGCCGTAGCCCAAGGCCCTCGGCTCCGCCGCCTCGCCAAGGCCCGCGCTGCGATGCCCAGCCTCGCCTCTGCTTCGTCCGGTTTGGGCGACCGCTGTTGCACCCTGCTTCGTCTGAAGCCGCTGCACCAAGCCCCTGCCTGCTTCGCTCCGGTCTTCGAGCGTGTTGACCAGCCTCCTCCAGCCTCTGCATCGACCGGGCCGAGGCCCATGGTGAGGCCACCCCCAAGCGCCTCGTTTTTTCCCCTTCTGTTGGACCAGTCAGTTTCAGCCCAGTGTAGTTTTTTCCCTGTCTGTGAATTTGCGTAATTATCCAGAAACCTGCATATTTACAGATTACCCCTCCATGTTCATGCATTAATAACTCTTTAACCATGCATCGGATTAAAATGGTTTATATATGTAAAATGCTTAGAATTTTATCTAGTTTCATATTATGCAACTTTCATCCATGTTTAAGAAGTTTAACTTGTTGTTTGCTTTAATTTGCGTAAATCACATGCTAAAATGATTTATTTCATAACTAAATAACCGTACTTCCAATTTTAATAAACTTTATATGTAAATGGGGTGGAAAAATGCCTAGTTTAACATGGTCCACTTTATTTTCCTGTTTAACAACCTTAAAATATGGCTTAGGGCAGAACAGTACCAAATTCATAATATGCATATGGCGATTTTCCGGAATTATTGTTTGTTGTTCCGGCCTCAGTTAAACTTGCCTAGATAGCTAGTTTACTTATGCTTTGCCTCTTGCCATGTTTAACAACATTTAATATTGTTGAGTAGCTTATAACGAGATCAAACTAATTAATTGCATGTGGTGTTTTGTCAATATGCAACTCATTGCATATTGAGCTCCACTTGTAGTATTGTTTGTTGCACTTTGCCATGCCATGGCTCATTAAACCGGTCATGCATCATACTTGTTTGTGCATCATGCCATGTTTATGCTTGTGTGTTTACCATGTTGTTTCTTTCTTTCCGGTGTTTCTTCTTAGTTCCGGTAATGTTGCGGTTGTGAGGATTCGTTCGACTACTCTCATTCGTCTTCTTCATGGACTTGTTCTTCTTCCTAGCGGGATTTCAGGCAAGATGACCGTCACCTTGGATCTCATTACTATCATTGCTATGCTAGTTGCTTCGTTTTATCGCTTTGCTGTGCTACCTATCACTTGTTCTTCAAGCCTCCCTAATTGCCATGTCAGCCTCTAACCTTTTCACCCTTCCTAGCAAACCATTGTTTGGCTATGTTACCGCTTTGCTTAGCCCCTCTTATAGCGTTGCTAATTGCAGGTGAAGTTGAAGATTTCTCCATGATGGATAGGATTATGTTGGGATATCACAATATCTCTTATTTAATTAATGCATATATATACTTGGTAAAGGGTGGAAGGCTCGGCCTTATGCCTGGTGCTTTGTTCCACTCTTGCCGCCCTAGTTTCCGTCATACCGGTGTTATGTTCCTTGATTTTGCGTTCCTTACGCGGTTGGGTGATTTATGGGACCCCCTTGACAGTTCGCTTTGAATAAAACTCCTCCAGCAAGGCCCAACCTTGGTTTTACCATTTGCCTCACCTAGCCCTTTTTTCCCTTGGGTTTCCGGAGCCTGAGGGTCATCTTTATTTACCCCCCCCCCCGGGCCAGTTCTCCTCCGAGTGCTGGTCCAAACCGAGCGATATACACCCCCCCCTAGGCAACCAGGGTCTATGCCAACCCGACGTCTAGCTCATCTAGTGTGCCCTGAGAACGAGATATGTGCAGTTCCTATCGGGATTTGTCGGCACATCGGGTGGCTTTGCTGGTCTTGTTTTACCATTGCCGAAATGTCTTGTAAATCGGGATTCCGAGACTGATCGGGTCTTCCTGGGAGAAGGAATATCCTTCGTTGACCGTGAGAGCTTGTGATGGGCTAAGTTGGGACATCCCTGGAGGGTATAAACTTTTGAGAGCCGTGCCCGCGGTTATGTGGCAGATGGGAATTTGTTAATATCCGGTTGTAGAGAACTTGACACGAGATTCGAATTAAAATGCATCAACCGCGTGTGTAGCTGTGATGGTCTCTTTTCGGCGTAGTCCGGGAAGTGAACACGGTTTTTGGGTTATGTTTGACGTAAGTAGGAGTTCAGGATCACTTCTTGATCATTGCTAGCTTCACGACCATTCCTTTGCTTCTCTTCTTGCTCTTATTTGCGTAAGTTAGCCACCATATATGCTTAGTTGCTGCTGCAACCTCACCACTTATCCATTCCATACCCATTAAGCTTTGCTAGTCTTGACACCCATGGTAATGGGATTGCTGAGTCCTCGTGGCTCACAGATTACTACAACAACAGTTGCAGGTACAGGTTTTGCGATGATCATGACGCGAGAGAGATGTTTGCTTACCTTGGAGTTCTTCTTCTGCTTCTTCTTCGATCTGGGGATAGGTTCTAGGTCGGCAGCCTGGGATAGCAGGGTGGATGTCGTTTGAGTTTCTGTTTGTGTTTCATCCGTAGTCGGGTGTTGCTCTTATGTATGTTGTTGTATTTTTGCGGCAATTGTATGCCTCTTGTATGTATCCCCATCTATTATGTAATGTTGATGTAATGATATCCACCTTGCAAAAGCGTATCAATATGCGGTTCTATCCTTGGTGGGACCTTCGAGTGTCTTTAGGATAGTATCGCATATTGGGCGTGACAGGGGATAACCGTGCCTGGTCTCTGTCGTAAGCAGTCGCGATACCAAGAGTCATGTAAATGTGCCACCAACCTCGCCTCTTCCAGATATACTCATGGCATTAAATGCGAGTCGGATACTGTGAATCATTGGTCAAATCCCTTAAAAAGTGGGACACGATCTCCACCCCAACGGGACATGACATGGAAGGGGCTGCCTCGAGCCATTCATCGAGTCATCATGTTTATGACCGAACATGACCCTACACCAAAAGTTGTCAGTTAAAAATACTATTGGCACTTGAACGATTGGCCTTCGAGGCTAAGTAAAATCGATAGTTCGTAATCCGGATACGACTCGACGTATGGCCGAATTAGATCGAGCACCATTTGAAGGCTTAACTGGAGAAAGATTGTTTCAAATACTCAGAAGAAAGGGAACTTGCCTGCAAGTTGGAGTCTGCAGTCATGGGAGTTACAGGAAGCCGACATTGAAGGCTAGTTCGGGGATACTGAGGGAGTCCTTGTCGGATTTAGGGATCTGTCAACCCTTGAGAGGTTTGAACTCTGCGGTGCGTGCAGAGATCTCAACCTACCCCGCCTGCCTACTCGTGATCCTCCTAGCCTAGCGTGTCGAGCTCAAAGGGACACAGAGACACAAAGATTTATACTGGTTCGGGCCACCGTTGTGGTGTAATACCCTAATCTAGTGTGGTGTGGTGGATTGCCTCGAGGGGCTATGGATGAACTAGTATAGTGGATAAACAAGCCTTAGGAGGTGAGGTGTTCTTGAGCTGGTGTGGTGTTCTACTTGTTCTGATTTAGGAACCCTCTACGGTGGTGTCTAAGTCCTATATATAGTGGCCTTGGTCCTCTTCCCAAATATGAGCGGGAAGGGATCCCACAACGGCGGGATTTGAAAGGGACAAGTAGTACAGTCTATCCTGGCAAAAGTAGTCTTCGCCTGCGAAAAGCCTCTGGTCGTGACACTGCGGTGGGCTCGGTGATGACCTCCGTCCTGCCGTCCTAGCGGTCTTGTCTTGTTGCACCAGAATGGAAACCTTTGGCTGATTCCTCGGGACTCCGTGTCTGTGGCTTGCCTCCCTTGCACCAAAGAGGAAACCTGCGCTCTTTACCTGCCTGGCGCCTGCCTAGCGCCCGCCTGGCCTTGGTCGTCATGGCTCATGTCAGCTGAGCCTCATGAGATAACTTGGATAGAACTCTCCGCCCCTTAGGAGCCCTCCTAAGGAGGCAACCTCCTTCGAGGGTCTTGGCATCGTCCGCCTCACGAGGCTTGGCCCCTCACGAGGGTCTTACAGTGTTGGTGTTGAAGCTGGGCCATACCAGGCCGTCGATGATGCCACGTGGTGGGCCCCAGGCAGGCAGGGCTGGATACCCCCGAATCTAGGATGCCGACAGTCCTAGACTAGGGGGTCCTCGGGATGCCGGCCTATCTCACATGGGCCAGAATGTTGGGTCACGCTGTATCCGGACCGAAGACCTTTTGTGCGTTGGTGTGTACCCCAAGTCAAGATGGAAGATTTGGCGTTCCTTGATGTAACCGACTATTTGTAAACCCTAGTACCCTTGGTGTCTATATAAACCAGAGGGTTTAGTCCATAGAGGCTAGTCGCCATCCTACTAATTAGGGTTTTAGCACATCCAATCTCATGGTAGATCAACTCTCTAATCCCCATATGCATGGGCAATATAATCAAGCAGGACATAGGGGTATTACCTCTTAGAGAGGGCCCGAACCTAACTAAATATCGTCTCCCGCGTCCCTTGTTCCCCATCGATCCAAGATCCATAGTTCGGGACCCCCTACCCGAGATATGCCGGTTTTGACACCAATAGGGGCCTCCCCTCAAGTGGGTATTTGCTCTAGTATTTTTCTTTTATTCCAAAATAATTCTCCAAAAAGTTTCGTCCAATTCCGAGAACTTTTGTTTCTTCACAAAAACAGCACCATGGTAGTTCTGCTGAAAACAACGCTAGTCTGGGTTAGTTTCATCCAAACCATGCAAATTAGAGTCCAAAACAAGAGCAAAAGTGTTTGGGAAAGTAGATACAACGGAGACGTATCACGGCCTCCTGTCATCGGCAGCCAACCGGCTGGTCAGAATGGAGGAAACAACATCTTTTTCACCAGGAGCCAAGTGACTGGGTCGGAATGCGTCCTGTTCATCAGGAGGGAAGCGATTGGGACATAATGCATCCTGTTCATCGGGGGCCAACCAGCTTGGTGGAACAGCCGAAACGGGGTCTGGCGTTCCGCAAAATGAAGGAAACAACCTTTTGTTCGACTGCGTACGGTAGAAATAGTGTCCTGTCCACCGAAAGGAGTCTGGCATACCGCAAAACAGAGGAAACAGACTTCTTTTGAGTGCCTACTGTTGAAATGGGGTCCAGTTCATTGGGAGGGGTGTGGTGTACCGCAAAACTAGAATCCATGGGCTACTGTTCATCTGCCGTCTATGGCCTCGCTGAAGCCTCCACAAACTACTGTTCATCCACCATCAACTTCGTCCAGCCTCCAGCTACTACTATTCATCCAGCCTCCATTGGCTTCTGCCCATCCAGCCTCCACGGGGTCCTATTCATCCACCCCAATCGGCTAGCGTGTGGCGGCCTCCTCGGGGTCCTATTCATCCAGCGGCATAAGCCTACTATCACAGGGTCCTGTTAATCCAACCCCCACCAGGAACTGTTCATCCACAGCCAACCAACCAGCTCGACTCACCATGTCTCGACTCGTTCTACGTACCGCGTGCACGGTAGCAACGCTCACTGCTCATCAAGAGGCAACCCAACACCGGTGGGCTACACACTACTGCAGGATGCTGCTAACACGACACTACAATCAGAGACCCTTGGACGAAACTATGTGCGATGCAATAATCGCAAACGGTGATGTAAAAAACTGTCAAAAAAGATGAAAAACATTTGCGATGGCGGATACATCAAACATGATTCAGAATTTAGTTGTGTGTGCGATACGGGGCATACGGTTCAGTTCAATGAACTGTTTGCGATGAGGCAGTAGAACAGAAACGGGCAGCCAGCTGAAGGTGTGTGCAATATATAACATATGGTTCACTCGGAAGAACTATTTGTGATTAGGCAGAACAAAATAAATGGTCAGCCAGATCAAGGTGTGTGTAATAGAGGGCAAACAGTTCACTCAGATGAACTGTTTGCGTTGAGCCAAGATAACAGAAATGGTTCAATTGTGTGTGATATGCAACAAACATGTCTTTAAGGAGAAATGTGTGCGAAGACCGATAATAACATAGATGATTGTTGCTAATAAGATGTCTGTGTTGTGCGTTGGGATTGCATACATAACAACAACATAAACACTATTCTGATCACGGGATCAAAATAATATTCTGATCACAACCTGAACTTCCAGAGTAACGGGCCTGAACTTCCCTGTGTACGAACCCGAACTTCGGGCTATCTTCACAACCGTGGCTTCCCCCGCAAATTATTCCGGTAGGTAGTGTTGTCTGGGATGTGACTATAATCCAAATACCCATGCCTGCATCCAAATGCTCGTTTTGATTCATAATTTTGCATTTTGGCGGATTCACTCTCGGGGCAGATAAACTTGTATCTGTTTACAAGTTTAATGCATTCACTGGATGTTCTAGAACCTCTAACATGATGGGAATTTGGTGTAGGTACGAGTTTCGTGGACAATTTGTCGCTAATTTCAACTTTGATTCCGGGTTCTGTGTTCTTCATCTGCGGGAGTGGTTTCCGTGGCTTCTGTGGATTTGTTGTTTTGCTGTGAATATAGAGGGCGGATTTGATTGCAGTAGTGAGATTGGATCGTTCATATGTTGTTAATTTGGTCCGGCAGGCGCATACACCCCTGAAATCGAGCGACTGGATCTCGTGTCCGCCCGTGTTGGTTTCAGTTCTTTAAAGGATCGAGAAGAGGTGTCTAGAGGGGGGTGAATAGACCCTCAACACACAAAGTTGGCAGTTTTTAAGTTTTTCAAGTTGAGGTTAAGTTTAAGCACAAGTTTAACCATTCACAATACATATCAAGCAAGCATGCAAAGAGTATATGGGCAGCGGAAAGTAAAACATGCAACTTGCAAGAAAGTAAAGGGATGGGATTGGAGTGTGCAAACACAATTGGAGACACGAAGTTTTTTGGCGTGGTTCCGATATGTGATGCTATTGTACATCCACGTTGATGGAGACTTCAACCCACGAAGGATAACGGTTGCACGAGTCCACGGAGGGCTCCACCGATGAAGGTTCCACAAAGAAGCAACCTTGTCTATCCCACCATGGCCATCTGAAAGTGCAACTACCCCTGGGTGGTTTTGGTAATGCCTAACAACATATAACTCATTGAGCTAATGCTATTTCAAGATAAATATTTCAGGAAATCTCAATGATTGGCATGGCATGGATGAGAAAAGTGGATCCCTCAAAATGCTAAGGACAAAAGGATTGGCTCAATCTCAAAGCACAAGACTCTACATTTTCTATTTTAGTGATCCAAGATCAGATTGAGTCTATAGGAAAAGCCAATACTATCAAGGAGGGATGAGGTGTTGCTTAATGAGTTTCTTGCTCAAAATGCTTAGTGATATGCTCCAAAGCCCTCAACTACTTTCTCACATCCACATATGTCCCAAACCAAGAGTCAAACTCGGCCCCATCGAAACCATCTATCCGGCGCCATCGAGTTCTGTTGACATAGCCACTGCCACAAACCCTAGTCTTTTCGGTCTCACCAATATGGGATTGTAATCTGTCCGTTTCCCTTCATAATGTTTCGGTCAAACCGAGATGAGCGATCGGTCCCACTGAGATTGTAATGCAAACTCACTATTACCCTTTCGTAACATTTCAGTCCAACCGAGATGAGCGAATCGGTCCCACCTAGTTTGCCTGACCAACCCTCTGTGTGTCCATTACCAAAATTGGTCTCACCGAGTTTGTGTAATCGGTCTCACCGAGATTACGTTATGCCCTAACCCTAACCATGTTGGTCTCACCGAGATGACATGTCTATCCCACCGAATATCCTAACGGTCACATTATTTACTAAATCGGTCCGACCGAGTTTCAGGATTCGGTCCCACCGAGTTTGGTAAGTAGTGTGTAACGGTTTGAATTTGTGTGGAGGCTATATATACCCCTCCACCCACTCTTCATTCAGGAGAGAGCCATCATAACATGCCTACACTTCCAACATACATTTTCTGAGAGAGAACCACCTACACTTGTGTTGAGGTCAAGATATTCCATTCCTACTGTCGGTGTCAAAACCGGCGGATGTTGGGTAGGAGGTCCCGATCTGTGCATCTTAGGCTGATGGTAACAGGAAGCAAGGGACACAATGTTTACCCAGGTTCGTGCCCTCTCGATGGATCTAAAACCCTACTTCCTGCTTGATTAATATTGATGATATGAGTAGTACAAGAGTAGATCTACCATGAGATCGTAGAGGCTAAACCCTAGAAGCTAGCCTAAGATGGTTATGATTGTGATCATGATCGGCCTTCTAAGGACCACCCTCTCCAGTTTATATAGACACAGGAGAGGGCTAGGGTTTACGTGGAGTCGATTACAAGGAAGGAAATATAATATCCGGATCGCCAAGCTTGTATTCCATGCAAAGGAGAGTCCCATCCGGACACGGGACGGAGTCTTGAATCTCGTATCTTCACGCTCCAATAGTCCGAACAAAGTGTATAGTCCAGCTGTCCGGATACCCCCTAATCCAGGACTCCCTCAGTAGCCCCTGAACCAGGCTTCAATGACGATGAGTCCAGCGCGCGGTCTCATTTTCGGCATTGCAAGGCGGGTTCCATCTGCGAATACTCCAAAGTACCTATTACGACGAATAGTGTCCGGCTTCCCATCAATGTTATACTCCTCGGCTTCTGTGCCTCAATAATGTCCTTCTCCACGTGTCGAGCGAATGAGAGGAGCCAAAGAATTTTTGCATTTTCCACCCCGCCGATCCGGCAGGTTGACCGTCTATTTGAGGAGATGGGGATTCTCAGATCCAAGCCTCATCCTCTTCCCACGAGCAAGCATCCAACAGAGCGCTCCGGAAAAACCATTTCAACATGGCCGGTCGTTGCAACTCTTCTTCTCGCTCCCCTCGCTCCAAGCCGGGGGACTGGGAAGAGTGTTCAGTTCCTCATAGCCGTTTGATAGATTTACAAACCCAAGGGTTTCTCCCACCGGTGTTCATGGTCCCCGTCCGAGACGGAATAGCCACCTATAATGGCGGGGAGCATGCGGAGGGATCTCCTAATCCATCTCCAGAGGAGCGAATATGCCTCATCCCGCATCTGCTAAGGGGTGTCGGCTTTCCTATCCACCCATTTCTTCGCGGGCTCATGGAGTTCTACGGCCTCCAGTTACACAACTTCACCCCTGCCTCCATGCTACATATAGCAGGATATGTTGCCCTTTGCGAGCTGTTTCTAGGCTGCGAGGCTCATCTCGGGTTATGGAAGAAGTTGTTCTGCCTCGTCCCTCGCAACCAGGGAGAATCCCAATGTCAAGTGGGCGGAGCCGAAGTATGGCGCATTGCCGAGACCGGATACCTATACGGCACTCCCAAGAAGGCACCAGAGAACTGGCCTTCGGAATGGTTTTACATTGATGACGCTCCCCTTCGAGATCCAGTCCGGACAGGTCTCCCCAAGTTCAGTAATGCCCCGCCGAGGGCACGTCGAAGATGGCGCCCTCGGGCCCCCCAGGAGGAGGATACTAGGGAAACACACTTCCTGATGAGCAGGATAAAGTTACTGGCCAAATCCGGACTGACGATAGTCGAGGTTATGGCAATATGCATAATGTAGGGAGTGCAACCGCTTCAATATCGGGGGAAGCCCATGTGGCACTACAACGGGGAAGATGATGCCACTTGCTGCGGCCGTAAGGGTCCGGACTCCGCCACTACTCTAGCAAGGATATTATCTGACCTGTATAAAGGAGAAGAAGAAGAATTCCTTCACATTAAACCGCGGGATGGGTTTTCTATGTACAACCCCCAAGCTGGGTAAGTCGTTATTCTTTTTCCCGCTTCACTTATTGTGGCGTTCTTCGCTAAGATTATTTGCCTCGATATTTTCCAGCAGGAACTGAGGAGGGCCGTAGAAGGAATCTCCAGCCCTTCCCCGCAGCCAGAGGACCCCGGAAGGGCCCTCGATCCAGAACTCGAAGAAGATCCTGATATTACTATGGAGCTTGTCAACGGGATATTTTATCAGGCGAGCTATGATGGCACCTCAGTGGCTATTATTGCCGGCTATCCCGGACTGCTACCTACGTCGCGTGTAAGCCAAGCCGAAAAGTCTATCCTCCGAAGAGGACTCCTTTCTGATGTCATGCCTTACCCCTGAAGTGTCGTGTTTTTGCAGAGACGACGGTCAAAGCGCGGGGCCTAAACCCTAGGGACCCGTCGGCAACGGGCGTCCGGATCGGGCAAGCTCAAGAGGAAGGCGGTTAGGGTCGAAACGCCGCTACAGAGGTAAGGTAAAAACCTGTTTTTTGATTATTGTATTTGAAATGTAACAGCGCTCTTCGGATCCTGTCAGGAAGAGGAGTAGCCAGACTATATCCGGGGATCCTGCAAATCGCCCCTCCACCAGCCGGATTCCAGAACCGGCTTTGAGAGAGGAGGCGGACGTGGGGCCAATGCCACATTGTCCTCCGACAGAGGACGCGGAGATGCTCTCTACCATGAATTCTGAAGTAGAGAGTACCATGAATCACCGGCGCCGACGGGCCGTACTTTGCAACATCTTTTCTGAAGAGGCATTTAATGCTTTCAATTCGGGAGGTGCATACATCCGACCTGCCCAAGGCGGGCTTGCCTAAGTGGCGGACCAGTATACCAAAGATATACGTGTAAGAAAATTAGATAAGCATGTATAGCAGTAGCCCCTGAGACTTGAAATGATTGGAACAACTGTTTTAAGGATCAATTTATGCATAGGTCCTTGTAGATAAGAATGAGCAATTGTCTCAGGAGCTGGAGGAGTGAAAGGCCCAGCTGAGGGCCACGGTTGCCAAGTTAGAGGAATCCCAGAAGGCCTCATCTGGTAACATTTGTCTCAATTGTACGAAGATGTACCAGTTAGTAAGTGGCTCGTATGATAAGTCGAACAGAAAATTCTGCAGACAATCCTGGTGTGAATACGGAGTTTGTAGGAGATAACGAGTCGCATCTCCAAAGATAGCTGAAAGCTGGCGAGCGTATTCTTACGCAAGTTAGGCAGGAGAAGAACAATCTGCATGATGCCAATGTCCGGCTGGACGTCGAATTAAAAGACATTCGCGCTCAGCTGGCGGACTCCGTAAAGGAGAACAAAATGCTTCGTCGCGGCATTTATGGTAAGTGCCTAGACGAACTGTAGTACAGCTCGGCGAGGAACCGTATTGAAAGAATTTTTATTTGTAGGTATGCCGATTGGCCGCCCTGAAGAGGAGATGCCCGCTTCTACAGGAGATTTACTGCAGGACCTCTCACAACTGCACGAACGAGCTCGGCAGGTGATGCAGGGCCTTGCTCAGGCCTTGTAGCCATCAAGCTTCCTGCCGAAGGGCATGGGGGAGCTTGTGGATATGCTTCAAGGAGCACGGTGGCGCTTCCGATTGTGGAAGATGTCAGCCTGCCGACAAGGTGCAAGAGAAGCCTGGGCTATGGTGAAGACACGCTACACCAAGCTAGACCCGAACCATATGGCCGAAGTCGGAGCGGCGGGGCCAGATGGGCAAGAAATTCCCGTGAGTCTGGTGTATGACTAGGTAGCATTAGCCGCAAAGTATTCCCAACAGGATTGTAAGCTAGATAGCCTGTTGGATGGTATGGAGGAGGGATATAGTCAGTCCAAGTGACTGTGTAATTCAATGGACATGAGTAGTCCCTAGCCGGATTAAAATCATTTGTCATGGCGGACCTTTTCGCTTCAGCCCCCGGATCCTACAGTCCGGGGTGTGTCCGAATACCCGCTCAGTTATACAGAACCGGGGTATGCGTGGAAACTAGGCATAGGGGTCATAAGTGCTAGAACAGATAGGTACCCAACTAGTTATGTTATATTACATGGATAGTAAGAAACATCTTCCAGGGAGAATAGTTCCATTAAGGGTTCCTTTCCCTGGGTACGCATGCGACGATGCACATGTCCTGACTGCGAACAAGGACGCAGGATACAAAACTTCTGGGGATTTATGTTGTAATAAACGAATACATCTTTTGTTCACCGACCGAATATTCCCTTAAGGACGCTAGCTTTCGGCTTCACCTAGTCTGAGGTACACATCCGGCTGAACCGGAGTAACAATCGCAAAGGTGCCCCCCTTATGCCCTAGCCAAATTAACGGGAACGTAGGGCATAAACACAAGAGCTAGGCAACCCAGCTTGGCCACATCTTAAGTCATATCGATGCATATAATGGTGAAGAAAAGGCACATATGGAAAAAGGAACGCATATGTGATGGGAAAAAAGCCATTAGAGTAATTATATTTAGCTTCCGTATAGGAAGCCCCCAGGTATTGCTTACACACATGGTGCGGCCAGAGTGATCCGGGTGTCCGTACTGTATTAAATACTTTGTGTGAAGAGAAAAAAGGTCGAGAAAGGAAAAGGGAGGGAGCATAATTAAAAAGGGTGGGGTAAGGAGATGAACACTGAGTTCGGCACTAGGCGTAGAATCTCCGAAGTCTGGCCACATTCCATGGGTTCGGCTCGAGTCTGTTATCGGAAGCATTACGTAAGCGGTACGCTCCTCCGATGAGAACTTTATCAATGATGAAGGGACCTTCCCACTTGGGTTTGAGCTTGTCCTTCTTCTTCTCCGGTAGGCGTAGAACGAGCTCGGCAATAGTATAAGTTTTGGCCCGCACTTCTCTGCTTTGGTACCGTCGAGACTGCTGCTGATAGAATGTGGAGCAGGCTTTTGCGACGTCGCTGCTCCTCCTCCAGGGCATCCAAGTTATCCTGCCGATCTAACTCGGCTTCCTTCTCTTCGTACATGCGTACGCGAGGCGAATCATGTATGAAGTCGCAGGGTAGTACTGCTTCCGCGCCGTACGCCATAAAGAATGGTGTATATCCCGTGGTGCGATTCGGCGTGGTCCGCAACCCCCAGAGTACGGAGTCGAGCTCTTCGACCCAGTGTGTGTCCGACTCTGTCAAGGATCGCACTAGTCTTGGTTTGATGCCGCTCATGATGAGACCGTTTGTCCGTTCAACCTGGCCGTTTGTTTGGTGATGGTAGACGGAAGCATAGTCGAGCTTAATGCCCATTTTGCCGCACCAAGTTTTTACTTCATCGGCTGTGAAATTTGAGCCATTATCAGTGATGATGCTTTGGGGTTCGCCATATCGGTGTACGACCCCGGATATGAAGTCTATTACTAGTCCGAATTCGGCCGTTTTGACTGGTTTGGCTTCTATCCATTTGGTGAACTTGTCCACCATGACCAATAAGTATTTTTTTTCTTATGGCTTACCCCTTTAAGAGGTTCGACCATATCCAGCCCCAAGACCGTGAAGGGCCAAGTTATGGGGATTGTTTGGAGAGCGGTAGGGGGCATATGACTCTGATTGGCAAAGAGCTGGCAACCGATGCAGTGTTGGACAAGGTCCTGCGCGTCTGCTCGGGCCGTCGGCCAATAGAAGCATGTATGGAAGGCCTTGCTGACTAGTGCTCGAGCCGCGACGTGGTGCCCGCCCAGTCTGTCGGTGTACAAAAAGAGGGGTACACTTTTTGTACCCTTATAACTGTGCACGGGCAGTCCGAGCCACGGACGCCACCGCACCAAGCAAGGCAAGGGAGGTGAGCCAAGGTAAGGCCAAAGCTCGAAAGGAGCAGAACGATGCCAAGACCAAGACCACAAAGACCAAAGGGAACGAAGCGGACTCCCCCGGCAAGATCCTTGCTGAGGGGCGGTTTTAGCAAACCCGGCAAGACCCTTGCCGTGGCAGCTCGCCCCACACCTACGGAGCGAATCACCCTTGAATCAACTGCCCTCATGGGGCAAGGATTCGGGAGACATCCTCGTGGTGGCATGCAGATCTTTGTGAAGACATTCAAGATCAGATACACCCTATAGAAGATGACGACCCTTGGCAGGATCCCAGCCAAGGAGGACCACAAGGCCCCCGGCAGGAGCCGTGCCAGGGATGATAGCAGGCGCCACGGCAAGACCCTTGCCGGGGGCTACGGCGAGGCCCTCGCCAAGGACACCCGTAGGGCCACCATCAGGCCCACGCCAATTCCAACCTCTACCACCATTCGCATACAGCTGCCGACCTAACCAGTTGGGCAGGCACCTGCGTGGCGGCAATCGGATCTTCGTGGAGACCCACCGCTGTGCCACCTCAGCTACCTGCCTGCCTACATGGCACCGCGGGCACCGCTGGCCAGGGCGCGTGTCAACACGAAAGGGGTCGGTGACGGACAAGACTGGGCTCTCCGCCGTCCCCGATAAAGCAGGGACACCTAAGCACGACGCATTAAATGCGCCTTGTCATGTAATACGAGGGATAAACTCATATCACTAAGCCCTTTCCACCTCTTGTGTGCCATGGTGGCAGTCCCTTTCCCTATAAAAGGAGGCCCAAGGCGACCAGGAGGGGGATTCGGCTTTTTGGAGCTCCTCACGCCCCATTACTAGCTCAAGAACACAGATAAATAAATCATCAAGGCAGGAGTAGGGTTTTACGCATCCTCGCGGCCCGAACCTGGATAAAGGACCCGTGTGCTATCTGTTCGATCCGCCCTTCTCACAACCCCGCGACCCGCAACCGTAGTAGGGATTCTCGTGATCCCATAGGTGTCGTCCTCGCACCGACACAATCTGGCATGGATTTCAGCCAAGAGCTGCCGCCCTTCCTCTTCGGAGATGCACCTTTGGAGCACTCAGGTCGCACTTTTCTTATAGAGTTCCCCTGCATGGACTTTGTAAGCTTTAGAACGCCAAACGATGCAACGTGCTTCATTTTGGTCTTCGGGGAGCTCCTACCTGTTTAGGTAGGCCAAGAAAGGCTCAGTCCACGGCGCGATTACAGCCATGATTTCATGGCCCAAAGATGTTATTTCGGTGGTGGAGCCTCCGATTATGTCTGATAGTTCAGAATCTGGGGGTGTATTCGGATCCGTGCTAGTATTGCCGGACTCCCCTTCCCATATCACGGATGGCTTGAACAGCCTTTCCAGGAATATGTTAGGTGGGACAAGGTCGCGTGTAGCACCGATGCGGGTGAGGATATCAGCTGCTTGATTATTTTCTCGAGCCACATGGTGGAATTCGAGCCCCTCGAACCGAGCTGACATTTTGAGGACGACATTACGGTAGGCCGCCATTTTTGGATCCTTGGCATCAAAATCTCCGTTTATTTGTCATATTGCGAGGTTTGAATCCCCACGCACTTCTAGGCGTTGAATGCCCATAGAGACTGCCATCTGAAGACCGTGCAACAAAGCCTCGTATTCGGTTGCATTGTTGGAGTCTATGTATAGTATTTGGAGGACGTACTGGACCGTGTCTCCGGTGGGAGACGTCAGGACTACACCTGCTCCCAATCCGGCCAGCATTTTAGAGCCGTTGAAGTGCATGATCCAGTTAGAGTACGCGTCATACTCTTTAGGGAGTTCGGCTTCTATCCATTCGGCGACAAAGTCAGCTAGTACTTGCGACTTGATGGCCCGCCATGGTTTGTATGTTATGTCGAACGGAAGGAGCTCGATGGTCCATTTAGCAATCTGGGCTGTAGCGTCTTGGTTATTTATTGTGTCATTGAGTGGTACTTCGGAGGCCATCGTAATCGAACACTCTTGAAAGTAGTGTCATAGCTTCCGGGATGCCATGAAGACCGCGTATGCTATTTTTTGATAGTGTGGGTATCGGGATTTGCATGGGGTGAGGACCATGGATACGTAATAAACCGGCTTCTGGAGCGGGAATTTGTATCCGTCAACCACTCGTTCGACGACGAGCACTGCGCTTACAACTTGATGTGTTGCAGCTATGTACAGTAGCATAGGTTCGCCAATATTTGGTGCTGTTAGGACTGAATTACTGGCCAATAAGGTCTTTATTTCGTCCAGCCCGGCCGCGGTTGCATCCGTCCACACGAAGTGTTCGGTGCGCTGAAGAAGGCAGTAAAGAGGTAATGCCTTTTCTCCTAACCTGGAGAAAAAGAGGCTCAAAGTAGCCATGCATCCAGCTAGTTTCTGGATGTGCTTGAGGTCTGTTGGTATAGCTAACTGCAATAGAGCTCGGATTTTTGCCGGATTCGCTTCAATTCCTCTATTGGAAACAATGAAGCCCAGCAGTTTCCCAGAGGGGACGCGAAAACGCATTATTCCGGGTTCAGCTTGATGTCGTATGTTCGGAGGTTATCGAAAGTAAGCCTCAAGTCATCTGTGAGGGTTTCAACGTGTCTTGTTTTTATGACCACGTCTTCCACATATGCCTCCATTGTTTTGCCGATTTTATTTTCCAGGCATGTTTGAATCATGCGTTGATAGGTTGCGCCGGCATTTTTAAGCCCGAAAGGCATAGTGTTGAAGCAGAAAGGACCATATGGCGTTATGAAAGCTGTAGGAGCTTGGTCGGACTCTGCCATCTTTATTTGATGGTATCCAGAGTATGCGTCGAGGAAACACAACGAGTCGTGTCCTGCTGTGGCATCGATGATTTGATCAATGTGAGGGAGGGGAAAGGGATCCTTGGGGTAAGCCTTGTTGAGGTCTTTGAAGTCGACGCATAAGCGCCAAGATTTGTCCTTCTTTGGTACCATTACCAGAATTGCCAGCCAATCCGGATGCTTGATATCTCTGATGAAACCGGCCTCGAGTAGCTTGGCTAGCTCTTCCTCCATGGCTTGCCGTTTGGGCTCTGAAAACCACCTTAGAGTCTGCTTGACAGGTTTGTATCCTTTTATTATATTGAGGCTGTGTTCGGCCAATCTGCGTGGGATGCCCGGCATGTCCGATGGGTGCCAAGCGAAAATGTCCCAATTCTCGCGTAAGAAGTCTCGCAGTGTAGCGTCGATTGCGGGGCTCAACTATGTCCTGATGGAAGCTGTCTTCGTGGGGTCCGTTGGATGGACTTGGAATTTGACTATCTCGTCTGCGGGTTTAACTGAGGTGTACTTGGGTCGCTTGTCGAGTATCACGTCATCCCTGTCCATGGTGGCATGCGGTGTTGTTAGATCTTCGGCTGCTAGGGCTTCAGATAATGCTTCCAGGGCTAGTGCTGCAGTTTTGTTTTCGGCGCGAAGTGCGACGTCCGGATCACTGGCTAGAGTGATGATTCCATTGGGTCCGGGCATTTTAAGCTTCATGTACCCGTAATGGGGTATAGCTTGAAAGCTTGTAAACGTGTCCCGCCCTAAAAGGGCGTGGTATCCACTGCTGAAAGGAGCCACTTGGAATGTGATTTCTTCGGACCTATAATTCTCCGGGGTGCCGAATACCACATCGAGTGTGGTTTTTCCCGCACACCGCGCTTCCCGACTAGGGATAATTCCCCTGAAGGTTGTGCCGCTTTGTTCAATTCGACTTTATCAATTTCCATCTTGTTGGGTGTTTCTTTGTAGGTCAAGTTTAATCTGCTTTCGCCGTCCATGAGTACTTTAGTGAGCCTGAAGCTATCCACGATTGGGCTAAGGACCAGAGCGGCTAGTGCCCGGACGGTTTGGAATCGAGGTTCGTCACTGGCATGGAAAGTTATAGCAGTGTCGTTCCATGGATTTATTTTTGCCACATGGCAGATTTCTGTGGAGCTTCGATGAGCTCGCTTGCGCCTATTGTTTGAGGCGAAAGTATCGAAGACTGTTGTTCTGGTTTATGGCTTACAAGAAGATCCTCACCACTTTTTGCTACCTGCCGGAGTATCCAAGATGCCCTAAGGCTATGGGTTGGTGTTGTGTCTGGCGTACTGTGGAGTTTACATGGCCCATTGAGCCATTCTTCCAATACGGTTCCACGCCCTGGGGTGGGCTTTGGTTTCGTGAGGATTGGATCGTCCGACTTACAAGAGTTCGCCCGTTTAGCTCGGACAAAGATTTTGGGGAGAGTCGGACTACCCCAAAATTCTATTTGGGTTTTCCAGATGCTTTCCATCGCACAGTACTTTTGTACTATGGTTGCCAAGTCGGCAAAGTGCACTATGACACGACAACTTATGGCATTAAGGATTCCTTTGTTCGTACAATTTTTGCAGAAAAGTGAGACTACATCCTCCTCAGGACAGTCCTTGACCTTGTTTAGCACAAGGAGGAATCTGGCCCAGTAACGATGTACTGTCTCATGGGGCTCTTGTCTGATATGGGAGAGACAGTTTAAGTTCAGGCGGGTGTTTGTAGCTGAATCCGGATTCTGATCCGATCTAGCGCCCAGGGGTAGGGGAGCTTCCGAGTCCGACAGCTCGGGATCCGGGGTGCTGCTCAATTTTTCCGGTGGAATACCCGATCCTAAGTCCGGGATCTGGGTCATGTTTTCCCTGGAGCGGGTGTCCGGCTCAGGGAGCCCGGTGATCCGGACATAATTCGTCCTCAAAATAGAGGGGTAATCCGTATGTGGTTCCTCCACTACCGCTATCTCATGGGTGGCCGGCGGGGATTTAATGTCCCTTTGGTCAGGTTTAAGCCCGATCCGGTCATAGTCTGTAGCGACTCCCAAAGCGGCGATGCGATCCAAGAGCTCACTAAGGGAGGAGAGCTCTATCGGATCCATCTGTTCGGCGAGTTCCGAATTGACGCGAAGGTTATGCGTGACGACCCGAGAGGTCATCGTCGATGCTACAGCCGATGGGGCAGCCATGATGAAGCCGCCAAGTCGGAGAGTTTGACTTACAGCCAGCGAGCCTTACAGCGACGACACAGAGGAACTCTCAATTAAAGCACCAATGTCGGTGTCAAAACTGGCGGATCTCGGGTAGGGGTTCCCGATCTGTGCGTCTTAGGCTGATGGTAACAAGAAGCAATGGACACAATGTTTACCCAGGTTCGGGCCCTCTTGATCGAGATAAAACCCTACTTCCTGCTTGATTAATATTGATGATATGAGTAGTACAAGAGTAGATCTACCATGAGATCGTAGGGGCTAAACACTAGAAGCTAGCCTATGATGGTTATGATTGTGATCGTGATCGGCCTTCTAAGGACCACCCTCTCCGGTTTATATAGACACCGGAGAGGGCTAGGGTTTACATGGAGTCGGTTACAAGGAAGGAAATATAATATCCGGATCGCCAAGCTTGTCTTCCACGCAAAGGAGAGTCCCATCTGGACACGGGACGGAGTCTTGAATCTTGTATCTTCACGCTCCAATAGTCCGGACAAAGTGTATAGTCCGGCTGTCCGGATACCCCCTAATCCAGGACTCCCTCACCTACCACATAAATCTTGATCTCTTGCCTTCCCCAAGTTGCTTTCCACTCAAATCTTCTCTCCACCAAATCCAAATCCTGTGAGAGAGAGTTGAGTGTTGGGGAGACTATCATTTGAAGCACAAGAGCAAGGAGTTCATCATCATCACACCATTTGTCACTTCTTGGAGAGTGGTGTCCCCTAGATTGGCTAGGTGTCACTTGGGAGCCTCCGTCAAGATTGTGGAGTTGAACCAAGGTATTTGTAAGGGCAAGGAGATCGCCTACTTCGTGAAGATCTACCCTAGTGAGGCAAGTCCTTCGTGGGCGACGACCATGGTGGGATAGACAAGGTTCCTTCTTCGTGGACCCTTCGTGGGTGGAGCCCTCTGTGGACTCGCGCAACCGTTACCCTTCATGGGTTGAAGTCTCCATCAACGTGGATGTATGATAGCACCACCTATCGGAACCATGGCTAAAAACTCTCCGTGTCAACATTGCGTTTGCTCCCTCAAACTCCTCCCTTTACCTTCATATACAATTGTTTTACATTCCGCTGCTATACTCTTAGAATTGCATGTGTAGGTTGATTGCTTGACATGTTCTAAGTTGCTAAAATCAAGGACTAAAATTGGGAAAAGGCTAGATTTTATTTGGTCAATTAGTCTAATCACCCCCCCCTCTAGACATACTTTCGATCCTACAAGTGGTATCAGAGCTTTGGTCTCCATTTTCTTTGATTTCCATAGCTTTTGATGGTCATAGCCTTGGTTTCACAACCTAGGAGAGTATGGCGTCTAGCGAGGGAATTACCACCGTAGAGTTCCTTACTTTGATGGTACTAATTTTGCTAGTTGGAAGCACAAGATGAAAATGCGTATTCTTGGACATAACCCCGCCGTTTGGGCTATTGTGTGTATTGGCTTGCAAGGTGAATTATTTGATGGGAGAGAACCAACCTGTGAAGCTACCGCGGAATAGTTGAAGATGTTGCAATACAATTCTCAAGCTTGTGATATCCTCTTCAACAGATTGTGCCCCGAAGAATTCAACAAAATCAGCCATCTTGAGAATGCAAAGGAAATTTGGGATACTTTGATTGACATGCATGAAGGTACCGACTCCGTCAAGGAATCCAAATTGGATGTGCTTCAAAGTCAACTTGACAAGTTCAAAATGAAGGATGGTGAAGGTATCACTGAAATGTACTCTAGGCTTGCTCTCATCACAAATGAGTTTGCCAGCTTAGGAAGTGAAGAGATGACCGACAAACTCATCATCAAGAAGATCCTAAGATCCTTGGATGGAAAATATGATACCATGTGCACATTGATCCAAATGATGCCCAATTACAAAGATCTCAAGCCAACGGAAGTCATAGAATTCTTGCTCGTGAGATGTCACTCAATGATAAGGAGGAGCTCCACAACAAGTCAAGTGGTGCTTACAAAGCCTCATGTGAAGCTCCCATATCATCAAGTGAGAAACAAACCTTCAATGAAGAATTGAGCCTAATGGTGATGAACTTCAACAAGTTCTACAAGAGTAGAAGCAAGGAAAGAAGTTCCAAGTCAAGGTCCTACAATGACAAAAGATCTTCTAGTCGTGAGCATAATTGCTACAATTGTGGAAGACCCAGACACTACTCCAATGAGTGTACGGCTCCCTACAAAAGAAGAGAAGATTCTCCAAAAAGAAGGAGTAGAAGAGAAGAATCACCATCAAGAGAAAGAAGGACTAGAGATGATCGTTATGAATAAAGAACATCCCGGAGAAGCAAGGATTTGGAAAGGAAGGACAAGTCATCAAGGAGCTACACAAACCAAAGACACCAAGCTCATGTTGGTGAATGGGTATCCGGCTCCGACTCCGACAATCACTCCGATAGAACCTATCACTCCGACTTCGAATATACTCAAGATGAAGGTGTTGCCTGTCTAGCACTTGTGTCAACCAACTCCTACGACATATTTGACTCACCAAATGAAGGAATTGGAAGATGCTTCATGGCAAAAGGCCCAAAGGTATCACAACCCGAGTATGTTGATTTCAATAGTGATGAAGATGACTTGTTAGGTGATGATGATTTACTTGTTGACAACTCTAGTGATGAATACTATGATGAAACATCAATTAATCATGCTAATCAAGAGAAAATGAATGACAATTATAAGGATAAGATTGAGCGCCTAACTAAAGAACTAAACAATCTTAAGTTAGCTCATGAAACTATCTTGGAAGATCATTGAGAACTTTTGAAGACTCATGAGAAGTTACGCTTTGAAAAGCTCAACCTTGAGCAAGAGCATGAGTTTTTAAAGGCAATCAATGATGATCTTCGCAAGAAAAGTTCTTCTTACATTGCCAACTGTTTACTCTTATCTACTTACATGCCACAAGTCAAGTCTAGTAGCAAGAACAAGAAAGATTCTTCTTCTAGTAGTAACAATAATCATGCTAAATCCAATGTTGTTGCTTCTAGTAGTTCTCTTGATTCCACTAATGATTCTCCTAGCCAAGTTACACTTGAGCAAGAAAATAGCTTATTCAAGGGAATTATAGAGAAAGGTGTTTACAAGAGCCTTGCCAGAAGTAAGCAATTCAAGGAAATTGTACGCAAGTAAGGAAGGCACCGGAAGAATCAAGGTGTTGGTTTTGAACGAAAGTTCAATGCCAATGGAGTTGAGTGGGAAGAAGATCAATATCCCAAGACGAACTTTGTTCCTCAACAAGAGAAGTATGATCCTACTTCTTTCAAAGGGACACAAGCTCAAGATGATTTCCACCACAAGACCACAAGCAAAAAGGCAAGGACAAGCTTCAAGAGGAGATTGATGCATTTGAAGAAGCTTCTAAGGCCTTGGTCAAGTGGGTTCCCAAGACTACATCAAGTTCTACTTCATCGAGTACAACTACAACTTCAAGGGTTCCCATCAAGATGATGTGGATTCCAAAGAAGAAGAACTAGAGAGTTCTTGAGGGTGACTCCGCCAACATACTTCACTCATATCATTTTGGCAAGGACAAGCGCAATCAACTTCCACATCTTGCACTAGTTCAAGGAGTCACAAACCCTCTTGTTGTAAAGACAAGGTACAAGGTAACCTAATGCTTTGATGGACATCATCTTGTGTATGCATCACTCTATGTTTATGGATATCCTTGTTTGTTCCTCGTGGGACTAACCCGTGTAGGTATTGAAAGTGCAACTCACTCCAATGGATTGCTCCAAATGATCTACATCAACACTGAGCATCCACATCTTCAACACCTACATGAAGTCATCATCGACAAAACCATAGGTTAGTTCATCCTTGTTAGGGGGGATCTCACATCTAGGGGGAGCTTTACTCTAAGTATTGTGCTAAAGCAACTCTAATGGTGTGAACACAACAATGCTTTATGTAAAAGTGGTAACCCCACTTGTGCTTAAACGATGAGTATGACCTATGATCAAATGTTCTCATTTGACTCCTAAGTCAATATACTCATATATAGATGACCTAGTCATCGCCAATTGTTTGATAGATGCTAGAGTTGGTTGTCCATGCTTTGCCACATATTTCATTTGCCATTTTATTGTGTGAGCATGTTGGTTGCATATTCTACTCATTCAAGGACATCCACTTGTGTTTTGATTGGTTGGTTTCTTTTCTTTTGCCAAGTGGATGGACAAGAATGCCTAAGAACCTTCTCTAGCTATCTATGCTTTTCTTGTCTCAAACTCTATTCATGCTACATCACAAAGTTTGATCAAGTCAGATTCAAACCACTATGTGTGAGGAGCACTCGGAGTCCCCGATTCATCATAGACTTAAACTTCCAAAACCTCTTTGTGCATTTCGGTCTGACCGATTCTCCCTTTTCGGTCATATAGAGATCACTAAGTTGATCTAGGTTTTCAACCTCGGTGCAACCGATTAGAACTTTTCGGTCACACCGAATTGCAGTAACTGCTTGCAGTTTTGCATCCCAGTGCCACCGAGTTGTTCCACTCGGTCACACCGACAGGGTCTGGCTATATATACTCACGGGTCAAATTTTGGAAAAAAATTTGAAACCCTTCGCCCGCGTATAGCCAGCTCTGCCTCCTCGGGTCTCCGGATCGTCCTCCTCATCGTTAGCGACCTCCCGCCGCTGGTCTCCGCCGCCGTCAACGGCATTCTGTCCCGTCGTTGCCGCCGTAGCAAGTTCACCGCCGCATTAGGGTCTGAACTAGAAACTTTGTGCTAATCTTTAACTCTGATTCCTAGGGCATTGCTTTGCCATGATTCTTGCCACGTTTGAAATCATTCTATCAAGCGAAAGCACTCCATAGATTATATTAGATTTAAAAATTTAGGGTTAGGTTTCCGCCGAAGTCATCTCGGACCGACCGAGTTGTAGAAATCGGTCTCACCGATTTGGCTTAGGCCATTTCACATGTGATTTTCGGTCTGACCAAGAATTGCAAATCCGTGTGACCGAGATCGATTCTTTGTGAAACCCTAGTAGTCTCGGTGCCACCGAACTGTGACTCGGTCTGACCGAGTTCACTAGTTTAGGTTCCAAAAGCTGCTTCAGTATCACCGAATATACAAATCGGTAGCTCCGAAATGCTTTCTGTGGAAAACTAAAACTAAGTTTTTGACTCAATTGTTTTGCAAAAACGTCTGCACTTTGTGATTCTCATCCACTCTACCTCATCTATATCTATTCATAGGGTCTATTGTCAGTAAGTTTGCAAAATGTCTGATCAAAGTGATAGCCAGAACAAGACAGAGGGGCAAGCTCAGATGATTGAGGGCACTAGTCCCTCACATAGTTATGATGAGGGTAGCAAGAGCACACCTAGCAATTTGCCAAAAGCAGCCACCAAGACAAGGAAGAAGAAAACCTCAGATTCTGAAGATGAGGACTATATTGCTGTTGAGGATGAGGCCACTTCTAAGAAGAAGGTGCTGAAAAAGGAGTATGGCACAACTGCTACCACCAAGCCAGGCATGAACAGAAAAGCACCTGCCAAGAGAGTGCCCACATCCAAACTTAGGAAGGTTGCCACTGGTGAAACCATGAAGTTCCCCAATGAGTCTGATGAAGAAGCTACTGGCCAAGATAAGAAGAAGAAGAGGGTCAGAACCACTACTGCCAAAGTCCTTGGCAAGCCCTCTATGAGGAGAGATTCTGATGAGGAAGAAAAAGAGGAAGAGGATGCTGCACCAGCTCCTAAAGCTCAGAAGCTAATGGGAGATGCAATCAAGTCAGGGGCTGCTCCATTTAAGCCCAAAGCTGCTCCCAAGGCTGCTGCTCCAGCACCAAAGCCTAAACCCAAGAGGAACACCACAAGTATACCTGCATCAGAGAAGAACAAGGCACCAGTGCCTGAAGCTGCTGAAAAAGAAGATGATTCTCTTGTTTTGAGAAAGTTGAAGCCCAAGATTCCTGACCACAATGATGCTCATCCAGTAGCTGAAGACATGCATATCAGAAAGGATGCTGGACTGAGATTATGGAGACAGTCAGATCCTTATGCTGTGAGTAGAAGGACAACAGTTGACTATAGATTCCACACAAAGGAGCAACATGATTTTTATGAAACAATTTTGCTTGACAAGAAGCCCATTGGTGTGTGACATGAGATGGATCAACTGGGACTACATCAAGAGGAATGAAGCTCACTATCCAGGAGTATATGACAGCTTCAAGTCTTGTGGAGTTGATGAGTTTGTAGCCCAGAAGCTCACCAAGTGGAATGATGAGCTCATCATGCAGTTTTACTCCACAGCTCATTTCTACCCAGATTTGAAGATTGTGTGGATGTCTGAAGGTACTAGGTACCAATCCATAGTTGAAGAATGGGCTGAGTTGATCAATGCTCCAAAAGAATCTAAAGATGACTTGGATGTATATGCAGAGAAGAAGAAAGACCACAACTCTATGGCTCACATGTACAGAGAGATCCTAGATAAAGCTTTGGAAACTCACAAGCCTGGATATGTACACTTCTTGTTGTCTGGTCTGCCTACAATCAACTGGATCCTTAGGCACACATTGCTTCCCAAGTCAGGAGATCACAAGATGATCAGAGGTCATGCTATCAACTTGCTGCACTTGTTTGATATACCTCAGAAATTCAAATTCATGAGCCTGATTGTGGAAACAATCAAGAGAACAGCAGCTGATCAGAAGAGAAGTTGTGGGTATGCTCCACTCATTTAGGAGCTCATCAACTCAAAGATGGGCACAGGCACATATCTTTTGGATAAGGAGCATCTACCCTTATATGCTGAATTTGAAGATAACACTATTGAGATGAATGAGGAGGAACCATCATCTGTGCAAGTACAATGAAAAGAGAGAGAAGGCAAGGGCATAGAAAGCTGCAAAGATGCCAACTGCTGAAGAGGCATCTCAAGTGTTTCTGAAGAGCAAGAAAGACAAGCTTGGCTACTTGATTGCCTCCCCCTTAAGGATTGAGAAGGGCTTGGCCACCCTGACTCAAAACCAGGAGAGCTTGGAGAGAATCATAGAGCAAAAGTTTTATGCACTTGATGTGAAGGTCACAGAGATCCAAACATCAGTTGAGCAACTTCAGGAGGATGTGGAGGAGAAGAAGGGCAAGTCTACCACAGATGCATTTGTTAGAGTGCCCAAAGGACAGAGATCTGCTGCAGTGCCTGTTCCAGACCCCAGAGCTACATCATCTGCACCAGCTGCCACAGCTTCAGCGCCACCTGCTCCAGCAGCCACTCCACCAGCTCCAGCTACATCAACTGATGCTTTCGTCCTTGGAGTCATCTCTACACCACCTCATGAAGACTAAGCCCGAGAGTCATTTAGCACTATGCATTTTTGAACTTTTTGGTAACTTGTTGCCAAAGGGGGAGAAAAATGTATAGATCATATGCTTCAAGAGAGAGAGTGTTGCTTTTTATATCTCTTGCTTTTGGTGGTTGAACTTCTTTATTTTTTGTGTGTGTTTGCTTGATACACTATGCCTTTTGTGAGATACTTGGTTGATCATGTGTTTGATCATATGTTACCTTAATGCTTGTTGGATGATATTATCTCTTATATCCTTATATGATCATTCACTTTGCTTGGTGATGAGTGCATGTGTTCAATTATTATCATTTTGGGCGCTCCACCAAGATGTATGTGACATGGAAGAGTGACCCATGATCCTAACACATTGTGCATTTGCAGTACAAAGCAAATTTTAAGTAATGCACAACTTTAGGGGAAGCTCTTGCTTATCACATACTTCTCAAAGAGACGATGTTTTTCAATCTTATTATCATTTGTTGAAGCTTTGATCTATATGTTGTCATCAATTACTAAAAAGGGGAGATTGAAAGTGCAACTATCCCTGGGTGGTTTTGGTAATTCCTAACAGCATATAGCTCATTGAGTTAATGCTATTTCAAGATAAATATTTCTGGAAAGCTCACTGATTGGCATGGCATGGATGAGAAAAGTGGATCCCTCAAAATGCTAAGGACAAAAGGATTGGCTCAAGCTCAAAGCACAAGACTCTACATTTTCTATTTTAGTGATCCAAGATCACACCGAGTCTATAGGAAAAGCCAATACTATCAAGGAGGGATGAGGTGTTGCTTAATGAGTTTCTGGCTCAAAATGCTTAGTGATATGCTCCAAAGCCCTCAAATACTTTCTCACATCCACATATGTACCAAACCAAGAGTCAAACTCGGCCCCACTGAAAGTGCTAGTTATCGACTAGAGCGGGGGGGGGGGGTGAATAGGCGATTTTTAGCAAAGTCTTCAAAACGTGGAAGTTTCGAAGACAAACAATAGAAATGACCTAATTGATATGCAGCGGAAAATAAACTACAACAAGCAAACCATAGTCAAGTATGCAATAATGTGATAGTACAAAGACTAATAGCAGCTTGGTAGTAAGGATCAGGATGGAAGATAGTATGAAGCCAACCAATGATAGTAGACAAGCAATGAAGTCAAATAGGTAGGACAAATAGGCAATGACTTCACGAAGACAAACTCAAAGTAAAGGGAGGGAGAGGATAGAACAAGTCACTTGTTGAAGACACATGATTTGTTGGACCAGTTCCAGTTGCCGTGACAATTGTACGTCTAGTTAGGGAGGCTGAGATTCAACTCAGAAGACCGTGTCTTCACCTTATTCCCCTTGAGCTAAGGACACACAGTCCTCGCCCAATCACTCTGGTAAGTATTCAAGGTAGACTTCCGAACCTTCACATACTTCATTCACCGGCGATCCACAATGACTCTTGGATGCTCAAAACGCGACGCCTAACCGGCTGGAGGATACATAGTCCTCAAGTGTAATAAGTATTCAGGTCACTCAGACAGAAAGACTTCAGTGATGCCTAACACTCTTTGGCTCTGGGTGTTTGGGCTTTGTCCTCGCAAGGATTTCTCTCTCTCAAAGGCTTCGAGGTGGGTTGCTCTCAAACGACAAAAGCCATGAACTAACTCTGAGCAACCACCAATTTATGGTGTAGGGGGTGGGCTATTTATAGCCACAAGGCAACCCGACCTGATATGTTCGAAATGACCCTGGGTCACTAAGGAAATGACACGTGTTCCAATGGTCAGATTTCAAACACACATGACAACTTTACTTGGGTTACAAGCAAAGCTAACTCATCCAGCTCTGGATAAGATTTGCTCTCATTGTCTTCGCTCGAAGACATAGGATTTGGGTTGAGCATCACTTCAGTCATTCTGACTTTGTTCACTTGGACCCCACTTAACAGTACGGTGGTTCCTATGACTCAACAAAGAAGAAAAGGAAACAACAAAACAACACAGTCTTCGCGCTCCATAGTCTTCACTCAATGTCATCTCATGTCATAGTCTTCAATATGAATATCTTCACATACCACCATTGTCGTCAATGTCTTCATACATTTTTAGGGGTCATCTCCGGTAGGTAAACCGAATCAATGAGGGACACTACCTGCGTTATCCTGTAATTCTCACAAATGCATTAGTCCCTCAACCAACTTTGTCGTCAATACTCCAAAACCAACTAGGGGTGGCACTAGATGCACTTACAATCTCCCCCTTTTTGGTGATTGATGACAAACTGGTTGAAGTTTTCAACGGGGATAAAGTATGTGAAATTGTAAAGGATAGGGTATTGTCTTCATAAGTGGGAAAGGCTCCCCCTGAAGATGTGCATATAAGTAATTTGCTTTTGGAATGCAAATGCACATGGCAGGTTGTACTTGTGGAGATCCTCTTAAACTTATAAAGATAATTCATCATGCATGAAATGATATAACTAAGAGAGTGACATGCATAATGAAAAATGGACGTCTGCAGAATGATCTAAGTGCGGAAGTTATCATCGCACATGGAAAAGCAAATAAGTAGCAGACGACCATCAAGTTTAAGTGTTACAACTCAAAGAACGAAATGTATCAAAAGCAAGAGTTGTAATCACTAGGAAAAATATAAAGCAACCGCCCATATGAACCCGCTTGAAGACTATCAAACTCATATGCTTCTCCCCCTTTTGTCAGACATAGAGCATCTACTCGTCCTCATGAGGAGTAGGTGAAGCAGCTGGGTTGTCGTTGTTGTTTGGCGGCGCAGACAAACTTCGCGCAGTGTCGATGCGTGCAGAAGTAGGGGGCGGTGAAGTAGCATCGTCTTCATCATCGATCACTTTGGCATTCACAGTTGCCGTGGAGGAGGAATAGTCAGAGTCTTCAAGGGATGGAGTTCAACGTAGGACAACATTCCGTGGAGGAGTGGAGTCAAACTTGAATCTTTCAGCGAAGCCATCGTCTTCAAGATCTGCTTCAGCACTGAGCAGTGTCAAACTCTTCCATGATCGCCGACAGGTCTCGTGAGTGACAAAGGCATTCTTGGTGGCAAGATTTCGAATGCGATTGACGTCCACCAAGAGGCTTTTGCATCTGTCGCTTGAGCCAGAAGTGATGCTTGTCTTGTTTCTGATGCAGTGCCACAAGAAGTTCTCGGTCATTCAGGACGCGAGAGCGCTTCTTAGGCCTTTTGGCAATTGTGCTTCGAGTAGCTTCAGTCTGCGCACGATGAGGCAGACGAGTGTTCCCAGCCATTGGATAGACACAAGTTACTGCTTGGACTCCTTCCATGGGCTGAGTGAAGCTTTGGTGTTCAACATTTTGAAGACAAAGAGGATTCTTGGCAGGCTCAAGGTATATGGCTTCGACTGACATATCAACCTCTGGTAGAAAGATTAGATGATTGCGAGCAGAGGGATGATAGTTGATAGCAGAGTGTAGCTTGATGAGGCGCATGACCCATGGAGCATAGAATTTCAGGCCAAAAAGGTCAGATCTAGACGCAGCCAGTTACCGGAGGAAGAATTCTTGTGTATTGAAGCTGATGCCATTGAGGATGTAAAAGACCAATGTCTTCATGGCTCCTTCAAGTTTTGCAGCTGATGAATGCCCTTTGATAGGCCATAGAGTCCGCCTGATGATGTGATATATTATGCGAGGCAGATACTCAAGGTCATCAACAAAGAACTCCTTTGGGTATTCAGCCTCAGGTGGCAGAGGCTTCATCATGCTCAACATCTGGCTCATGTTGGGCTCTGGCTTATGGAAGATGCTCTCCAGTGCATTGCGGTGGAGTTGACAATCAGGTTCGAACAACTCTCCGGGAGTGGGTAGGCCTGCAAGCTCAATGATGTCAAGAGCTTTGGCTTCATGATGAACATTTCCTGTCATCCACTCGAGAACCCATGTCTTTGTATCCCTGTTGTAGCCGCGAATGTGGAGGGTAGCATAGAATTGAAGCAAAAGTTCCTCATTCCAATGTTCTTTGTTTGTCACAAAGCTGAGCAGACCTGCATCACAAAAGCAGTCAAGTGCTTCTTCTAAGCATGGCAGTCCAGTAATGGCTTCAGTGTCGAGGCGCATATGAGGGAAAATGCGCCCTTGATCATACAGAACACAGGAGTAATAGCTTCGCTGCTGATAGCTCCAGAAAGAATCAGATAATATTCTTGGCCTTGAGTAGGGGTTCTTTGCGCTGTCAAAGAAGGTGTTGTGGCTTTTCAAGCCATTTGCACCGAAGGACCCTGTAGAGGTGGCGGTACCTGGGAACCTTGGTAGTCTTGCCTTTGGTTTCTGGACCTAAGGCCTATGCTCAATATGATAATCAAACTGAGGACCAGAGGCATTAGGCGGAGGGACCAGAACGGGACATTTGACAGTGATTAGCTGGCCATGGTTGTATGCTTTCTCAATTGTATGGGGCCTTGGTGGCGGAACAGGAGCAGTGGCAACAACAGTGGCTTCAGGCTGCACAACAGAAGTTTCGGGAGCAGTTGCAGCATTGGCTTCATTTGTGTTGGTGGTGGCAGCCTCAAGATTTCCAACGTCCACTTGATGAGCTGGAGGGTCTGGCACTGGCACGTTTACTTCAGGAACAACTTCTTCAGTAATGGCGGGAGTAGGGACACGTTCTTCTTCTTGTTCGTCATCGGCTGATGGAGCCGGATTGTCTTCAGCAGCTTTGGCTTCAGACACGGAGACATTCACAGTCGGAGTGGCTTCTGGAAACACTTGACGTGCAACAGATTGGTGGTGCACTTCTCCTTCTGGAACGCTCGAAAGAGGGACTTGAGGCCTTGGTCCTTTGCGGAGCCTGTGTAATACGGGCGACGCCTTTGGAGATGGAGTTGGCTGGGCCTCATCCTCTTTTTCTTGCATAGGTGGTGTAACTTGTTGTTGTTGGGGAGTACTCGGGGAGTCTTGTTGTTGTGGGTGATCAGCCCATGATGCATCCTGAGCAATTGGTGTCAGAGGACGCCCAATGCTGATGAGTTTGCTATTCATGAGAACAGGCGATGATACCAAGTTGTGTTCGATCTGAGGAAGAACTACATCATCTTCAACATTTTCATGGTGACCAATGTCTTCAGCAGCGGTGGGATCAACTGCTGGAATGTCTTCAGCTTCATAAGCCTCTGTGGAAGCAGGCTCATGACCAATCAACCGTCGTTCTTGGTGTTCAGATGCAGGGCGAACCATTGAGATAGGTTCAACAACTAAGGGCTCTGTGGGAGCAGCCCGATTCTTCTTGGTTTTGCGCTTCTTCTTGGAGGGAGCAACATCAGAGGCTTCTGTATTTTTCCTTTTTCTGGCTTCAGCCTCGGCAGCCCTCGTCTTCTTCAGTTCTGAAGCGGTTGACATGACCTTTGGCTTCGAGCCAGTCATGCTGCTTGGGAAGACTATGCGAGGTTCATCCTACCTTGAAGGTGCAGATTGGTCAGTTGATAGCTTATTCTTCTTTGCAGCCATTCTGGGGTCAATGCCAGGACGACCAAGAGCCTTGCGCTTCTCAGCCTCATTGTAGGCTAGCACACACTTGTCAGCCAGACTCTTCATGCGCTCACGAGAGCCTCTAGCTTCTTCGCGCTTCTTGTGAAAGGCTTCTTTGAGCTCGTGCAGCATGATCTTGAAGTTTTTGAGATCTTGCACGCTGAGCTTGGCCACATGCTTCTTGAACTGACCTTTCTCATAGTCGATCTTGTGCTTCAGTTCAACGATGCACTGAGCAAGAGCTAGCTCAGAAGCAATGGCGCCATTAAAAGTGACGCAGAGGCCAATGGGAAGTCGCAGATCATCAAAGCTGAGATTTGGGGTGTCGAACCACTCATCAATGAAGTTATGGATGATTGCCACATCAAAGAGAGGCATATCATTGAAGATCTCTGCTTCTTCCTTGCTCTTGATCAGTTGCTCAAGAGCATCATCTGTAAGATCTTCATCGCTGGACAGATCAATGTGCTCTTCTTGTAGAATGGCAGCAGGAGTCAATGTCTGATCAGTATTCTTGACGATTTTATTTTTCTTCTCCGTCTTCTTGGAGATGCGTGATAGATCTTCAGACCGCACACTGTCTTCAGGAGGTGCAGTGACAAGTGGCTTCGCATGTGAAGCTTTTGGAGGAGCAGCTGATCGTGAAGCCTTAGTCTTCTTTAGCTTCTGCGGCTTTGGAGTAGGAGCTGGGGCTTCATCAGTGTCAGCATAATTATCAGACTGATCCACTTTGGCACCTTGGACCAAGATGTAAGTGATGAGGCCATCAAGGTTTGAAAAGGGGCCGATGACATTGGGTTCTGCATGACGTGAGCCGTCAGCACGGGGAGCAGAGGGACCAGGGTTGAAGTCTAATCCCAATGACTTCTTGTTTTCCTTGGCTGATGCCTTTGCATGCTGGAAGTTGCGCTTAAAGAGATTATCATCACGACACTAGAGCAATGATGATGGGTCAGCATTTTCAAGCTGAGGTCCATGGACCATACAAGGATAGAAACCCTGTGCAATAGCTTCAGCTCTGTTCTTGGGTAGAAGGCCTCGATAGAGAACATCACCCCAAGGACTTTTGATGGCATTCTTCTCAGCACATTCCTGGGTCACGAACTTGTATTTGAACCATTGTTCAGCCCAATATCGTCGAATCCATTGGATTCATGTCTTGCCTGATTATAATCCTCTTCAGGATCTGTCTTGTAAAGCTCTGCGAGGTCATCAGGCAAATCTTTTGATGTTCCCCCTCGACCCTGTCTACCGCCCTTCCTTACTGATTTCTCTGCAGCCATGAACTTCAAACTGAACGGCTTCAACATGTTCAAAGGCTTTCTCTTGCTGGACAAACAGGAACTGGCTTCGGGAGAGTTAATGTGTTGCTGTAAGAATTCTGCAAACAAATGCAGACCATGAGAACCAAGGGATTCTCCCACGGACATGTACCTGTGACAGCATTAGAGATGCGAGGGAAGGGGAAGAGGTCATATGCATTCTCAGAAGATTTTGAAGCTAAATCAGTTTGAAGACATTGACCTCATGATGCGAAGACATTCACTTATATGTTGAGAGTTGGTTCCAGATTTGTAAGAATCCGTGAATAAGTACAAGTGAGGAATCTAACTAGATATGAAGCTTAAGTGAATATACTAGGCAGTATGAGATGCAGACATAATAGATCTAACATTGTATAGGTAGAAACCAATTTTGGTAAATAGGATGAATCATTGAGGATCAAAAAGATGGTAAAAATAGAGTTGTATTTACAACACGGAGAACTGCCAGATGGGATGAATAGGAGACCGAGCAGTTCAATCCACCGTGCCCTAACTTGGCGACGGAGGACACCTACGGCGGCGGCGGAGAGGACGATGTCCGCGGTCGGCGTGAGGACGGCGTCGGAGAAGTCGCGGCAGCTAAGCGCTTTGTCGCCGGCGTCGTTGAGAGCTAGCGGTGGTGCTAGGGTTTTGACGAGGTGGAGAGGTGGAAGAAGGTTTTCCTTACCACAGGGGACACGTATTTATAAGGAAGTGTGTGGCATAGCGCAATTACGTAGGTGCCCCTTGCGGTTCACATCTGAGGGGCACGTGGCAAGCATGCAACATACTCAGAGTTGTCCCACGTTCCCACGCCCGCCAGGTTTGTCGGATGGTTGTTCCGGCTTCTCCGGATTTCAAACAATAAGGATGAATCATTTAAAACAGACTTAATGTTTGTCTCTGTGTCTTCTGCTGACAAGGATGCAGAGAAGACATTCGACAGTTTCAATAGAATGCATATGATTTGGACAGATAGAGTTTGAGATATAAAGCATAGAGAGATTAGGCTCCGATCACATTCACTTAGTTCAAAAGATTCAACAAGGAAGACATAGCTATAAGTGAATGCTGTAGAGGACAGAACACTAGTATATACATCAGAAAGCAATCAAATCAACACAGTGAAGTAAATCATGAAGATAAGTTGAAATTTGAAGACAAACCAAATGCGAAGACATTGCAAAAATAACACCATGAGTGAAACACTTCAAACCGATAAATTTGGTGGTGGCGTTACCCACCGCATAGGAAGTGTTAGACCCAGACACGGCGCACAATTATCGTTGCGCTCCGAAGTCAAATTCCATGTTAATGTATTCACACTCAGAATGTAAGTCTTCATTGATTGAAGATATACTTTACTTCGTGTGTTGCACATCTAAGTCATCAACAATGCATAAGTGTTAGGATGTGTGCCTGATCACAGGACATTTGAGGATTCCAAGATATTTAGCTCACACCGTAACTTGCAAAACCTTTTCTCATCCAAGGGCATTGTGAGGATATCTGCCAGTTGCTCTTCAGTGTTGACATGAATGATTTCAATATCTTTCTTCATGACATGATCTCTGAGAAAGTGGTGACGAATTTCAATGTGCTTTGTCTTCGAGTGCTGGACTGGATTGTTGGCAATCTTGATGGCGCTTTCATTGTCGCAGAAGAGAGGTACTTGTTTCAGATTGATGCCATAGTCCTTGAGAGTTTGCTTCATCCATAGAAGCTGAGCGCAGCAAGATCCAGCAGCAATGTATTCTGATTCAGCAGTTGAGAGTGATACACAGTTTTGCTTCTTTGAAGACCAACAGACAAGTGATCGTCCCAGAAAGTGACATGTGCCTGATGTAGACTTGCGATCCACCTTGTCACCAGCATAATCAGCATCCGAGAATCCAACCAGATCAAAATTTGAGCCCTTTGGATACCATAATCCGAGTGTCGGGGTGTAAGCCAAATATCGAAGAATTCGCTTCACAGCTAAGTGATGCGATTCCTTTGGTGCCGCTTGGAATCGAGCACACATGCGAACTCTTTACCGGGACCCAGATGCTGTTTGGCTGGCATTGGCGTTGTGTAACCTTTGCAATCTTGCATTCCAAACTTCTTCAGACAGTCTTTGAGATATTTTTCTTGAGATATGAAGATGCCATTCCTTTGCTAACGAATTTGAAGACCAAGGAAGAACTTCAGCTCACCCATCATGGACATCTGATATTGCTCTTGCATCATGTATCCAAACTCATCACTATACTTCTGGTTGGTGCAGCCGAAGATAATGTCATCCACATATATTTGGCACACAAACAGTTCACCATCATATGTCTTCGTGAAGAGTATGGGATCGAGGGATCCGGGTTTGAAGCCTTTGCTCTTCAGGAAGTCTTTGATCGTATCATACCAAGCGCGAGGAGCTTGTTTGAGGCCATACAGTGCTTTGTTTAGCTTGTACACCATATCAGGATGTTTTGGATCTTCAAAGCCAGGTGGTTGAGCAACGTACACTTCTTCTTCAATCTTGCCATTAAGGAATGCACTCTTCACATCCATTTGATATAGTAAGATGTTGTGGTGATTAGCATAGGCTAGTAGTATGCGAATAGCTTCAAGCCTAGCCACAGGAGCAAAGGTTTCATCGAAGTCAATTCCTTCAACTTGAGTATATCCTTGAGCCACAAGATGTGCTTTGTTTCTGACGACTTGAGCATGCTCATCTTGCTTGTTTTGATATATCCATTTTGTGCCAATAATGTTATGCTTGCGAGGGTCAGGATGCTTGACTAGTTCCCAAACATTGTTCATCTTGAACTGTTAAAGTTCTTCTTGCATAGCTTGAATCCATTCAGGTTCCATAAAGGCATCAGCAACTTTCTTGGGTTTTGATATTGACACAAACGAAAAGTGCCCACAGAAATTTGCTAATTGTGTTGCTCTTGAGCGAGTAAGTGGACCAGGTGCATTGATGCTATCAATTATCTTCTCAATTTGTACTTCATTTGCAACACGAGGATGAACTGGACGATGACCTTGCTCTTGCTGGTCATTGTCATCATTGGGAGGATTGTCTTCGGTCTGAGCATTGCCTTCAGGTTGGTTTGGTGCAGAAATGATAAGTTCCTCTTCAGGTTGTGCTTCAGATGGTATAATTTCACCAGTTCCCATCAGCTTGATAGATTCGCTGGGCGGAGCTTCATCTAGTGTACTTGGCAGGAGCTCTCTTTGTGAACCATTGGTTTCATCAAATCACACGTCCATAGTTTCAACAATTTTGTAGAGATAGAGGTTGAAGACTTTGTAAGAGTGCGAGTCATTTCCGTAACCGAGCATGAAACCTTCGTGAGCTTTAGGTGCAAATTTTGACTTGTGATGGGGATCCTTGATCCAGCACCTAGCACCAAATACTCTGAAGTAGCTGACATTTGTCTTCTTGCCAGTAAGGAGCTCATAGGATGTTTTGTTCAGAAGCTTATGGATGGAAACACGGTTGACGATGTGACATGCTGTGTCAGTAGCTTCAGGCCAGAACTTTCTTGGTGTCTTGTACTCGTGGAGCATTGTTCGAGCCATCTCAATGAGGGTTCTGTTCTTGCGCTCTATGATGCCATTTTGCTGAGGTGTGTATGGAGCAGAAAACTCATGAGTGATTCCCATTGTATCCAGATAAAGATCAAGCCCGGTGTTCTTGAACTTAGTGCCATTGTCACTTCTGATATACTTGATCTTGACGCCATAATTGTTTATGGCTTGATTGGCGAAGCGTCTGAAGACATCTTGCACTTCAGTCTTGTAGAGAATTATGTGCACCCATGTATATCTTGAGTAGTCATCAACAATGACGAAGCCATAGAGACAAGCATTTGTTGTGAGGGTAGAGTAGTGAGTAGGGCCAAATAAGTCCATGTGTAACAGCTCGAAGGGTTGAGATGTCGTCATGATTGTCTTCGAGGGGTGCTTTGCCCTAGTCATCTTTCCAGCTTCGCAGGCACCACACAAATGATCCTTCTTGAACTTGACACCCTCGATGCCTATGACATGCTTCTTCTTGATGAGTGTGTGTAAGTTCCTCATGCCAGCATGCCCCAGCCTCCAATGCCAGAGCCAACATTCTGAAGCTTTTGCAGGAAGACATACGACAAGCTGTGGACCTGCTGAGAAATCTACCATGTATAGATCATCTTTCCAATACCCTTCAAAGACTAGAGACTTGTCAGATTCCATTAGTACAAGGCAACGATATTTTCCGAATAGCACAATCATGTTCAAGTCACAAAGCATTGAGACAAACATTAAGTTGAAACCAAGGGATTCAACAAGCATTACTTTATCCATGTGTTGATCCTTTGAGATTGCAACTCTACCTAGACCCAATACCTTGCTTTTACTAGTGTCAGCAAATGTGATGTGAGTCTTGTCTGATGGACGTAAGGTTGAGTCCATGAGAAGACTTCGATCACCAGTCATATGATTAGCGCATCCGCTGTCCATAATTCATTCTGAAGCATGAGGTGTCATACCCTACAGTGCAGTTAGGAGGATAGGCTTCACAAAGAGTGTTGTGAAGCATAAGCAGTTGACGCACACAAGGATTATCACAGCTTAGATCAAGGTTAGGACTCATAGTATGACTGGTAAGCGATTCAGATGTGAAATACATAGTAAGACCATTTTATCATGCGTCCCTTAATGTGTTTTAGGTCCCCAGCAATAGTATAGGACGCCTTTGATTGCAGGCTGGAGACCTTATTCTGCAAAAGAAAGTTAATTCTTCTTCACCACCCACATCTTCAGGGGTGGCTTAGAAGCAATGAGTCTAAGTGCAGCATCTGAGAACTTCGGCTTTGGAGCCCTAGAAAATAGCCTTGCAGGAGATGAATGATACTCATATGAATAAGCAGAACAGTTCTTAGTTCTATGAACATAGCAGTTTGAAGAAACACGCTCATATTCATAAGTTTGAGTACGGTTTCCCTGCAAAACATTGGCGTTAGGGTGACTCAGGTGAGTCATGTATTTGTATGAAGCCTTTGGACCATATGACGCCTTCGGTCTGGGGTTTGTCTTCTTCCCTGGTGGTGTCATGATCACATTCACTGGAAGATTCTCAAGACAGATTTTGGGAACCCAGATCTTCTTCATAGGTGGTCCATTCCTGCAGTTAGTACCAATATACCTGGCAAACACTTCACCATTCTGATTCTTGAACAACTTATAGTTTGCATCAAGGGATTCATCAATGATAATAGGATTAGCACAGGTAAAGCCAGATAAGGTGGATGGATCCACTGAATGTCCCTTTGCAGCAACCCATGTGGTTTTGGGATACTGCTCAGGCTTCCAGTAGGAACCATCAACATTCATTTTCCTCTTGAACCCAACACCCTCTTTCCTAGGGTTTCGGTTCAGAATCTGCTTTTTGAGGACATCGCAAAGTGTCTGATGTCCTTTCAGGCTTTTATACATCCCTGTTTCAAGCAATGTCTTCAACCTAGCATTTTCATCAGCAATAGTAGTGGTATCCTCAGCAGAGGGGTTAGTTACCACATCAGTAGTTGAAGACAATGCAGCAGTAGCAGCAGTGGAACATTCAGCAACAGAGGTAGCATTATCACGCGCAATGCATTTTAGACATGGTGGTTCAAATCTATCTAGATCGGGACTGATCTGTTGAGCGCGAAGTGACTCATTCTCTTTTTGAAGATCTTCATGAGCGGCTCTCAATTTCTCAAGCTCTTGCTTCCTTTGAAGATAATCATAGGAGAGCTTTTCATAAGTGGTTGAGAGCGTCTCATGAAGACTTTCAAGTTCTTGGTACTTAGCATGAAGATTTTTTATGTCTTCAACTAAGGACTGTGAACGTGTCATTTTCGCGTCCAACAGGTCATCGCTTTTGTCGAACAGTTTTTGAGTATGTTCCATAGCTTTTTGTTGTTCAGTTGCAATTTTAGCAAGTGTTTTGTAGCTGGGTTTGGATTCACAATTAGAGTCATCTTCACTTGATGTTTGAAAGTAAGCATCACGTGATTTTACCTTGGCACCACGTGCCATGAAGCAGTAGGTGGGAGCAGGATCGTCCTTGTCATCAGCTTCAGCGTTGGTGTGGAAGTCATTGTCTTCAGTGTTGAAGATGGATTTGACAACATAGGCTGTGGCTAGAGCCAGACTTGCAACGCCAGGGTCGGACTCCTCTTCAGACTCCACCTTCGCCTCCTTAGAAGCAGATTCCTCCTCTGAATCCATTTCCTTGCCAACAAAAGCATGAGCCTTTCTAGATGAGCTCTTCTTATGAGATGAAGACCTTGATAAGGACTTGGATGAAGACTTTGAAGATTTCTTCTTCTTCTTGTCATTAGAATCATATTCCTTGCTCTTCTTCTTCTTCTTCTCATTGTCCCACTGTGGACACTCAGAGATATAGTGTCTAGGTTTCTTGCACTTGTGACATGTTCTCTTCTTGTTGTCATGAGTGGAAGCTTCATCATTTCTTGAGCTAGATCGTGAAGACTTTCTGAAGCCCTTCTTCTTGGTGAACTTCTGGAACTTCTTCACAAGCATAGCAAGTTCCTTTCCAATGTCTTCAGGATCATCAGAACCGTAGTCAGATTCTTCTTCAGATGAGGAAACAACTTTTGCCTTCAAAGCACGAGTTCGGCCACAGTTGGGACCATAGATATCTCTTTTCTCAGAAAGCTGGAACTCATGTGTGTTGAGCCTCTCAAGTATATCAGACGGATCGAGTGCCTTGAAGTCAGGGCGTTCTTGTACCATGAGGGAAAGGGTGTCAAAGGAGCTGTCAAGTGATCTCAGTAGTGTCTTGACGATTTCATGCTTGGTAATCTCAGTGGCGCCGAGAGCCTGAAGCTCATTTGTGATGTCGGTGAGGCGATCAAACGTGAGCTGGACATTTTCATTGTCGTTTCTCTTGAAGCGGTTGAAGAGGTTGCGAAGAACACTGATCCTTTGGTCTCTCTGGGTTGAGACGCCTCCATTGACCTTGGATAGCCAGTCCCAGACTAGCTTTGACGTTTCCAGAGCACTCACACGGCCATACTGTCCTTTGGTCAGATGACCATAGATGATGTTCTTTGTAGTAGAGTCCAGTTGAATGAACTTCTTGACATCAGTAGGGGTGACACCTTCACCAGTTTTGGTAACGCTGTTCTTCACGACATACCCGAGGTCGACATCAATGGCTTCAAGATGCATGCGCATCTTATTCTTCCAGTAGGGATATTCAGTTCCATCGAACACAGGGCAAGCAGCGGAGACTTTGATTATCCCTGCAGTCGACATAGCTAAATTCTAGGTGGTTAAACCGAATCACACAGAACAAGGGAGTACCTTGCTCTGATACCAATTGAAAGTGCTAGTTATCGACTAGAGGGGGGGTGAATAGGCGATTTTTAGCAAAGTCTTCAAAGCGTGGAAGTTTCGAAGACAAACAATAGAAATGACCTAATTGATATGCAGCGGAAGATAAACTACAACAAGCAAACCATAGTCAAGTATGCAATAATGTGACAGTACAAAGACCAATAGTAGCTTGGTAGTAAGGATCAGGATGGAAGGTAGTATGAAGCCAACCAACGATAGTAGTCAAGCAATGAAGTCAAATAGGTACGACAAATAGGCAATGACTTAACAAAGACAAACTCAAAGTAAAGGGAGGGAGAGGATAGAACCAGTCACTTGTTGAAGACACAGGATTTGTTGGACCAGTTCCAGTTGCTGTGACAACTGTACGTCTGGTTAGGGAGGCTGAGATTCAACTCAGAGGACCACGTCTTCACCTTATTCCCCTTGAGCTAAGGACACACAATCCTCACCCAATCACTCTGGTAAGTCTTCAAGGTAGACTTCCGAACCTTCACAGACTTCGTTCACCGGCGATCCACAATGACTCTTGGATGCTCAGAACGCGACACCTAACCGGCTGGAGGATACACAGTCCTCAAGTGTAATAAGTCTTCAGGGCACTTAGACAGAAAGACTTCAATGATGCCTAACACTCTTTGGCTCTGGGTGTTTGGGCTTTGTCCTCGCAAGAATTTCTCTCTCTCAAAGGCTTCGAGGTGGGTTGCTCTCACACGACAAAAGCTGTGAACTAACTCTGAGCAGCCACCAATTTATGGTGTAGGGGGTGGGCTATTTATAGCCACAAGGCAACCCGACCTGATATGTCCGAAATGACCCTAGATCACTAAGGACTGACACATGATCCAATGGTCAGATTTCAGACACACACGGCAACTTTACTTGGGCTACAAGCAAAGATGACTCATCCAACTCTGGATAAGATTTGCTCTCATTGTCTTCGCTCGAAGACATAGGATTTGGGTTGAGCATCACTTCAGTCATTCTAACTTTGTTCACTTGGACCCCACTTAACAGTACGGTGGTTCCTATGACTCAACAAAGAAGAAAAGGAAACAACGAAACAACACAGTCTTCACGCTCCATAGTCTTCACTCAATGTCTTCTCATGTCATAGTCTTCAATTTTAATATCTTCACATACCACCATTGTCGTCAATGTCTTCATACATTTTTAGGGGTCATCTCCGGTAGGTAAACTGAATCAATGAGGGACACTACCAGCGTTATCCTGTAATTCTCACAAACGCATTAGTCCCTCAACCAACTTTGTCGTCAATACTCCAAAACCAACTAGGGGTGGCACTAGATGCACTTACACCCACCGAAACCATCTATCCGGCGCCACCGAGTGCTGTTGACATAGCCACTGCAACAAACCCTACTCTTGTCGGTCTCACTGATAGGGATCTCGGTCTCACCGAGATGGGATTGTAATCTCTCTGTTTCCCTTTGTAACATTTCGGTCAACCGAGATAAGCGATCGGTCCCACCAAGATTGCAATGCAAACACACTGTTTCCCTTTCGTAACGTTTTGGTCCAACCAAGATGAGCAAATCGGTCCCACCGAGTTTGCGTGACCAACCCTCTGTGTGTGCATTACCAAAATTGGTCTCACCGAGTTTGTGTAATCGGTCTCACGGAGATTACGTTATGCCCTAACCGTAACCATATCGGTCCCACCGAGATGACATGTCGGTCCCACCGGATATCCTCACGGTCACATTATTTACTAAATCGGTCCAAACGAGTTTCATGATTTGGTCCCACCGAGTTTGGTAAGTTGTGCGTAACGGTTAGAATTTGTGTGGAGGATATATATATACCCCTCCACCCACTCTTCATTCGGGAGAGAGCCATCAGAACATGCCTACACTTCCAACATACATTTTCTGAGAGAGAACCACCTACACTCGTGTTGAGGTCAAGATATTCCGTTCCTATCACATAAATCTTGATCTCTAGCCTTCCCCAAGTTGCTTTCCACTCAAATCTTCTCTCCACCAAATCCAAATCCTGTGAGAGAGAGTTGAGTGTTGGGGGGACTATCATTTGAAGCACAAGAGCAAGGAGTTCATCATCAACACACCATTTGTTACTTCTTGGAGAGTGGTGTCTCCTAGATTGGCTAGGTGTCACTTGGGAGCCTCCGTCAAGATTGTGGAGTTGAAACAAGGAGTTTGTAAGGGCAAGGAGATCACCTACTTCGTGAAGATCTATCCTAGTGAGGCAAGTCCTTCATGGGCGACGACCATGGTGGGATAGACATGGTTGCTTCTTTGTGGACCCTTCGTGGGTGGAGCCCTCCGTGGACTCGCGCAACCGTTACCCTTCGTGGGTTTAAGTCTCCGTGAACGTGGATGTACAATAGCACCACCTATCAGAACCATGGCTAAAAAATCTTCGTGTCAACGCTGTGTTTGCTCCCTCAAACTCCTCGCTTTACCTTCATTTGCAATTGTTTTACATTCTGCTGCTATACTCTTAGAATTGCATGTGTAGGTTGATTGTTTGACTTGTGCTAAGTTGCTAAAATCTGCCAAGGAATAAAATTGGGAAAAGGCTAGATTTTTATTTGGTCAAGTAGTCTAATCACCCCCCCTCTAGACATACTTTCGATCCTACACCATCGCCCACACAGGACTTGCCTCACTAGGGTAGATCTTCATGAAGTAGGCGATCTCCTTGCCCGTACAAACTCCTTGGTTCAACTCCACAATCTTGACGAAGGCTCCCAAGTGACACCTAACCAATCTAGGAGACACCACTCTCCAAAAGGTAATAGATGGTGTGTTGTTGATGAACTCCTTGCTCTCGTGCTTCAAATGATAGTCTCCCCAACACTCAACTTTCTCTCATAGGATTGGATTTGGTGGAAAGATGATTTGAGTGGAAAGCAACTTGGGGAAGGCTAGAGATCAAGATTCATATGGTTGGATTGGAATATCTTGGTCTCAACACATGAGTAGGTGGTTCTCTCTCAGAAAATGAATGCTGGAAGTGTAGGCATGTTCTAATGGCTTTCCTCATGAATGAGGAGAGGGTGGAGGGGTATATATAGCCTACACACAAAATCTAACCGTTACACACAATTCACCATACTCGGTGGGACCGAATCAGAAAACTCGATCAGACCAATTTAGTTCATAATGTGACTGTTAGGCATTTTCGGTGGGACCGATATGATCAACTCGGTAGAACCGGTGTGCAAGGGTTAGGGTAAAACCTCATCTCGTTTTGACCGATTACACAACTCGGTGGGACTGATTTGGTAATAAGCAAAGCAGAGAGTTGGTCATGCAAACTCGGTGTGACCGATTACATATTCTCGGTGAGACCGAAAATATTGCAATAGACAACAGGGAGTTTGCAAGCCCATCTCGGTGAGACCGAGATCCCATCGGTTAGAACGAGGTGACCAGGGTTTCTGCAGTGGCTATGTCAACTGAACTCGGTGGCGCTGGATGGATCAAATCGGTGGGGCCGAGTTTGACTTTTGGTTTGGGACGGATGTGGAAGTGAGAAAGTGTTGAGGGCTTTGGAGCATATCACTAAGCACTTTGAGCAAGCAAGCCATTAAGCAACACCTCATCCCCTTTTAATAGTATTGGCTTTCCTACGGACTCAATGTGATCTTGGATCACTGAAAGTAGAAAATGTAGAGTCCTGAACTTTGAGCTTGAGCCAATCCTTTGTCCTTACCATCTTGAAGGGGTTCCACATCCTCTTGTCCATGCCACTCCACTGTTGGACTTATCTGAAATACACTAGATAAAAGTATTAGTCCAACAATAGATATGTTGACAATAATTACCAAAATCACCCAGGGAGCACTTATGCTTTCAGTTCTTCAACGAGACAACTTGGTGGCTTTATCATTTTGATGTTAGGGCATAGTATGATATCGTTCGAGGTCGCAGACTGAGAAGGTGTAGTCAGCCAAGTGATTAAATCTGAAAACCAAATTCGATACTGGTTATTTTTCTAGTGATTCTACTGTTTGTGTTACAGAGTTGGACTTCTGCAGCTTTTGTGCTTTAACTGCCCTTCTTTTAATGCATGTTATTAAGGTGATGCTGCAATAGGATCTGTTCGGTCGGTGTTGTTATAAAAATTATGTGTATGTTTTTTTGTTTTTCAGAGTACTGATATTTGTAAATGTGGAGCTGGTCCGTAGACACACGGATCCTATTTTTTACATTTATTCTATCTTTGGGATTAGTTTTTTGGTTCACCCACGTTCCAGGGTAGTAGTTGGGCTTCCATGGTACCAGTGATTGATCTTCCTGCTTTCCACATTGCAAGGCGGTGCAACATTGCACTCTATACTTTTTTTGTTTTTTTTGTAATTTTCAATTCATTTGAGTTTGTTCCGTGGGCAACTACGGGATTATTCCCAAATATGCATGCATACCTTTTTTTATTTTTTGTAACATGTTTGCATACTTCCAATAGTGGTAGAACTTTAGTATGTGTTTAACCTGAAATCATAAGATTTTTGCTTCTGTTAATTTTTTTGACATGTTCATTTGATGTTTTTCCAAACCCCCGAACTTCTGTGTTTTTACAATTTGAACTTCATCAATAATTGTTGATAATTTTTTATGGTTTTTTAAACATTGATAACCGCATTGCATATTGTCAAAAGCTAGCGCGCAGCAATGCGGTAGCGTGAGGCCAAGCAGGGGGGAGGGGGGTCGGGACCCCCTCCCCCTGCGAGGCCGAGACATGAACGAGCCAGAGCAGGCGAGACGCGGCGTGCAACATCGTCGCATGCGGAGGCAAGTCCGTCACATCCGTGACCCCACTATCTATCATAGGGGTGTGGCTCTGCAGTGCGTGCGGTGGGGTGGAAACAGAATACCACATTGCGTCCAGCCAAAACCTAGTGCGCAACAATGCGGTAGTGCGAGGCCGAGCAGGGGGGAGGGTGGGTCGGGACCCCTCCCCTCTCCCTGCGAGGCCGAGACAGGAACGAGCTGGAGTAGGCAACGACGTGGCGTGCCACGTCGTCGCATGCGGAGGCGAGTCTATCACATCCATGACCCCACTATCTATCTTAGGGGTGTGGTTCTGGGGTGCGTGCGGTGGGGGTGGAAAAAGAATAACCGCATTGCGTCCTGTCAAAACCTAGCGCGCGACACTGTGGTAGTGCGAGGCCGAGCAGGGGGAGGGGGGGTCGGTACCCCCTCCCCACCCCCTGCAAGGCCGAGACAGGAATGAGCTGGAGTAGGCGTCAACGCGGTGTGCCGCGTCGTCGCATGCGGAGGTGAGTCCGTCACATCTGTGACCCTACTATCTATCTCAGGGGTGTGGCTCTGGGTGCGTGCGGTAGGCGTGGAAACAGAATAAGCGCATTGCACCCTGTCAAAAACCTAGCGCGCCGCAATGCGGTAGCGCGAAGTCGAGCAGGGGGATGGGGTCGGGAACCCCTCCCCTCCCTCTGCGAGGCTGAGACAGGAACGAGCCGGAGCAGGCGACGACGCGGCGTGCCGCGTCGTCACATGTAGAGGCGAGTCCGTCACATCCGTGACCCCACTATCTATTTGAGGGGTGTGGCTCTAGGGTGCGTGCAGTGGGGGTGGAAACAGAATAACCGCATTGCGTCCTGTCAAAACCTAGCGCCCAGCAATGCGGTAGCGCAAGGCCGAGCAGGGGGGGGGGTCGGCACCCCCCCTCCCCTTCCCCTGCGAGGCCAAGACAGGAATGAGCCGGAGCAGGCTACGGCGCAGCATGCTGCGTCATCACATGCGGAGGCGAGTCCGTCACATCCGTGACCCCACTATCTATCTTAGGGATGTAGCTCTAGAGTGCGTGCGGTGGGGTGGAAACAGAATAACCACATTGTGTCCTGTCAAAACCTAGTGCGCAGCCATGCGGTAGCGCGAGGCCGAGCGGGGGCAGGGGGGTCGGAACCCCACTACGCTCCCCCTGTGAGGCCGAGACAGGATCGAGCTGGAGCAGGCAACGACGCTGCGTTCCGTGTCATCACATGCGGAGGCGAGTCCGTCACATCCGTGACCCTAGTGTCTATCTTAGGGGTGTGGCTCTGGGGTGCGTGCGGTGGGGGTGGAAACAGAATATCCGCACTGCGTCCTGTCAAAACCTAGCATGCAGCAATGTGGTAGCGCGAGGCTGAGCAGGGGGGAGGGGGTCGGGACCCCCCCTCCCCCTGTGAGGCTGAGACAAGAACAAGCCGGAGCAGGCAACGACGTGGCGTGCTGTGTCATCGCATGCGGAGGAGAGTCCGTCACATCTGTTACCCCACTATCTAGCTTAGGGGTGTGGCTCTGGGTGCGTGCGGTGGGGGTGGAAACAGAATAACGGCATTGCGTTCTTTCAAAAACCTAGCGGGCAGCAATGCGGTAGCGCGAGGCCGAGCAGGGGGGAGCGTGGGTCGGGAGCCCCCCTCCCCTCCCCCTGCGAGGCTGAGATAGGAACTAGCTGGAGTAGGCGACGACGTTGTGTGCCGCATCATTGCATGTGGAGGCGAGTCCATCACATCTGTGACCCCAGTATCTGTCTTAGGGTTGTGGCTCTGGGGTTCGTCCGATGGAGGTAGAAACAGAATAACCGCATTGTGTCCTGTCAAAAACCTAGCGCGCAACAATACGGTAGCACGAGGCCGAGCAGGGGGGATATGACAGCGTGATTATTGGCCCTTTCTTTTTCTTTTGTGTTTGCAAGGTTTTTGCCTGAGTTTTCTTTTTCCGTGGCTTTGTGGTCTGGAAACTGAAGAAGATGCCCTCTTCTTTGCTTCCAGAGTGTCTTGTCATTCCCAAATCTTTCCCTAGACCTTGTCATTTCCATCCTAGCCCAAATCCCAATATTCTTTTTATCGGGAATATTCCTTTTCTGTTAAAGGAATAACTCAAATTTCCCTAGGTTGTGAAGCAACCTATATTTCCCTCACTCCTAAAATTCCCAAATAATTCTCATAAATTGTTTGGGTCATATTTTGATCAAATATGGCAAAACCTTTCATTGCCATGTTCAAAAATAATTCCCTAATATTCCTTTTTCTATTCTGCCCTGAATGGCACTCTGTGAAGGAAGTGTCATTTATATCTTTCCTAGTGGCTCCCAACCTTTTTGGGCATGTTTATATGTCCAAATAATTGCCTCATGCACAAGTTAAACTTTATTTGCCTAGCCAATTTTCCTTAGTGATTTTTCAAAGTTTCTGTCAAATAGAAAGCTTTGTGAAGGAAGTACTAGCTAGGAGTACACAAATGAGATGAACTTTTGCACATTCCTTAATGTGCTCACATTAGCCCCTTCCACCCATTTGCATCCCCATCCAATTAACTATGTGAGCACAGGAGCAAATATTTGATTCTGGCAATATTTTCAGGTTGTGAAGCAAGTGTATTTTACATTGCTTCAAAAATCCTGATAAATTACCAGATCATTCTTATCCTCCTGAACAATCTCTCCACCCAATTTGGTATCATTTCATTGATCCAGTTGACCACCATAATTATTCCAAGTTTCTGGTCAGTAGAGATGTTTGTGAAGCAAGTACCATTTTGGCTTTGCCAAATGGTATGATACTAGGTGAGCATCTTGATATGACCAAATGACTAAGCTTTTCCCAATTTGAGCTCAAGTTGACAGTCCATGAGAGTGCATCTTGCTGATCTTCATTTCTGGACCAAATAAGCAGTTGTGAAGGAACTATGATTTATATTGGTCCATTTCTCCTCAAACTCCCCAGGACTATAGTCCTTCTTAGCCTAAACACCCCAGACATAACACTTGACACATAGAAGCTCCCTGTTGATCACATTGAGCTGATAAAGTTTACTGCAGTAAACTTCAGAGCTCACTAACCTTTTAACCGTAGTCGTTTTCACCAATCTACCACCGCAGTTGAAACCACCCTTCGAAGGACTTACCGCTAGATAACGTTTTAGGTGCTGTAGAGCATTTAATGTGCCATGTAGTGTGATGACCGCGCAGCCGGCATGCCTGTGCGGGCGCTCTGTGCACTGTGGCGTGGCCAGAGCACTGTTTGTGCTTTGGCACCACTCCCTCTCGTCGTCTTCGCGCATGTGAGCATGTCCAGTGGCTGCACCGCATCGTCGCCGTCCTCCTGGAGCCCTCTCCCCGCCGTCAGCCCCTCCGTCAGCGCTTGTCGCCTCTCGCCCACGAGAAATCTGTAGCCGACCATCTCTGTTCATGCCATGGCTTCTTCCTCCTCGTGTTCTTGAGCGCCGCTCATCTCCGTGACCTCTGCGGCTCGTCCGCACCCCCCCTCATCGCCTTCCCCGAGCTCATGCGTCAGCACACACGTCCGCGGCACCGGACATGAGTCCGCGGCGGTGCAAGCTCGGCCTCCCTCTCCCCCTTGGCTATTTAAGCAACCCCGAGGCCTCCCGATCGCCCCAAGCTCTTCGCCTCGAGCTCTCTCGCACTCCACCATCCCTCTCTGAGTTCTCCCTGAGCCCAGAGCGCCACCCTGACCGCCATTGCAGCCATGGCCGCCGACGGTGATCGGCTAAATTCGTGATCACCGGAGCCCCTTTCTCCCTCCTAGCATCCCCACCAGACCCTCTGAACTCCGGCGGACCCTCCCAGCTCCTCGCCTTGTTGACGGAGCAACCTAACCACCGAGCCCCGCCGTTCTCTGTCTCTGACGTCGACGCATCTCCAGAGCCACGGCGCCGGCGCTACAGGTCGCCCCGAGCCACCCTGCTGCTACCTACGGACACGACATGGAGTGGCGGAGCTTCCGCGCGCATCGCCCGGCCCTCCCGTGCCGCCTGTCGCCGGCTCCGACGAGAGACACGGCGCTCCTCTGCCTCGGCGTTGGGGAGAAGAAGGAAGCGGCCAGGTGAGGCATTGACCTGGCCAGGCGGGCATCGCGGCCCCACCTGGCAGCGACCCAGGCGCCCGGCCCCGCCTCAGCCGCTTTGCCCGTGTCGTCGCCACGTCATCTAAAGTGGAGGAACCCTGCTACGAGCCGTTTTTCCTGACCGAAGGTGTATTTCAGAAAAGGCGCGTTCTGTTTAAACCATCAGGGACTTGTTTGTAGAAGCATTTTTACAGATTAGTCCCTGAGCTTTAAACGTCCATATGTTTTTAACCGTAACTCCAAATGAGGCGATTCCAAAGCCTACTTCTTCGTTTCGTATAGCCCGTTCCGTTGGCCATGTTTTCACTATGGTTTGACACTGTGAAAATGACTATTATACCCTTGCCATTATTCAGCCCCCTCCGAGAGAGTACCTTTTCCGGCGATTCATTCTGCGACTTTCTCGCACTTTCTCCCGGTGATTTCTTCCACCCGAGGCAAGCCACAATACCCACTTGCATGATAGTCATGCAGTAGCCATGGTTTTCAACATGAATCTTTATTAAATGTTTGCTTGTTGAAAAGCTGGTTATCGTTGTTCCGGTGATGTTTAGAGTTGCATGTTCACTTTTGTGCTATGTTATCTTGTACTCTGTTATCGTGTTCTACCTGCTAGTATTACCTTTCATATGTTTATGCTTGCTACTAGTACATGTTGATGTTGGTGATGGTCATGCTAGTCAGTATGCCATGCTCAGTGGATATGATTTATTGTTGATATGGTGGATAGTTATGTGATACCCTCATGATTATGTTGAAATGCATTTTATCATGGCTCAGCTATTTGCATTTAAGTTAACCGGAATAAACCGAACTTGAACAACTGTTGGCTGAGTCATGGTGCCGCTGAAACGATGCTGACCAGTGCAACCACGCTTACCGGTATGGGACGGTCCTAACTGGGTCTATTGTCGTGCCTCTCGCCGATGCCTCCAACAAGGGAAGGTTATGGGCGCACGCTACCCTGATCAGGTAGGCGGACATAAGCCTTGTGTGCCCGTTGTTGAGTTAAGTTTTTGGGTCCCAGAGTGGATCGTTGCCATGACGGTGGTTTGAGGTGTCTTGAGGTAGGCACGAGGCCACCCATGACTTAGCCCGGAGTGGAGTGAGTCAGAGTGGCCGGGAGAGTGTCATGGCAGTAGATCGGTTTTGTCAGAACGCCGTTGGTCCACCCGAATGGGAGTGTGAGGCCATGGATTCTGTAGTGTGGGTACACTGTACTAACCTCTGCAGAGTGTATATTAAATCTATTGATAGCCGCGCCCGCGGATAAGGGCCCAGGTCGAAAGTTGGTCACACCATGAGTCAACAGTAATAAGAATAATGTGCTTAATAACAATGAGATAAGTTGGTTGTGATCGCCGTAAGGATCACGGTTTGGGAGCAAGTGGTGGTCGTGGTTGTGATCGCCGTGAGGATCATGGTGGTATCGAGGATACCGAGTTGTTTTATATTCGTGATGTTGTGCGAGCGTCGTGGGAAAAGATCAAGCTCCTTGTGGTTACTTGATGATCACTATGGTATTGTTCGTACCAATCTTGATTTGATCATCTGATGATCGTGTGACGTCCGAGGCTGGTAAGTGATGCATGTGTTGGTTACGAGGTAACCCGAGCAGAATAAATGGTGCATATAGTGTCATCATGTTGCATGATAGTATTGTTGGATTAATATGTTCATGTTGTGTTAGCTGTATCATGTTCATGCTATATTGTCCTGATGATAATCCCTGCTTAACCTGTAATTGCCATGCTATTGTTTGTCTTGAATGCTTCTGGTTATTGTAAGCTTGCAAGTACATTCAATGTACTGACCTGGCATGTCATGCCAGTTTGCAGGTCATGCCGGATTTGATTGCTTGCTTGTCGTGGTTTCCGTTCGGGCGAGCTAGGATAAGTGTTCCAGCCAGAGTCCCTGCGGAGTGGAGTTCATCGCCGTCGTCGTTGTTCCGCTGCTAGAGTTATTCCGCTGCTTCGAGTTGTTCTGCTACTTGCATCGAGCAATTGAGGGTGTAGTAGTGTCGATGTACCGATGTTATTCATTGTAATATCGGAGACCTTGTATTCATATTCGTGTAATAATAGAAGGCTGGTTTGTTCTATGCTAAGCAGTGCCGTATTCCAGAAGACTTCTCCTCGATCTCTGAGCTGGAATACGGGGCTTTCCGGTTTCTCTGAGCCGGGGTGCCACAGGATTGGTATCATAGCAGGTCTAGCTGTAGGACGCCCTAGACTGCGCGAACGTTGGAAATCGGTAGTATGGAGTCTTTCTTGGTGATTGCATTTGGTTGCTGCATTTGTTGCATAGCATGCATATAGCCTTAGTATTTGTGATAACGGTTTATCTGGTGAGTGTAGCTGGCATCGGTTCGGAGCCACTACAGCTCAACCTTTGCATTTCTCCAGTTCCTTGTTCTTTCGGTGTTTGGTGTCATATATGTCCCAACAGAGTGGTGCCAAGTGATCTCAACACTGTTTGCAAAAATGTTGCATAGGTATCGCACCGATATCTTTCTTTTAGCCCCGTCTATCGATTCGGTGATGGACATGTCTCTATCCCAGATCATTCTTTTTGTCGTGTTGGCAACCCTTAATGATCTTTGTTATCAAGAAAGGGCAATGTCAGCAGCCTCAGTTTTTCCCCGCAATCCTAATTCTTGGACGAGTACAGATCTTTTTCCGTTCGCTTGACAATAATGTGGCTGCGACCTTTGTGTCCTATTGCATGATTACTGAGTACGTCCTCGCCTCCGAGCTAGTCCAGGTTGCTACCTGGCTAAGCTAGCACTTGGTGTAGCGCTGTTTACACCAATTCTTCCACACATTTATTCGTCCTCATGCACATCGTCATAGCATATTAGATCGTAGTACCGGAGATTCCGCGGAATTTGTATGCTTAGGTGTGCATGCATATTATTGTGTGAGTAGAAGTAATATGTGATGATTGCTTGATTAATTATCTTAGTAGTATGCTTGTGTGCTTTTGTTTTAGTCATTTCTTTTGTTCCTTTCTTTGGGCCTTCGATGTTACAAATTTTCCCCCTATTAAAGTTGCTCGTCAGCTAATTCTGGACTCGAAGAGTCAGCAAGAAATGCATATATTTGGAAACTCTGCTAAGCAGAATGGAATTATCAGCTGACTACAGTGAAATTGGGGATATCTTGTCTAGATACACAAGAAATCCTAGGTGGACCGTCAGTATCAAGTTTGCATTAGCGTGCACTCATCACAACAAAATGATTAAATCAGTAAGAAGATAAATTGTGTGCAAGGTTGGCACAAGATTATCAAAGGTATGGCTCAGATGCAAGTTTAATTTTTAGTTGAGGATGATTTTGGAACTCGATGTACCTGGAAGCAAACCAAAATATGGCATATACTCGGAAAGGAAAATAGTCCAGTGAAACCCTGTTTCATACAAGAAATCAACATCAGAAATATTAAGATGGTATGTATATGTGGAAATCCGTCCGCATATCACAATAAGAAGTTTCTGGTGTAAGCAACCCAATCTTCCCTCGCAAAATAGCAGAGAAGCTTCCAAGGCAAGATTCATCTATCTTCCTTAGTACGATGCGCGGATGATTCCCTGTGCAAGGTACCCTGTCTTCTTCAGTAAGCAACCGCAAAAGCTTCCGGCATAAGGTATCGAGTCTTTCACAGGCAAAGTCTTTAAGGGGGTAAGCTTCTGAAGCACGATACCCAGTCTTCTTCAGCAAGCTGTCCGATGAAAGTTTCGAGCACAAACCAACAAATATTCCTCAGTAAGACATTGGTACAAGGTAGTACGCTGTGAATTGACAACATATGGTAGTGAATCCCAAGAATCAGATCCGCAACATTTTGGTCAGAATCAAGAATCAGTCAAAATACATGTATGTCTCGGAATCAGGTCCTCATATATATGCAGCGAGCATACCACCAAGATCTTACAAGTCACTCGGGTGAGAATCTGAAAACCACGTGAGGATGGTTACGAGAAGAAAGCCAGTATACACCACAGTATGACAAAGGATTATGAGGATTGACGACATCAATGAGCTCCATCATAGTACTGGTGAACTGGGAAACGATCCTGATGAGCCCTTGTCCCCTTTTCTCCAATGACGGCACCACACTTGTGATCTGAGCTATTTCTAGCAATCCGGGGTGGAAGCCTATTTTTGTTTCTCTCTTCAACGACTGTCACGAGTCTGAGCTATTTTCCGGCCATCCTGAGGCGTGGTTGAGTTATTTCAGTAATGTCCCAGATCTGAGTTGTAAAGAATGTTCTGGTGGCTACTGATTTATTTGCCGATTTTCTTGCAAGGGTTTCGGATGATCATTTCCCAATGGTCAGAAATTGAGAGGTGTTGAAACTACCATTTAATGGGTTACCCTATCAGAAAATGAGGATAAACTTTAATTGCCAAAAAAATTGCACCGACAGTACCTATGGTCATACAAAGAAACAATATGGACCAGCTCTTTCAGCCAAGGATCCAGACCAAGAAAACAATAATGGAGGAGCAAGACCCGTGAGGCAGGTATGAAAATTGTACATGACCCCCATGGTGCAGATCCCCCGGACAGTCTAAGTCAGTATTGATCCACATGGATATGCCTACAGCATGAGTAATCGACATGAGGAATAACAGTCTGGAAGCCTGAGTCCTCACTTATATGAATCATCATGGATAGCATGTCGTGAACAAAAAATTTCCTTCAGAACCACCGTTAGTCAAGCCTGCAGATATTACCATACAGGCCAAACCCTTCATGCTGGCCTTGACAGGAGACAATCAAATATTTGGTACGGATCCGATACTCATGACAATGGAACGAGTTAAGATGATTCAAAAACTTTTGCGATGAGTCAGAATCTGTCAGGAAACGGTTATGTTTTAACTCACTGTTTAGAACCCAAAGGACCTGCATTTAGTGAATAAACCCAATGCAATGAGTCAGAGCGTGAGTTTTCATCATAAAATTCTGATCATCATTACATGAAAGGTTGTCAGTGCCGGATGGCACACCTAGCAGAAATCACTTTTGGATTTGTGAGACGGACATATATTTCAGTCGTGATAATTAAATCAGACTCAGCTAGTCAGCAGATCTAAATAGAAATTGGAGCCTATATAAGCATGAACAAGCAAGGTAAGATCTGTCAGAAGAAGGATACAGTGAATCAAACCACCCCAGGGCCAGTCAGACAAATATTTAGTGGGAACAACGATAAAGGAAAAAGGATACCCGAGTTGGAAACGGCTTCCTTAAGTCAAAATATTCATACTTGTTCCCTGAGCAACCAAATCTCGAGGACGAGATTTCATTAAGGGGGTAAGGTTTGTGACAGCCTGATTTTTGGCTCTTTCTTTTTCTTTCGTTTTTCCAAGGTTTTTGCCTGAGTTTCCTTTTTCTGTGGCTTTGTGGTCTGGAAACTGAAGAAGATGCCCTCTTGTTTGCTTCCAGAGTGGCTTGTCATTCCCAAATCTTTCCCTAGACTCTGTCATTTCCATCCTAGCCCAAATCCCAATATTCTTTTTATTGGGAATATTCCTTTTCTGTTAAAGGAATAACTTAAATGGCCCTAGGTTGTGAACCAACATATATTTCCCTCACTCCTAAAATTCCCAAATAATTCTCATAAATTGTTTGGGTCATATCTTGATCAAATATGGCAAAACCTTTCATGGCCATGTTCAAAAATAATTCCCTAATATTCCTTTTTCTATTCTGCCCCGAATGGCACTTTGTGAAGGAAGTGTCATTTATATTTTTCCTAGTGGCTCCCAACCTTTTTGGGCATGTTTATATGTCCAAATAATTGCCTCATGCACAATTTCAACTTTATTTGCCTATCCAATCTTCCTCAGTGATTTTTCAAAGTTTCTGTCAAACAGAAAGCTTTGTTAAGGAAGTACTAGCTAGGAGTACCCAAATGAGATGAACTTTTGCACACTCCTTAATGTGCTCATATTAGCCCCTTCCACCCGTTTGCAGCCCCATCCAATTATCTATGTAAGCACAGGAGCAAATCTTTGATTCTGGCAATATTTTTAGGTCATGAAGCAAGTGTATTTTATATTGCTTCAAATATCCTAAAAAATTACCAGATCATTCTTATATTCATGAAACATCTCTCCACCCAATTTGGCATCATTTCATTGATCCAGTTGACCACCATATTTATTCCAAGTTTCTGGTCAGCAGAGATGTTTGTGAAGCAAGTACCCTTTTGGCTTTGCCAAATGGTGTGATACTTGGTGAGCATCTTCATATGACCAAATGACTAAGCTTTGCCCAATTTGAGCTCAAGTCGACACTCCATGAGAGTGAATCTTGCTGATCTTCATTTCTGGACCAAATAAGCAGTTGTGAAGCAAGTATGATTTATATTTGTCCATTTCTCCTCAAACTCACCAGGACTGTAGTCCTTCCTAGCCTAAACACCCCAGACATAACACTTGACACATAGAAGCTCACTGTTGATCACATTGAGCTGATAAAGTTTACTGCAGTAAACTTCAAAGCTCACTAACCTTTTAACCGTAGCCGTTTTCACCAATCTACCACCGCAGTTGAAACCACCCTTCGAAGGACTTACCGCTAGACAATGTTTTGGGTGTTGTAGAGCATTTAATGTGCCATGTCGTGTGGTGACCGCGCAGCTGGCATGCCTGTGTGCTTGCTCTGTGCACTGTGGCGTGTCCAGAGCACTGTTTGTGCTTTGGCATCGCTCCCTCTCGTCATCTTCGCGCGCGTGAGCATGTCCAGTGGCTATGTCGCGTCATTGTCGTCCTCTTGGAGCCCTCTCCCCCCTCCGTCAGCCCCTCCGTAAGCGCTCGTCGCGGCGCGCCCACGAGAAATCCGTAGCCGACCGTCTCTGTTCGTGCCATGGCTTCTTCCTCCTCGTGTCCTCGAGCGATGCTCGTCTCCGTGACCTTTGTAGCTCGTGCGCACCCCCCCTCGTCGCCTTCCCCAAGCTCATGCGCGAGCACATGCGTCCGTGGCGCCGGACACGAGTCTGCGGCGGTGCTAGCTCGGCCTCCCTCTCCCCCTTGGCTATTTAAGCAGCCCCGAGGCCTCCCGATCGCCCCAAGCTCTTCGCCTCGAGCTCTCTCGCAGTCCACCATCCCTCTCTGAGCCTCTCCCCAAGCCTAGAGCGCCACGCTGACTACCATTGCCGTCATGGCCGCCGGCGGTGACCGGCTAAATTCGCAACCACCGGAGCCCCTTTCTCCCTCCTTGCATCCCTACCAGACCCTTTGAACTCCGGTGGACCCTCCCAGCTCCTCGCCTCGTCGCCGGAGCCACCTAACCACCGAGCCCTGCCTTCCCCTGTCTCCGCCGTCAATGCATCTTAGAACCGCGGCACCGGCGCTACAGGTCGCCCCGAGCAACTCTGCTGCTACCTACGGGCGTGACATGGAGTGGCGGAGCTTCCGCGCGCATCGCCCGGCCCTCCCGTGCCGCCAGTTGCCGGCTCCGACGAGAGCCACGGCTCTCCTCTGCCTCAGCGTCGGGGAGAAGAAGGAAGCGGCCAGGTGAGTCATTGACCTGGCCAAGCTGGCCAGGCGGGCCCCGCGGCCCCAACTGGCAGCGACCCAGGCGCCCGGCCCCGCCTCAGCCGCTTTGACCCGGTCGTTGCCATGTCATCTAAAGTGGAGGCGCCCTGCCGCGAGCCGTTTTTCCTGACCGAAGGCGTATTTCAGAAAAGGCGCGTTCTGTTTAAACCGCCAACGACTTGTTTGTAGAGTATTTTTGCAGATTAGTCCCTGAGCTTTAAATGTTCGTATCTTTTTAACCGTAACTCCAAATGAGGTGATTCCAAAGCCTACTTCTTTGTTTCGTCAAGACCGTTCTGTTGGTAATGATTTCACTATGGTTTGACACTATGAATATGACCATTATGCCCTTGCCCTTATTCATCCCCCTCCAGAGAGTACGTTTTCTGGCGATTCGTTCCGCGAGTTTCTCGCACTTTCTCCTGGTGATTTCTTCCACCCCAGGAAAGCCACAATAACCACATGCATGATAGTCATGCAGTAACCATGGTTTTCAACTTGAATCTTTATTAAATGTTTGCTTGTTAAAAATATGGTTATCATTGTTCCGGTGATGTTTAGAGTTGCATGTTCACTTTTGTGCTATGTTATCTTGTACTCTGTTATCGTGTTCTACCTGCTAGTATTACCTTTCATATGTTTATGCTTGCTACTAGTACATGTTGATGCTGGTGATGGTCATGCTAGTCAGTATGCCATGCTCAGTGGATATGATTTATTGTTGATATGGTGGATAGTTATGTGATACCCTCATGATTATGTTGATATCATGTTCATGCATTTTATCATGGCTCAGCTATTTGCATTTAAGTTAACCGGATTAAACTGAACTTGAACAACTATTGGCTGAGTCATGGTGCCGCTGAAACGATGCTGACCAGTGCAACCACGCTTACCGGTATGGGACGGTCCTAACTGGGTCTATTGTTGTGCCTCTCGCCGGTGCCTCCAACAAGGGAAGGTTATGGGCGCACGCTACCCTAATCAGGTAGGCGGACATAAGCCTTGTGTGCCCGTTGTTGAGTTAAGTTTTTGGGTCCCAGAGTGGATCGTTGCCATGACGGTGGTTTGAGGTGTCTTGAGGTAGGCACGGGGCCACCCATGACTTAGCCCGGAGTGGAGTGAGTCGAAGTGGCCGGGAGAGTGTCATGGCAGTAGATCGGTTTTGTCAGAACGCCGTTGGTCCACCCGAATGGGAGTGCAAGGCCATGGATTCTGTAGTGTGGGTACACTGTACTAACGTCTGTACAGTGTATATTAAATCTATCGATAGCCGCGCCCATGGATAAGGGCCCAGGTCAAAAGCAGGTCACACCGTGAGTCAACAGTAATAAGAATAATGTGCTTAATAACAATGAGATAAGTTGGTTGTGATCGCCATAAGGATCACGGTTTGGGACCAAGTGGTGGTCGTGGTTGTGATCGCCGTAAGGATCATGGAGGTATCGAGGATACCGTGTTGTTGTATATTCGTGATGTTGTGCGAGAGTCGTGGGTAAAGATCAAGCTCCTTGTGGTTATTTGATGATCACTATGGTATTGTTCATACCAAGCTTGATTTGATCCTGAGATGATCGTGTGATGTCCGAGGCTGGTAAGTGATGCATGTGTTGGTTACGAGGTAACTTGAGCAGAATAAGTGGTGCATATAGTGTCATCATGTTGCATGGTTTTATTGTTGGATTAATATGTTCATGTTGTGTTAGCTGTATCATGTTCATGTTATATTGTTCTGATGATAATCCCTGCTTAACCTATAATTGCCATGTTGTTGTTTGTCTTGAATGTTTCTGGTTATTGTAAGCTTGCAAGTACATTCAATGTACTGACCTAGTGTGTCATGCCACTTTACAGGTCATGCCGGACTTGATTGCTTGCTTGTCGTGGTTTCCGCTCGTGCGAGCTAGGATAAGCGTTCCAGCCAGAGTCCCTGCGGAGTGGAGTTCACCACCGTCGTCGTTGTTTATCTGCTAGAGTTATTCCGCTGCTTCGAGTTGTTCTGCTGCTTGCATAGAGCAACTAAGGGTGGCATAGTGTCTCCGTACCGATGTTATTAATTGTAATATCGGAGACCTTGTATTCATATTCATGTAATAATAGAAGGATGGTTTGTTCTATGCTAAACAGTGCCGTATTCCAGAAGACTTCTCCTCGATCTCTGGGCTGGAATGCGGGGCTTTCTGATTTCTCTGAGCCGGGGTGCCCCAGGGGAGGGGTGGTCGGGACCCCCCTCCCCTCCCCCTGCAAGGCCGAGACAGGAACGAGCTAGAGGAAGCCACGACGCGGTGTGCTACGTCATCGCAGGCGTAGGCGAGTCCATCGCATCCATGACCCCACTATCTATCTTAGGGTTTTAGGGTTTAGTTTCTAAGTTTTGTATTTTATTTTGTTATATGGATTTCATATGTTTCTATATTTGAACTTCTTCTATTTGTTTATTAGTGTTTATTTATTCATTTGTCTTGATAGTGTACTTGAACTTCTGTTATTTATTTTGAATTATGAACTTCTATTTTTTTCTAAGTTATGTATTTTAGTTATATATGGGCTTCATCTGTTTTTCATTTGAACTTCTGTTTATTGTTTCTTACTGTTTATTTATTCATATGCCTTGACTTCCCTGATTAGTGTACTTGAACTTCTATTCTTTGTTTTGTGAACTTCTTTCTCTTGTTTATGTAGGTGCATATTTGTGTATGTATTTTTATTCCCTTGGTAGCGTATTTTCCATCAATTTTTGGTTTTAAGGTTACCAACAGTTTTGTTGTGTGATCTTATCAATTTATAATAGATGCATTCAAATGGTGAATTCATTTATCAATAGGGCATTTAGTTTTTTAGTTTTTGGGGGGGTGTAAAACTATAATTAATTGGGCGCTGCACACCCTACTACAGGGAGGTATTAAGTGCCCGACTCCCTCGCCATCACATGTCAGAAATCCCCTCCCCCTGTCGCTCTCTCTCTTCTCCCTCTCTGACGCTCCACTGCTCTCCTCTCCTCCAACCTCCCCCGAGTTCTCCGCCGCAGTCTCCTGCGCTCATTTGTGCAGTAACCGCCACCTGCCACGCTCCTATTTCTCCCCCACGACCCACTGTCCGTCGCCTAGTCTGCGCTCTTCTCCTTTGAAGCAAAGCCGCATCTGCCTGCGCGGTTCCAAACTGTGTGTGGCATCATGGGGGTGGAAGAACCGCCGCAGATTCATGCGTGGCGGGGTCATTTGAAGAGGTACAAATGCTTCCCCCCCTAATGCTTGCTCTTAGTTTCGCCAGATCTGTCAAGGCCTGTCTGTTTCCTTTGTGTGCTCTCGCATCTGCCTCCTACCCCTTCTTCTGATGGTTGGGTGGGAGATTAGGTAGGGTTCTTGTGTGTGTGGGTGGGTGGATTCCGTTCCCCCTAGGTGGGATTTGTTTGTGAGATGCTTGTGTGTGTTATTTCCCCCTTCAGACTTGTGTGGATTTATTTCCCCTTTGGTGATTTCAGTAGTCAGATGCATGTAAGGGAGGGTTTGGTGTGATGATTGATGTTGGATCTGATGTATTTAATAGCATTAGTGCTATTGATTTCGAAGTCTATATTGTGTCAGTCACATGCTAGTTAGTTTATAGATATTTTTTGTTGTTGTGCTTGCCTAGTTCTGGTACTGTTCATGTCTTCATACTTGTTGGTATGTTCTAGCTGTTTCATCCTAGGGTTTGATTTAGTTTCTCTTTGTAGTTCTTTTATGATTTACTAGTTGCTAACTATAAGCAATCTATCCCTTGTTTTTAGTAGGTTGTTCTAGGGTTTGGAGTTACATTCATCAAGGGGTTCTATTTTCATGGCTTCAAAACCTTCTCCAAGTATTGTATTGTAGTTGGATCTTGTATTTTAAATAGCAGTTTTCTTATATATTCTTGCCCATATCTTCACTTAGTTGTCTTGTTGTACTTCCTTTTCTTTGTAGTGTGAACTTCTAACAAAGGTCATGTGTATGCATTTTACCCTTATTTTAAGTTAGTAGAGTGTTGCTTAGTTTTTATTTGATGAATTTCTGGTGAACTATGTCACCAAGTGTTGTTGGACTTCCCAAATGTTTCATATTTATAGTGTATATCTTTATTTTTTTTATTTTTTTGTGATCATTTTCATGGTATTGATATTTTGTTTGCCTGTGAAATAGTATTTTTGCTCATGCTACATCTTTTTTATGTGGTACTTGCTTGGGCCACAGAGTTGAACTTCTGGTTTTAATTATTGTTTGTTTATAATGAAATTTGGTTGAACTTTTGTTCTGCGTATTTGTTTTACTACTTTGTTATATATTGTTGAACTTCTCGACATTCATATTATATGTAGTACCCCCTCTGGTGTAGATTGTTCTATATTTAGTATGTAAATTGTAAATTGTTCATTGCGTTTACTTCTTAGTTAGGTATTGTTGAAATTCTGGGTATTGGATATTGATACAATAGTAGAACTCCCTTTGGTGTAGGACTGTGGATTAGAACTCAACTTCCTTTTTAGTTTCATTTTTTGTAGTTGATGATGAATTGAATAGTTCTGAAAAAATGCATGTGATCAAGATGGAGCTTCAGAAGTTAATACTGATGCTCCAATATCTGATGCGGCTAAATCACCTGTTATTCCTTTGACTTTGATTGCTGAGGTTGCCTCGAGCCTTGGGAATAATTCAAGCCTCGAGGAACTTGCTTCTGCAGCTCTTGCTTCACCTAGTATGTGCAACTCCTTTTATTTTTATTTTAAATTATTGACCCATGTTTTTTTAACTTGTTCCTGTTGTGTGTTTTTGTTTTTTGTTCCTGACTATTTTTCTTTTTTGCTATGCTTTTTGTGTTCTTTGCAGATGTGTCCACCGAAGAGGAAGTTGTGAACACCATCAACGATATTCTATCTCAGATGGGTTTATCAGAGAACACTACTGTTGCCGAACAAGGGGCTCCGTTAGTCGAAGGTTGTGATTTCCTTTTGGATCCTTTGTGCTCTGTTCAGATGTCAGAGACGCAGTCGCAGTCTGTTGATGGCACTGAACCTGTCACGCAACCTGAGGATGTGCCTCTTCAGCTTCTTCTGGAGGACCAGCGCAACAGGAAGAAGCAAGAAGATTTTGACAAGAAGATGGCGCCCTGCCTTTAGAAAGGTTCTGATGTTCCTGAAACTGTTTATGCTGCTGAGCTCATAGTTGGGAATTGCTATGATGCTGAGTAACACGTGCCATATGGCGTTGATGTCATGGTTGTCCCTGTGAAGAGGAAAATCAAGAAGACCGCTGCCAGGAAGAATTTAGTTGGTGAACTTACTCCTCGGAGGAGCCCACGTGTTTCAAGGGATGAAGAACTTGCTGAAGAGGAAGGGCTACCCCTCGGTGGTATGCCACACCGTAGTCCTCGTGTGCTTTGCCACTATGGCTCCTACACCTTCTCCGCTTGGTGCTGGTGCATGTGGTAAGGGGAAGAAATGTGGCGTTAAGCGCAAGGTTGCACCTGCAAAGCTCAACAAGGGTGTGAAGATGCATTCTCATGTTAATCCAAAGGACAAGGATGATGCTGATTTCAATGCTGATGACGACGATGACGATGATGATGCTGCTGCTGCTAATCAGGTATGAATCTCTCATGTTTACTGCTTTTGAGAGCATTTGTAGTTTTGTTGTAGTTTTTGTGTTTGTAGCACTGCCTTGGCGTACATAGCTGACCTTCTGCTTCATATAGACGAGTAAATTACCTAAACTGCTTGGCTTATATGGTATTACTGCCTTTGTGTACAAAGGTGAACTTCTGGATATATACATAAGAAATTAGCTTAACTTGTTGTTGTACATGTTTTATTACTGCCTTGGTGTACATCGTTGAACTTCTGCTATGTACATAGCTAACCTTCTGCTTCATATAGATGAATGAATTAGCTGAACTGCTTGGCTTATATGGTATTACTGCCTTTGTATACATAGGTGAACTTCTGGATATATACATAAGAAATTAGTTTAACTTGTTGTTGTACATGTTTTATTACTGGCTTGGTGTACATGGTTGAACTTCTGTTATGTAAAATTCTAACATTTTGAAAGCATGTTAACTTCTGGCCATACATGGTTGTATTGCCTATGTAGACATAGTTGGACTTCTGAAATGTACTTCGTATGTAGGCATTAGTGGAATTTTAGTGTAGTTTGTGTATCTCATTGTTCTGCCTTTTTCCTTGTCGTTGTATTTTTTCAGTATTAGCTTGTGGAGCGGCCTGAGAGGAGGAAGAGAGCAGACAAAGCGCCCGAAGAAGGTGACAAAGGAGGAGATGCGGCGAAACGTTTTAACAATACGGTTTGCTGCTCACTAAAAAAGGTCAAGACGTGTGCGAAAATGCTACAACTTAGGCACAAGACAAGGGTTATCAAGGCTGGGTTTGGTTGTGTGTTTGACTTGACTGTTGATTCCAACATTTCTCGTCCTTTGATGGGCAACATCTACACGAGGATTGACCCTACAACCATGATTATGTACATGGGTGAGGCAAACAAGGTTCTGCGTATTACAAGTGATGCTATTCACCATCTTTTTGGATTCCCTCAAGGTGATCGTACCACTCGTAGGCCCTCGAATGATGAGTTTGATGATGTTGTCATGAGGGTGAAGTCCAAACTTGCCTACGCTAGGAGTGATGACATCAAGACAAATGATCTGCAAAATATCCTTGGGAAACTTGTGAAGGATGAGACGAATGATGCTCTGGCTCTGCAGGTGTTTTACCTGATTCTTTTCATGAAGGTGGTTATTCCTGGTACGTCTACACGAGTGTCCAAGGAGGCAGTGATATGTCTCCAACGTATCTATAATTTTTGATTGTTCGATGTTATTATATTACCTTTTCTGGATGTTTAATGGGCTTTAATATGCTCATTTATATTATTTTTGGGACTAACCTATTAACCGGAGGCCCAGTGCCAGTTTCTGTTTTTTTGCCTATTTCAGTGTTTTACAGAAAAGGAATATCAAACGGAGTACAAACGGAATGAAATCTTCGCGAGGATCTTTCTTGGACCAAAAGCAATCCATAAGACTTGGAGTTGAAGTCTGGGACTCTACAAGGCGGCCACGAGGCAGGAGGGCGCGCCTGGGGGGGGGGGGGTAGGCGTGCCCCCACCCTCGTGGGCCCATCGTAGCTCCACCAACGTACTTCTTTCGCCTATATATACTCTTATACACTAGAAACATCAGGGTGAGCCACGAAACCACTTTTCCACTGCCACAACCTTCTATACCCGTGAGATCCCTTCTTGGTGCCTTTTTTGGCGATCTCCCGGAGGGGGAATTGATCACAGAGGGCTTCTACGTCAACACCATTGCCTCTCCTATGAAGCATGAGTAGTTTACCATAGACCTTCGGGTCCATAGTTATTAGCTAGATGGCTTCTTCTCTCTCTTTGATTCTCAATACAAAGTTCTCCTCGATGTTCTTGGAGATCTATTCAATGTAATACTATTTTGCGGTGTGTTTTCCGAGATCCGATGAATTGTGGATTTATGAACTTGATTATCTACGAATATTATTTGGTTCTTCTCTGAATTCTTATATGCATGATTTGATATCTTTGCAAGTCTCTTCGAATTATCGATTTAGTTTGGCCTACTAGATTGATCTTTCTTGCAATGGGGGAAGTGCTTAGCTTTGGGTTCAATCTTGTAGTGTCCTTTCCCAGTGATAGCAGGGGCAGCAAGGCACGTATTGTATTGTTGCCATCTAGGATAGAAATATGGGGTTTATATCATATTTCTTGAGTTTATCCCTCTACATCATGTCATCTTGCTTAATGTGTTACTCCGTTCTTATGAACTTAATACTCTAGATGCATGCTGGATAGCGGTCGATGTGTGGAGTAATAGTAGTAGATGCAGAATCGTTTTGGTCTACTTGACACGGACGTGACACCTATGTCCATGATCATTGCCTTAGATGTCTTCATAATTATGCACTTTTCTATCAGTTGCTCGGCAGTAATTTGTTCACCCACCATAATACATGCTATCTTGAGAGAAGCCTCTTGTGAAACCTATGGCCCCAGGTCTCTTTACAATTATATTGAATCTATTAGTTTCCCGTTAACTTGCCAATTTCTATCGCTGTTCGTTTTTATTGCAATCTTTACTTTCCAATCTATACAAAAAATACCAAAAATATTTACTTACTATCTCTATTAGATCTCACTTTCGCGAGTGACTGTGAAGGGATTGACAACCCCTTTATCGTGTTGGTTGCGAGGTTCTTGATTGATTTTGCAGGTACTGGGTGACTTGTGTGTCGCCTCCTACTGGATTGATACCTTGGTTCTCAAAACTGAGGGAAATACTTACGCTACTTTGCTGCATCACCCTTTCCTCTTCAAGGGAAAACCAATGCATGCTCAAGAGGTAGCAAGAAGGATTTCTGGCGCCGTTGTCGGGGAGATCTATGCCAATTCAAGCCATACCAAGTACCCATCATAAACTCTTCTCCCTCACATTACATTATTTGCCATTCGCCTCTCGTTTTCCTCTCCCCCGCTTGTAAAACGATTTTTGAAAACTTTTGCCTTATTTTTGCTTGCATCTTCGCTTGCTAAAAGTTTATGGATCCTCATCCACTTGATAATCTTTTTAGGAGAATCAATTATGATGAAGCGATTGCTAGTGAGTTTTGTGCACTAGATTATGTTTATGAGGTTTTTCTTGAAATTCGTGAATCTGAAATTTGTGATGAAGAAATTTATGAAGAGATTCACGATAGATCCTTGAGTAAAAAGCATGATTGCAATGATGTTATTATAAATTCTATTGATGTCAGTTGTTTTAATGATATGCAAAACCCTAAGCTTGGGGATGCTAGTTTTGCTAGGTCCACTATTTGTTGCATGACCATGATTGGGGCGATTCTTCTTATGATGTTGAAAATTTATTTAAGCCCCATGATGAATATGAGATTGATAATAATGTTTGCGATAATATTGAAGTGGGTTTGGAAGAGTGTCAACTTTAGATCCACATATTTGGAGAATATTCAATCTTATGAAATTTTTGATAAAAGTGGGTTTGGAGAGGCCATGACTTTAGTTAATGTTAATCCCACTATTTTGGAAGAGTGTCAACTTCGCATGCATGTGGATCGTGTTGAAAATATTTTATGTGATAGATATTTTGTTGAATTTGCTTATGATCCCACATGTAGTTATCATGAGAGAGGAAAATATGGTTGTAGGAATTTTTCATGTTACTAAATTACCTCTCGTTATGTTGAGATTGCTATTATTTCTTTCCACTTCCTTGCATATGTTAGTGTTTGCTTGCTATGATAATTTGTTGGCCTATAAGATGCCTACGCATAGGAAGTATGTTAGACTTAGATGTGTTTGTCACGTGTTTCATGATGCTCTCTTTGCGCTTCAGTTCTGGTCTTTCATGTGAGCATCATCGAAATATATATGCCTAGCTAGGGGCGTTAAACGATAATGCTTGTTGGGAGGCAACCCAATTTTATTTTTGTTCTTTGCTTTTTGCTCCTGTTTAGCAATAATTTATTCATATAGCTTCTGTTTATATGTGGATTATGTTTTAATTAGTATTTGTGCCAAGTAGAACCTTTGGGAAGACTTGGGTGAAGTCTTTGCAATCTTGCTGTAAAAAACAGAAACTTTTGCTCTCACGAGGATAGCTGTCATTTTTACTGGAGCGTGAAGGTTGATTCTTTTTGAAGATGATTAATAGACGAATTCCTGACGTCCACCTATTTATTTCCGGATTTTGAGAGTTACATAAGTATTCTAAAGTTACAGATTGTTACAGACCGTTCTGTTTTTGACAGATTCTGTTTTTCGTGTGTTGTTTGCTTATTTCGATGAATCTATGAGTAGTATCGGGGGGTATGAACCATAGAGAAGTTGTAATATAGTAGGTTCAACACCACTATAAAAAATGAATGAGTTCATTACAGTACCTTAAAGTGGTGGTTTTTTTCTTATACTAATGGAGCTCATGAGATTTTCTATTGAAGTTATGTGTTGTGAAGTTTTCTAGTTTTTGGGTAAAGATTTGATGGATTTTGGAATAAGGAGTGGCAATATGCTAAGCTTTGGGATTCCCAAGGCACCCCAAGATAATTCAAGGACAACCAAAAGCCTAAGCTTGGGGATGCCCCGGAAGGCATCCCCTCTTTCGTCTTCGTCTATCAGTAACTTTACTTGAGGCTATATTTTTATTCACCACTTGATATGTGTTTTGCTTGGAGCGTATTGTATGATTTGAGTCTTTGCCTTTTAGTTTACCACAATCATACTTGCTGTACAAATCTTTTGGGAGAGAGACGCATGAATAGGAATTTATTAGAATACTCTATGTTCTTCACTTATACCTTTTGAGCTAGACAATATTGCTCTAGTGCTTCACTTATATCTTTTTAGAGCACGGTGGTCGTTTTATTTTATACAAATTATTGATCTCTCATGCTTCACTTATATTATTTTGAGAGTCCTTTATAACATCATGTTAATTTGCTTTGGTTATAAAATTAGTCCTAATATGATGGGCATCCAAGATGGGTATAATAAAAACTTTCATGTAAAGTGCGTTGAATACTATGAGAAGTTTGATTCTTTATGATTGTTTTGAGATATGAGGATGGTGATATTAGAGACATGCTAGTTGAGTAGTTGTGAATTTGAGTTTTACTTATGTTAAAGTTTGTGATTCCCGTAGCATGCACATATGGTGAACCGTTATGTGATGAAGTTGGAGCATGATTTATTTATTGATTGCCTTCCTTATGTGTGGAGGTCGGGATTGCGCGATGGTTAACTCCTACCAACCCTTCCCCTAGGAGCATGCGTGTTGTACTTTGTTTTGATTACTTGTAGATTTTTTTTCAATAAGTATGTGAGTTCTTTATGACTAATCTTTAGTCCATGGATTATACGCGCTCTCACCCTTCCATCATTGCTAGCCTCTCTAGTACCGCGCAACTCTCGCCGGTACCATAAACCCACCATTTACCTTCCTCAAAAAAGCCACCATACCTACCTATTATGGCATTTCCATAGCCATTCCGAGATATATGTCATGCAACTTTCCATCGTTTTGTTTGTTATAACACGCTCCATCATTGTCATATTGCTAGCATGATCATGTAGTTGACATCGTATTTGTGGCAAAGCCACCGTTCATAATTCTTCATACATGTCACTCTTGATTCATTGCACATCCCGGTACACTGCCTGAGGCAGTCACATAGAGTCATATTTTGTTCTAAGTATCGAGTTGTAATTCTTGAGTTGTAAGAAAATAAAAGTGTGATGATCTTCATTATTAGAGCATTGTCCCATGTGAGGATAGGATGATGGAGACTATGATACCCCCACAAGTCGAGATGAGACTCTGGACTAAAAATAAAGGAGGCCATAAAAAAAGATAAAAGGCCCAAATAAAAAAATGAGAGAAAAAGAGAGAAGGGACAATGCTACTATCCTTTTACCACACTTGTGCTTCAAAGTAGCACCATGATCTTCATTACAGAGAGTCTCCTATGTTGTCACTTCCATATACTAGTGGGAATTTTTCATTATAGAACTTGGCTTGTATATTCCAATGATGGGCTTCCTCAAAGTTCCCTAGGTCTTCATGAGTAAGCAAGTTAAATGCACACCCACTTAGTTTTATTTTGAGCTTTCATACACTTATAGCTCTAGTGAATCAGTTGCATGGCAATCCCTACTCACTCACATTGATATCTATTGATGGGCATCTCCATAGCCCGTTGATATGCCTAGTTGATGTGAGACTATCTTCTCCTTTTTGTCTTCTCCACAACCACCATTCTACTCCACCTATAGTGCTATGTCCATGGCTCACGCTCATGTATTGCGTGAAGATTGAAAAAGTTTGAAAATACTAAAGTATGAAACAATTGCTTGGCTGAAATCGGGGTTGTGCATGATTAAATACTTTGTTTGACGAAGATAGACCATAGCCAGACTATATGATTTTCTAAGGATGACTTTCTTTGGCCATGCTATTTTGAGAAGACATGATTGCTTTGTTAGTATGCTTGAAGTATTATTATTTTTATGTCAATATTAAACTTTTGTCTTGAATCTTTCAGATCTGAACATTCATGCCCCAATAAAGAAAATTACATTGAGAAATATGCCAGGTAGCATTCCACATCAAAATTCTGTTTTTATCATTTACCTACTCGAGGACGAGGGGGAATTAAGCTTGGGGATGCTTGATATGTCTCCAATGTATCTATATTTTTTATTGTTCCATGCTATTATATTATCTGTTTTGGATGTTTTATGGGCTTTAATATGCTCTTTTATATTATTTTTGGGACTAACCTATTAACCGGAGGCCCAGTGCCAATTTCTGTTTTTTTGCCTATTTCAGTGTTTTACAAAAAAGGAATATCAAACAGAGTCCAAACGGAATGAAGTCTGGAGTTTTGCGAGGATCTTTCTAGGACCAAAAGCAATCCAGAAGACTTGGAAGTTGAAGTATGGGACTCTACGAGGAGGCCACAAGGCAGGAGGGCGCACCCCCACCCTCATGGGCCCCTTGTAGCTCCACCGATGTACTTCTTTCACCTATATATACTCTTATACCCTAGAAACATCAGGGGAGCCACGAAACCACTTTTCCACTGCCGCAACATTCTGTACCCGTGAGATCCCATCTTGGGGCCTTGTCCGGTGATCTGTCGGAGGGGGAATTGATCATGGAGGGCTTCTATGTCAACAACATTGCCTCTCCGATGAAGCGTGAGTAGTTTACCACAGACCTTCGGGTCCATAGTTATTATCTAGATGGATTCTTCTCTCTCTTTGATTCTCAATACAAAGTTCTCCTCGATGTTCTTCGAGATCTATTTGATGTAATACTCTTTTCCGGTGTGTTTGCCGAGATCCGATGAATTGTGGATTTATGAACTTGATTATCTATGAATATTATTTGGTTCTTCGCTGAATTCTTATATGCATGATTTGATATCTTTGCAAGTCTCTTCAAATTATCGTTTTAGTTTGGCCTACTAGATTGATCTTTCTTGCAATTGGAGAAGTGCATAGCTTTGGGTTCAATCTTGCGGTGTCCTTTCCCAGTGATAGTAGGGGCAGCAGGGCACGTATTGTATTGTTGCCATCGAGGATAAAAAGATGGGGTTCATATCATATTGCTTGAGTTAATCCCTCTACATCATGGCATCTTGCTTAATGCATTACCCCGTTCTTATGAACTTAATACTCTAGATTCATGTTGGATAGCGGTCGATGTGTGGAGTAATAGTAGTAGATGCAGAATCGTTTTATTCTACTTGAAACGGATGTGATGCCTATGTCCACGATCATTGCCTTAGAAGTCTTCATATTTATGCATTTTTTATCAATTGCTCGGCAGTAATTTGTTCACCCACTGTAATACATGGTATCTTGAGAGAAGCCACTAGTGAAACCTATGGTCCCCGGGTCTCTTTTCCATTATATTGAATCTATTAGTTTCCCCTTAACTTGCCAATTTTTGTCGCCGTTCTTTTTTATTGTAATCTTTACTTTCCAATCTATACAACAAAAATACGAAAAATATTTACTTTACTATCTCTATTAGATCTCACTTTTGCGAGTGACCGTGAAGGGATTGACAACACCTTTATCGCGTTGGTTGCAAGGTTCTTGATTGTTTGTGCAGGTATTAGGTCACGTGTGTGTCATCTCCTACTAGATTGATACCTTGGTTCTCAAAACTGAGGGAAATACTTACGCTACTTTGCTGCATCATCCTTTCCTCTTCAAGGGAAAACCAACGCATACTCAAGTGGTAGCAGGCAGCAATGGTTGAGAACCTTGTCTCTGAAGATATGGCAGATATGGACTACTGCCAGTTGGTTGTTGATGACACTCGAAGGGCTGTTGTTAGGTATCAGCAAGGGACTAGCAGAGGAAAAGTTGTCACAGGCTGTGCCATCGCGTCGCTTCTTATGTATTTAGATTGCCTTATCATTGGCAAGAAGCCTGTTGTTGACTTGAGGACCCCTCGCACAAGTTTCATGGACCAGGCCAATCTTCTTGAGCTTGCTGCGCCTGACTTGGTCAGGAAGGGTGATGATGACCCGGCCAACTGGGTGTTTGGGAAACTGCCTATGAGTGTTTCTTCTTTCCTATGTAGTTTAACTTGAACTTCTGGTACTGTCTTCTCTATTTTTGTTTCCATGTTCTTTCCTTTGTTTTGTGACATGTTGACTTTTGTTTTTGTATGCCGTGGAAGACACAGGCTGAGGTTGTGTTCTTTAGGCGTATTGAATGTCCTATTCTTACTATGCCTCGTGCCTTCGGCCTAGGGAGTGGAACTTCCCCAAGATTTGAATTCGCCCGGGATGTTAATAATGGTGCCCCCCAAGATCTTTACTTCCCCAAGATTCGAACCTTTGTCACGACGGTGACCAGCTTAGGTCCGGCATTTTGCGTCATGATGCCCGTGGGGCATGGACCGGGAGGGGTGCTCCCACCATGAACTTGAGTGAGGGAGCCTCACGAAACCAGGCGAGAAAAGGCTCACGAGGACGCCCGTGTAGCCCCCTCGCGAGGCTTGCGAGAGAGAGAAAGAGACGGGTGAAAACGAAAGACAGAGAATCAAGGGCAGGGGACGGCAAACAACACTTGAAGCAACTCCAATAAAGTTTCAAACAAGGGAGAACAAGCCAACCGCGGAGAGCAAATGAAAAGCCGCGTCCAACACCTAGTCTAGTCTTCGACGTCTACTCACCAGCGTGGAGCTAAGTGCTGCCACTGGGCGTGGGCGGGAGCCCCCGAGGCCCAAGGGCGGCACTCCGGAGACTCCGGGGCGTGTACAACCCAAACTCATTATTAGGTGAGAGTGTCATGGACGGCGAGCTTCACAGGCACTGGGCCTTCTTCACAGGCACCGGGCCTTTCTTGGGGCGGCGAGCTTCACAAGCACCGGGCCTTCTTTATAGGCACTGGGCCCCTCTTCACAAGCACTGGGCCTTCTTTACAAGCACTGGGCCATACTTCAAGGGTAGAACCTCCGGAGGTGCTGAATGTTCCACGCGTTTGGAATGGGCACCACTTCCTGGGTCTCCAAGCGTATGGTGCCAGGTCTGGAAACATGAACAACCTTGAATGGGCCCTCCCACATGGGCGAGAGCTTGTGCAGCCCTTCCCTGGAGAGCACCCACCTGAGCACGAGGTCACCTACCTCGACAGTTCTGGAGCAGATGTGGCGGCAGTGATACCACAACAACCCTTGCTAGTATCTTGCTGCTCGTCGCGCGGCCTCCCGTTGGTGTTCCTCCTCCAGCACGAGGTCCATCCCCCACATGGCGTCCTGCTGCGCTTCATCAAACGCTAGGACCCACGCGGAGTGACGCCTGACCTCGTGAGGGAAGACCGCCTCTACTCCATAGACGAGGAAGAACAGGGTCTTGCCAGTCGACTTGGTGGCGGTAGTGCGGATGGACCACAACACGGACTGGAGCTCATCGTACCAGCCCCTGCCGCACGCCTCCAGCTTCTTCTTGAAGGTCCTGGTTTTGAGGCCCTTCAGGACCTCTGCATTGGCGCGTTCAGCCTGGCCGTTAATCCGAGGATGTGCCACCGAAGCGTAGCATATCTGCGTTCCAAGGTTAGCACAATATGTTTTGAAGAAATTGCTGGTGAACTGCGAACCGTTGTCGGTGATGATGCGATTAGGGACCCCGAATCAGCTCACGGGGCCCTTGATGAATTTGAATGCAGAACCAGCCGGATGGTGCAGACGGCATTCACCTCTGCCCATTTGGTGAACTTGTCGATGGCGACGTAGAGGTAGCGGTAGCCCCCAGGTGCCCGAGGGAACGGGCCCAAGATATCCAGTCCCTAGACCACAAATGGCCATGCGAGTGGGATGGTCTCTAGGCCCTGAGCTGGATGATGGATCTGCTTGGCATGGAATTGACAGGCTTCGCAAGCCCTCACCATCTCGATTGCGTCGTTGAGTGTTTTAGGCCCATAAAACCCGCTACGGTATGCCTTGCCCACGAGGGTTCCATGATGACGAGTGGTGCCGACAATCTCCACCGTGAACGTCTGCCAGCAACTCCTTCCCCTGTTCCCTGGAGATGCAATGCAGGGAAACATCATTTGGCTGCTTCCAGTAGAGCTCTCCATCTTCGATGCAGTAGGCCGTGGCCTACTGGGCCACACATTCTGCATCCTCTTCTTTCTCTGGTAAAGTCCCTTGCATCAGGTAATCTTGAACTCCGCAGTCCAGCATCCCTCCTGAGGCTCCAGCGCCAGGAGCAAGCGTCCTCTCGAGGTCGGGCCGCATGCCGGGGCTCCTGAGGCAGCTGGTTGAGGGAGTTCTTCCCGGGGTTGCGCTGTGCTTGATAGTGACGGTGCTGCTGAGGGCTTGAAGAGCCGTTCCTCGATAACGACAGGCTCCTGAGGCAGCTGCTTGGACGCCCTCCTGGCGATGTCATCAGCCTCTTGGTTGGTGCCTCGGGGCACATGCTGCAACTCCAGCCCCCAAAACTGCTTTTCCATCTTCCGTACCTCTACAAGATACGCCTCCATGTGCTCGTCCTTAGGCTCATACACTTTGTTGGAGAAGTTGATGAGGAGTTGTGAGTTGCCCTTAATGTCGAGGCGCTTCACCCCAAGCGCTGCTGCGGCCTTTAAGCCCGCTATGAGGCCTTCGTTTCGGCTATGATGTTGGAGACCTTCTAGCCTTGCTGGAAACAAAGTTGTACAACGTAATAGAGCTTGTCCTGAGTGGGGGATATAAGCACCGCGCCGGCCCCCGCAACATGTCGTGAGAATGCCCCATCGAAGTACATGACCCAGCCGTCCGGTGCCTCACTTCCTGGGGAGAGCGACCCGTCCTCATCCGCTTCAAGCCCTGGCGCTTCTGTCCATTCTGCCACAAAATCTGCGAGCGCGGCCCCCTTGATGACTATGGTTGTGCTGAATTCCAACTTAAACGCTTGCAACTCAATGTTCCACTCGGCGACCCTTCCAACGGAATTGGGTCTCCGGAGCACCTTTCCAATGGGTAAGCCGATACAACCTTGATGGGGTGACCTTGAAAGTAATGTCGCAACTTACGCGAGGCCACCAATAGTGCGAGCAAGAGCTTCTGAGGCATGGGGTACCATGCCCTTGCATCCCGCAACACCGTGCTGACGAAATACACAGGATGCTCGACGAGGGTGGGTGCGCCGACGGAGCCCACGCCCTCCAGAGAGTTGAGCGCTTCCTGAGGCGCCGAAGCCCCCAGTCCCTGGCTGCTTGGTGAGGTCCCTTCAGCCCCGGGGGTGCCTTCCTATTGATGCGGGTCTCTATTTGTCGAGTCTATGGTCTTCGCGAGGCTTTCTTGGTATGGTGCTGCTGCGGTTGGGGTCGCATTCGGCCGTGATGCGGCCTTGACCTAGCGCTCTTCCCGAACCGCCACCAGAGCTGCACTGGCGGAGTAGGGTATGGCGGTGAGGTAGAGCACCAGGGGCTTCTGAGGTCGTGGCGCCACCATCACCGGAGGGCTGGTCAGGTACTTCTTGAGATCTTGAAACGCTTCGTCGGCCTCCGGTGTCCATTCGAACAGGCCCTTCTTCTTCATCAGCTTGAAGAAGGGCAGGGCACATTCCCCCAGCTTGGAGATGAAGCGTCCTAACGCAATTACACGTCCGGCGAGCTTCTGCATTTCCCTGAGGTTTGCTGCAGGCTCATGTCTTCGATTGCCTTGACCTTCTCTGGGTTGGCCTCGATCCGCCTGTGTGACACAAGGAAGCCCAGAAGCTTGCCAGAGGGGACACCAAACACGCACTTCTCCGGGTTGAGCCACAGGTCCACTTCATGAAGGCTCGCAAAGGTTTCTTCCAGGTCCTGTATCAGGGTCTTCGCCTCCCGAGACTTCACCACAAAGTCGTCGACGTAGGCCTCGGCGTTTCTCCCGAGCTGCTGGCCCAAGGCGATATGGATGAGTCGCTGAAAGGTTGCGCCCACGTTGCGCAAACCGAACGGCATGCAGGTGTAGCAGTACACCCCGCACAGGGTCAGGAAGGCCGTCTTCTCCACGTCTTCTATTGCCATCTTGATTTGGTGATAGCTCGAAAAGGCATCCAGGAAGAACAACATGTCGTACTCAGCGGTGGAGTCGACAATTTGGTCGATGTGGGGTAGTGTGAATGGATATTGAGGGCAGGCCTTATTGAGGTTGGTGAAGTCGACGCACATGCGCGCCTTTCCTCCCTTCTCTGGCACAACCACGGGGTTTGCCAGCCATTCGGGGTAGCGAACCTCGCGAATGACACCTGCAGCTTCCAGCTTGCGGGTTTCTCGGGCGATGAAGGCCTGCTTCTCAGTGGACTGCCGCCTTGCTTTCTGCTTCACGGGGCATACATTAGGGCACACATTCAGGTGATGCTCAATCACCTATCTTGGGACCCCCGCTAGCTACTTGGGTTCCCATGCGAACACTTCCTTGTTCGCGCGCAGGAACTTCACCAGTGCCTCCTCCTGGTCGGGGTCGAGATTGGCACCTATGGTGAAGGTGGCGCCAGAGGACCCATCCTCATCAACTGGTACCTGCTTGGTATTTGCCTTGTCTTGGGTGAATAGCTGCTTTTTCTTGGTTGGCGCAGCCCCCTTGGCCTGGGGGTGTCAGTGCAGGCGGGCTACGCTGCTGCAGCCACCTTGAGAGCGAGCTTGAGCGCCTGCAGAGCATCTTTGGTATCTCCAACCATGATGAGGACGCCGCTGCTCCCGGGCATCTTTATGAGGTTGTAGGCCGGATGGGTTGTGCCATGAATTGGGACAAGGCGGGGTAGCCAAGGATGTCGTTGTATGGGAGGCAAATGTGAGCGATGTCGAAGTTGACCAGCTCCGTGCAGAAGTTGTCGTGGGTGCCGAAGGTCACCGGAAGGTGGATCTGCACCAGTGAGCCGAAGGAACCGCCCCCGACGCCTGAGAAGGGCTTGCTAGGTTGGAGCCGTTCCAGCGCACATGGAGGAGGCTGAAGGCCTCCACCGAGAGCACGTTGAGGCCGGCACCACCGTCAATGAGGGTCCTAGTGATGGCCACATGGCCGATGGTGGGCATGCAAAGCATCGGAAGCGCACCCGAGCAGGCAGTGTTGACGAGGTGATCGTCGGAGCTGAAGGTCGGGTCGGCCTCGGGTGCCGCCCGGCCCGGGGAAGCTCCGTGCCGTGTGATGGTGGCGCCGATCTGGCGGACGAACAGCTTGACGTGGCGGCCCGAGGCACCCAGGAGAGCTGCGATGACTGGGGGCGTCGGCTCAGCTTAATGGGCGAGGAAGAGGTCACACAGATCCTCCCAGGAGGCCACAGAAGCCGTTGGCAGGTGGAGCAGCCACATGCGCGGTACGCTGGTGAGGGCCACGGGAAGCTAGTTGGCCATGACCTTGTCGTCACCCCCGGCTTTGAGGACAGCCTCCTCATACTCCAGCAGGAAACCCAGCGGATCCATCGCGCCGTTGCAGAGCGGCGGCATCTCTGGCTTGAACTTGTGCGGCCAGTGCACCTGTTGCAAGGCGGGTACCAAAGCTCGGAGCCCCCTGGCACCAGTGCTGGCGTGGACCGCCGGAGCGGGCGGCGCGTCGTCTGCCATGAGGGCGAAGCGCGACGCTGATGGAGAGCAGATTGATGGAAGGGAGAGCTCTGGCGCACCCTTACCTAGCGCGCCAAATGTCGGATATCGGGTTCCCGCAAAACCCTTAAGGTTCGAACTCTGGGGTGCGCATGAAAATCTTCTCCCTACTGATCCACGACCCAATGCCTCGCCGCGAATCTAAGCTACATGATGATAAACATGAGGGACACAAGGTTTATACTAGTTTGGGCCACAGTTGCGGTATAATACCATACTCTAGTGTGTGGTGTGGTGGATTGCCTCTAGGGCTGATGATGAATAGTACAAAGGAAGAACAGCCTCACGAGGGGTGTTCTTGTGGTGGTGTGCTTGGAGAGGAATGGCTCCGTCTCTGTTGGCTCTTGGTCAGATCTCTCTCGTCCTCCCTCACTACGGTAGTGGCTATCTCTATTTATTGAGGCCCTGGTCCTCTTCCCAAATATTGAGCGGGAAGGGAGCCAACAATGGCCATTTTGAAGGGGGACAGCTATTACAAGTTATCTTGACTAAAGTTGGTCTTCGGCTACCAAAGGCACTGGCGATGACGCCGTCTTGTGCTGCACGGTGACCTCCATCTAGCCGCACTGCTGGTCTTGGTCTCATTGCACCGATATGGTAACCTTTGCTTGATGCCTTGGTACTCCGCGCCTGCCCTTGCCCCCTTTGCACCAAAGAGGAAATGAGGACACTACATGGGATGGCGCCCGCCTAGCACCAGCCTGGTTTCGATCGTCATGGCTTGCGTCACGAGCACCTCGTGAGATACTCCTTGCCTTGATCTCTCCGCCTCCTCGCGTGCCTGCCTGGTAAGGCCGCCCCCGAGGAAGCCTTGCGTCGTTCGCCCCGCGAGGCTTGACCCCTCGCGAGGGTCTTGAGATTGTCTTGATGAAGACGGGCCGTACTGGGCCACCCCTTGAGCCACGTCGTAGGCCGCAGGCAGGCAAGTCTGGGGACCCCAGTTCCGAGAACGCCGACAACTGCCGAGTTGAGGTTTTGCCTAAAAAGGCTACTCTGTACTTCTGCTGCAAGGGCCGCAATGTGCTCCTCAGTATGGAGGGAGCGTGGTCCGGGCATCTTGAGCTTGAGGTAGGCGTAGTGCAGCACCGCATTGAATCGAGCGAATGCGGTTCATCCGAGCAGTGCATGATAGCCACTGCGAAAGGGGACGATATCGAAGATTAACTCTTTGCTTCGAAAATGATCTGGGGATCCAAAGACCACTTCCAGTGTGATTGAGCCCGTACAGCAGGCCTCTACACCTGGTATGACACCTTTAAAGGTGGTTTTTGTGGGCTTGATCCTTGAGGGATTGATACCCATTTTGCGCACTGTATCCTGATAGAGCAGGTTCAGGCTGATGCCACCATCCATGAGGACTCGCGTAAGGTGAAATCCATCAATAATTGGGTCAAGCACCAGTGCGGCTAAACCGCCATGATGGATACTGGTCGGATGGTCCCTACGATCGAAGGTGATCGGACAGGAGGACCATGTGTTAAACTTTGGGGTGATTGGCTCCATCGCATAGACGTCCCTGAGTGCACGCTTGCGCTCCCTCTTGGGGATATGGGTGGCGTATATCATGTTCACAGTTTTGATTTGGGGGGGGAAATTTCTTTTGTCCCCCTGTGTTCGGTGGTCGGGGTTCCTTGTCATTGTCATCGCTTTGCGACCCTTTCTCCTTATTCTTGGCGTTTAACTTGCCGGCCTGTTTGAAGACCCAACATTCCCTGTTGGTATGATTGGCTGGTTTATCAGGAGTGCCATGGATTTGGCATGGTCAGTCTAGTATGCGGTCTAGACTGGACGGGCCTGGATTATTTCTCCTGAATGGCTTCTTTTGCTGACCGGACTTAGAGCCACTGAATCCGTCGTTGACCGTCGTGTCTTCGGTGTTATCACCGTTGTTTCGACACTTATGTCTATTGCGTCGCTGCTTGCCGTTCCTGTTTCTGGCTTCAGAAGTGCCAGATTCGCTTGTATTGTTGTTGCTACGGGCTAGCTGTCTTCGCCCGCACAGAAGCTGGTCATGAGTGCCATAAGGGCTGGCATGGACTTCGGTTTTTCCTGGCCAAGGTGTCTGGCCAGCCATTCATCACGGATGATGTGCTTAAAGGCCGCTAGGGCTTCAACGTCCGGACAGTCGACGATCTGGTTCTTTTTAGTTAAGAACCGAGTCCAGATTTCCTGGCTGACTCTCTGTGTTGTTGGATTCTGTGACTTAAGTCATCGACATCTGGAGGTCGGACATATGTGCCCTGGAAGTTGTCGAGGAAAGCGTCCTCCAAGTCCTCCCAGCTACCAATGGAGTTTTAAGGCAGACTGTTCAACCAGTACCTAGCTGGTCCCTTGAGCTTGGGCGAGAGATATTTGATGGCGTGAAGATCATCATCGCGGGCCATATGAATATGGAGAAGAAAGTCTTCAATCGATACCGCGGGGTCTATTGTTACATCATAGGATTCGATGTTCACGGGTTTAAACCCTTCTGGGAAATCGTGTCCCATTACTTCGTCAGTGAATCAAAGGGGGTGTGCGCCACCTCTATATCGGGCCAAGTCATGACGTAGTTCAGATGGAGTTCGTCTGCGGTTTTCAGATCAGACGTGATTATGTTTGTCACGTCCAGCTGGATGGCCATTGTCGCGTGTCGGTGCACGCTCCCTTGATCCATACATCGATCTTTTCTGACCTGCTCTATTTTCCAAATCATGCCGCAAGTCATGTGTATATACCCGAGTTGTTGTATTTCTCTCTGTTCGGCGAGGTAGTGTGGGCTGGTGTTTGGCTCGAGGTGCCGCTTTGTCCCGGCCACATGGTGGTCGGTCGGTTGCATTGTACCTTGGTAGGACGGGCTCCAGCGCCTCGTCATCGAACTGTGGTAATAGTTTGCGCTTCGGGTAGCTTTTGGTTGGGCAGTCAAGGCCATATTCCTCTACTGCCAGGACATCAGTCCATCTTTCATTGAGCAGATCCTGATCAGCTTGGAGCTACTGCTGCTTCTTTTTCAGGCTACTTGCAGTGGCAATTAGCTGACGCTTAAAGCGTTCCTCTTCGGCGGGCTCCTCAGGCACGATGAAATCTTCGTCTCCGAGGCTCACCTCGTCCTCGTAGAGCAGAAGGTAGTTGCTATCCTCCGAGTCTTTGTTCATGGCCTATTCACCAGGCTGACTCGCCCATCCTCCCGTTCCTCCTGCTTGGAGGTTGGCTCAACGGGGTCTTCATTGTTTTCGGCATCATACAAAGTGTTATTTTCTCCTGTGACGGTATTGCTCTTTTTACTACGGCGTGGCTTAGAGCAGCGCCGCTGACATCGGTGCTTTGGCTGTATCTCAGGAGGTTTATCCTCGACTAGATTTTCATTGTCGTTGTTGTTTTCTTTGGGTGTACCCACCATGTATATGTCGTACGAGGAGGTGGCTATCCAACACCCTGTAGGCCGTGGTTCCTGCTCATCTCCGGCATCGTCGTCCATACCGTCGATGTCTTCGGAGCCGTAGTCAAGCATGTCGGCTAAGTCGTCGATAGTGTCTATAAAGTGGGTGGTGGGTGGGAAACGATGTTCTTCGTCGTTCACTTCCCATTCGAGCCGGACATAGTTCGGCCGAGAGTCCCCCAATAAGGAGAGGGATTTTAATGAGCTTAACACGTCACCAAAAGGCGAGTGCTGGAAGATGTCCATGGAGCTGAACTCCAAGATCGGCGTCCAATCAGGTTCGATGCACGCGGTCCGGAACCCATGGCTGGAGACGAGTCCGAGGTTCCAATGACACAAGCCCAGCTCGATGTTGAGTCTATGTGTGGATCGAGCGCTGCTGAGTCTGCAGCCTCCGTGGCGGGGTTATGATTCCCGTCTTCGGATGACGCAGTCCGCTTTGGCTCTAGGGCCAGGGCGGTCACGGGTGGTATCTCCTGCGTGTGGCCCGATGATAGATCTAGGTCATGTTCATCGTGGTGGCGGGGGGCAGCCATCATGGGCCCGAACCCGTCGAAGATCAAGTCTCCGTGGATATCGTCTACAAAATTCAGGCTTCTGAATCTGATTTGATGGCCAGGGGCGTAGCTATCAATCTTCTCTAGATGGCCAAGCGAGTAGTCCTGCGGTGCGAAGCCGCCGAATACGAAGATCTGTCCGGGGAGGAAGATCTCTCGCTGGACTATGTTGTTGTAGATGATTGATGGTGCCATCAAGCCTTCTGGTAACGATGCAGCGGAACTCTCAATGAAAGCACCAATGTCGGTGTCAAAACCGGTGGATCTCGGGTAGGGGGTCCCAAACTGTGCGTCTAAGGCTAATGGTAACAGGAGGCGGGGGACACAATGTTTACCCAGGTTCGGGCCCTCTCTATGGAGGTAATACCCTACTTCCTGCTTGATTGATCTTGATGAATATGAGTATTGCAAGATTTGATCTACCACGAGATCGTAATGGCTAAACCCTAGAAGCCTAGCCTATGAGGTTATGATTGTTGTGGCTAAACCCTAGAAGCCTAAACCCTCCGGTTTATATAGACACCAGAGGGTGCTAGGGTTGTACAAAGTCGGTTACAGAGAAAGGAATCTACATATCCGAATCGCCAAGCTTGCCTTCCACGCAAAGGAGAGTCTCATCCGGACACGGGATGAAGTCTTCTATCTTGTATCTTCATAGTCCAACAGTCGGCCAAAGTATATAGTCCGGCTGTCCGAGGACCCCTTAGTCCAGGACTCCCTCACCAGCCGGCCACGGGAAGGAGGCCCTTCATCTTGGATGCTTGAGGGTCGCAGCCGGCCCCGATGTCTTGAAATGCCATGGGAGGCAGATAAGACTACGCGTGGTCATTTACTCCGATAGTAGTCCCTGAAGCTGGTGGGGAATCGCTGCTGAAATGGCGAGAGGCCTCAGTAGCTTCCTACTCTGAAGAGCCAACAACTTGGAGTCGGCCACGACCAGACATGCCGTCTTGATGATTTCGAAACATGAAGGCGGGAGCCAGGTGGCGTGCACGCCGGGTGCCGAGTCAGCCGCCCGTTGTCCGTGTGCCACACGGTGCCAGCCGGCTGGACCAGCCTGCCAGCTCATGCGCACGATGGGACATCGCCACAGGCTGAGGCCCGCCACTACCATGCCAAAGCCTACGCGCAGATCCGTTGTGGCCGAGGCGGACGGTTGGCATTCCGTACGCGGTTAATGCACGTTGTTATGGCGCAATAAACGCGGGGTCATGGGGGCATGGCTGCAGTTAATCCCACGAGCCCCCACGTCCCACCTCCTCGGCTTCGCCGCCTGGGGTTATAAGTAGGGGGAGGAGGGGAGCGGCAGACGCACGCGCGCCCTCCTCCTCCTTCGCCATCTTCTTCCTCCTTTCTCCCTTTGTTGCTGCTGTTCGCCACCGCACCGCTCTTCCAGCCACCCCGATGCCCTGCTGCTCAACTGCGGGTCCGCGCACTTGTCGCCGCACCGCCCCTTCATCAAGCTTCACACACTCATGGTGCGCTCCGGAGCATGGGACGGCTCCAATGTCCATGAGGACCACATCGACTTCCTCCGCCGGACATGACGGTTGCCCCGCGTGGATTACGTGAAGGTCCGCCTAGCGCCCGAGAGGGAGATCTCGCTGGCGCCAAAGGAAGGCGAGCGCGTCATCTTTTGGTTGCATTGCCTGCGCGGCTTCGGACTACCGGCAAGTGGCTTCCTCCGCTCCTTCCTCCAGTTCTACGGCCTCCAGCCGCACCACCTCACACCAAACATGGTGGTGCTGCTGTCCGCCTTCATCACCCTCTGTGAAGGCTACCTCGGCATCCTCCCCACGCTCGAGCTCTAGGGAGAGTTCTTCTACATGAAGCTCAACACCGTCACCAAGGGGATAGCGGCGCAGTGCGGCGCCTTCGTCGTGGTGCAGAGGCCGGCTGCCGACAACACCTTCCCGTCCATCACGTTAACATAGTCAGTAAAGCTGTGGCAACAGTCGTACTTCTACGTCAAGAACGTCCACTCGGAGGCCGACTTCGTCAGCCTGCCGGCCTATGCAGCCGGCCCGCCCACTTGATCTTGCTCCAACTGGTCTTACCATTCCAAGACACTGTCGGCCATCTTCGCCGCCGCCGTCGAGCGGCTCAAGGTGATGACGAGGATGGAAGGCTTCATGGGAGTGGACCGCCTTCGTGGCACGCCGGGTGCTCCCCATTCAAGGCCAGCCACACATGATCTGCCAGATGAGCGGGAACCGGGACCTGTGCCGGACGAGCACCAAGGAGATGCCACATGCGGAGGTGGCTCATGTGGTAAACTACATCTCGAACTACAAGCTCCCAGCGGAGGAGTTTCAGTTCGGCAAGGAACCGTATTTGCGCGCGCATCTGCCGCCTGCGATAGGTCTTCATTCCTTCTCTTTTCTTTTAAGTTGTCGGGTTCTCATCTGTCGTCTGACTAGTCGGCCGTGAAGCAGAACTCCATCATCCAGTTGGCAGCTGGCGCCGCGGGGCAGGCCCATGAGTATCTCCCCGACCGAGCGGTGAATGATGTGGACGACCCTGACTTGGGGGCAGCTGCCCTGGAGGATGACGACGCCACGGGCGGTGGCGGTGGAGCAGACGGCTCCAGAGGTGGAGGAGGCCTTGACGACTGGGCGGATGACAATGACGAAGCGAACGCGCCGTGCTGTTAGCCGGCCACCGACCGGGAGGGCGCGAGCTCATCAGCCGCGCCGGCTGCCCCAGGCGGCGCGCAAAAGTGCCCGGCCGCGCCATCGAAGTACGGAAGCTGGCGAAAGAAGCCCAGGGGCTCGGCGGCGGCGACCAAGCGGGAGGAGGCGGCCGCGAAGGCGAACCGCTTTTGGAAGGTCGTGAAGGAGCCCCCAACAGTGTCTGCGTAAGTGTTGATTCCTTATCGCACCCATTTTTTCTTTTTCCTCGCAAGCGCCCTTTTGAACTTTTTCTGCTTGCTTGATCAGGGCCCCGCTCTCTCTTGAGCGGTCGGGCGCCGCCTCCGTAGTTGGGACGACGGAGGGCTCCGATAACACCCGCCGCATGGACCCGCGTGCCGAGCTCCTGGCGGCGATGGAGAGGAACGCGCAGGAGGCCCGCGAGGAGCAGGAGGCGGAGCGGTTGAAGGCGGTGACCGCCAAGTCAGCGCAGGAGGAGGTGGAAGAGGCCGCGAAGGCACAAGCCGACACGGTCGCCAAGGCGCAGGCGGAAGAGGCCGCACGCGGCCAACCCCCACAACTCATCGTCCCCCTTCGCGCCATGCCACACGCACCCAAAGACTCGGCGGTGCCGCCCGAAGCAGCCGGCGGCGACCAGCCAGTCATGGGGAAGGAGGGGGGCGACGGCATCGCCCAGGGGGCAGACGTGCATCCGCCTGCGCCAACCGTGGAGGACCAAGGCAGCAAACCCAACGCACCACCGGTGCTGCCAGCTGGCGGCTGACTCGCGGCGGGGGCGGACCGCGCAGTCCGCTCTCCGGCACGTCGGCACGCAGAGAAGGCGGCCTCAGCACCACAGCCGCAAGAGGCCAGGGGCGCGAGCTCATCGGCCCTGGAGCTGGAGGCCGCTAGCATCAGCTTGCCGGAGTGGACACCTGGGGGCGGGACGGCTGCGCTAAATGCGGTAGGACAGGACGTCCGGGCCCGGCTCAAGGCTCAGGCCACCGCCCTCCACAACTACAACCAGGAGTTCCTAGCATCGCGAACGGCCATCCGAGTATGCTTCTTGTTCTCATTCTTGTATTCTTCCATGGGGGCGCGTCAGCGCACCCACTGGGTGTAGTCCACGAGTTCCGGGTCGACTGCAGAGCAGGCGGCCTGTAACTCTCAAGTAGGTTCGGGTGCCGGCTTGCTTTCTCTTGTCTATTGTCCATATCACAGGAATATCATAATCTCCGCACGGCCGCCTTCAACTCCCATGTCCGAGAGCTGGCCCTGCAGACCGCCGACTTGTCCGAAAGCCAGAGTAAGCATTCCGCCTTCTTTCTCTCGCAGGGGCACGTCAGCGCACCCGCTGGGTGTAGTCCCCGAGATTCGGGCCGACTATTGAGCAGCCGAGCTATATCTCTTCTGGCGACTTCTCGTTTTCTTTCTTGCTTGCTGATCGTTCTTCTTTGCTGCCTTTGTAGAGGCCAACGCCGCCTTGCAGCAACAGTTGGGCAAGGCCTAGACCGTGCTGCGCGCCAAGGAGGAGGAGTGTAGCAAGGTGGCCCAGGAGCGCGACCGCCTGGCCAAGAAGCTGGCTGACCAAGAGGAGCTTCACAAGGTTGCCCTTCAGGCAGTGAAGGACAGCGAGACCGCCCTCCAGGCCGAGTATGAGACCCAGGCGGCGAACTGGGCCGACGCGGAGAGCGTGCTGAACAACGGCTACGGCCGGATCTAGGACATGGTCGATGGTGAGTTGCTTTCCTCTTCTTCCTTTCGCCTGCCGACTGTTTATGTGATCCGGCTTCCGACTTCATGTTTCCTTTTTTCATTCTACACAGAGTACTTCCTTGGCTACGCTGTCGCCGCCAGCCAAGCCATCAAAGCCAACGACGAAGAGCGGAGGCAGGATGGCGCCGAGATCGCGCCAAATGCTCGTCGGACGTTTGACGAGAAGCTCCTGGCCATCCAGGCCCGTCTCTAGCGTGCTCATCGGATGCTCCGCCGGTGGGAGCGTGTCAGGGCTTAGGTGATCTCCGCCCTCTGGCCCGACGTCCAGGCTCCGCATACCCCCAGTTGGACTGCCGACTGGCTGGATGTGGCAGTCGGCCGCTTCGAGGCGTGGAAGGCCTCCTCGGCCCGGGTAGGCGCCAGGCGGGCCTTGGAGTTTGTCAGGGCATGGTACCCTGGGCTGGATCTAGCCCAGTTGGCCATATTTCGGCAGGAGGCCAACAAGGAGTTGGTGGCGGTGAGACCTGCTCTCATTCATCGCGCTGCGACGATCGCCGAATACACTGACACCAGCATCTTTGTCCCCGAGCTAACCTGCTGGACCGCTTGTTGCGCCAATGGCCTAGGCGGCCAAGTTTATCTTTAATTTTTCCCACCTAGAAGTATTTTGAACAACACTTGTTAGATTCGCACAGTTCCACCCACTGGGGGTGTATTCAAACTATGTTGAATTCTGGCTTGAGAGCCCTGCATGATGTAAATATTATTCCACATGTGCTATGCTTGCGTTTGATTCCGACTTTGCTTTATTTTGATCCTTTTCGGCTTTTTCCTTTGCTGCCCTCCCTTGGCTGCCGCCTTGCCAGCCGGACAGCCGCTCTGCGGACTGTGGCTGGGACAAACACTTAGCCGTTTGGGAGGACAAGTACTTGAGCCTTCTAGGATGTAGCAAGGTAAGTGAGGAGCCAGCCGGCTGGCTGCTCAGCAGCCGGTCGGCGAGGCGCGAAGACGGCTCCTATTATGTAAGTGTGTTGGTCCTTAGCCATTTTTCATGTGGGCACCATTTCCTGCCTTTAACTCTTGCCAGCCGGACAGCCGCTATGCGAGCTGCGGCTTGCGGCAAGAGAGGGCTTAGATGCCGGCACAGTACTTGTCCGACTATAGGTAGCACTAACATAATACAAGGCGGCAAGCCCCTGGGCGACATGTCAAACCCGGTGCAAGGCGAAAAAAATGTAGTAACACATTTATAGGCATAAAACTTATCATATAGATAAAAGAGGATAGTCCCCAAGTGCACCTCGGGGGAGCCGATGTCTTGTACTTAATACAAAAGATAGCATGGTACATACTGCATTAACTGTAAAATCTTCGAAGGAGATTTGCGTTCCATTGGCGTTCTGATTCCTTGCTGGAGTCATCCCTCTTGCGTGCCCCGGGCTTTTGTGCATCGATCAGGTAGTAGGAATCGTTGCCCAAGGCCTTGCTGATGACGAAGGGGCCTTCCCAAGGGGCTGAGAGCTTGTGTTGGCCTGCTGTTCGCTGGATCAGCCAGAGCACAAGGGCTCCCTCTTGGAAGGATCTTGTCTTGACCTTCCGACTGTGGTAGCGGCGCAGGCTCTACTTGTAGATGGCGGACCGGTTGTGTGCCAACAGTCGGCCTTCTTCCAGCAGATCGATACCGTCTTCTCGTGCTTCCTTCACCTCCCCTCTGTGTACATGGTGATGCAAGGTGAGTCGAACTCGATGTCAGTTGGGATGATGGCATCAACACCATACACAAGGAAGAAGGGAGTGAAGCCGGTTGACTTGTTTCGAGTGGTGCGCAGGCTCCAGAGGACGGCCGGCAGCTCATCGATCCAGTAGTCGGCCGAGCGCTCTAGTGGATCGACCAATCGAGGCTTGATGCCGGAGAGGATGAGGAATTTTGCTCGCTCGACTTGGCCGTTTGACTTCGGATGGGCAACGGACGCTAAGTCCAGTCGGATGCCCTGCGTCACGCAGAAACGGGCCAATGCTCCTTTGGCAAAATTTGTGCCATTGTCGGTGATGATGCTATGCGGTATGCCATACCGGATGGTGATATCTGTGATGCAGGTCACAACAGTCGGCCCATTCAGCCTCTTGATTGGTTTTGCTTCAATCCACTTGGTGAATTTGTCGACGGCGACAGGCAGATGAGTGAAAGTGCAACTATCCCTAGGTGGTTTTGGTAATTCATAACAACATATAGCTCATTGATCTAATGCTATTCCAAGACTATTATTTCAGGAAAGTTCAATGAATGGCATGGCATGGATGATGAAAGTGGATCCCTCAAAATACTAAGGACAAAGGATTGGCTCAAGCTCAAAAGCTCAAGACTCTTCATTTTATATTTTAGTGATCCATGATCACATTGAGTCTATAGGAAAAGCCAATACTATCAAGGAGGGATGAGGTGTTGCTTAATGAGCCTCTTGCTTCATGTGCTTAGTGATATGCTCCAAAACCCTCAGCTACTTTCTCACATCCACAAATGACCTAAACCTAAAGCCAAAATCGGTCACACCGATTCTTCCTATCCGGCGCCACCGATTTCAAAAGTCATAGCCACTGCCACAAACCCTAGGCAAATCGGTCTTACCGATAGGGATCTCGGTCTCACCGAGATGGGATTGTAATCTCTTTGTTTCCCTTCGTAACGTTTCGGTCAAACCGAAGTGAGCGATCGGTCCCACCGAGATTGCAATGTAAACTCTCTGTTTCCCTTTTGTAACATTTCGGTCTCACCGAAAAGAGCAAATCGGTCCCACCGAGTTTACCTGACCAACTCTCTGGAAAGCTTATTACCAAAATCGGTCTCACCGAGTTTGTGTAATCGGTCTTACCGAGATTACGTTATGCCCTAACCCTAACCGAATCGGTCTCACCGAGTTGCATGTCAGTCCCACCGAAAATCACTAACGGTCACTAGGTTTACTAAATCGGTCTGACCGAGTCTGTTGAATCGGTCCCACCGAGTTTGGTAAATTGTGTGTAACGGTTAGATTTTGTGTGGAGGCTATATATACCCCTCCACCTCCTCTTCATTCGTGGAGAGAGCCATCAGACTAAACCTACACTTCCAACTTACCATTTCTGAGAGAGAACCACCTACTCATGTGTTGAGGCCAAGATATTCCATTCCTACCATATGAATCTTGATCTCTAGCCTTCCCCAAGTTGCTTTCCACTCAAATCCTCTTTCCACCAGATCCAAATCCTATGAGAGAGAGTTGAGTGTTGGGGAGACTATCATTTGAAGCACAAGAGCAAGGAGTTCATCATCAACGCACCATTTGTTACTTCTTGGAGAGTGGTGTCTCCTAGATTGGCTAGGTGTCACTTGGGAGCCTCCGACAAGATTGTGGAGTTGAACCAAGGAGTTTGTAAGGGCAAGGAGATCGCCTACTTCGTGAAGATCTACCGCTAGTGAGGCAAGTCCTTCGTGGGCGACGGCCATGGTGGGATAGACAAGGTTGCTTCTTCGTGGACCCTTCGTGGGTGGAGCCCTCCGTGGACTCGCGCAACCGTTACCCTTCGTGGGTTGAAGTCTCCATCAACGTGGATGTACGATAGCACCACCTATCGGAACCACGCCAAAAACATCCGTGTCTCCAATTGCGTTTGAATCCTCCAAACCCTTCCCTTTACTTTCTTGCAAGTTGCATGCTTTAATTTCCGCTGCCCATATACTCTTTGCATGCTTGCTTGATTTGTGTGATGATTGCTTGACTTGTCCTAAGATAGCTAAAATCTGCCAAACTCTAAAATTGGGAAAAGGTTAAGTTTTTAATTGGTCAAGTAGTCTAATCACCCCCCCTCTAGACATACTTCAAGGTCCTACAAGTGGTATCAGAGCTTTGGTCTCCATTTGCTTTGATTTCCATAGCTTTGGTGGTCATAGCCTTGGTTTCACAACCTAGGAGAGTATGGCGTCTAGCGAGGGAAATTATCACCGTAGAGGTCCTTACTTTGATGGTACTAACTTTGCTAGTTGGAAGCATAAGATGAAAATGCATATTCTCGGACATAACCCCGCCGTTTGGGCAATTATTTGTATTGGCTTGCAAGGTGAATTCTTTGATGGGAGAGAGCCGAACCGTGAAGCTAATGCGGAAGAATTGAAGATGCTGCAATACAACGCTCAAGCTTGTGATATCATCTTCAACGGATTGTGCCCCGAAGAATTCAACAAAATCAGCCGTCTTGAGAATGCAAAGGAAATTTGGGATACTTTGATTGATATGCATGAAGGTACCGAATCCGTCAAGGAATCCAAGTTGGATGTGCTCCAAAGTCAGCTTGACAAGTTCAAAATGAAGGATGGTGAAGGTGTCGCTGAAATGTACTCTAGGCTTGCTCTTATTACAAATGAGATTGCCGGCTTAGGGAGTGAAGAGATGACCGACAGATTCATCATCAAGAAGATCCTAAGAGCATTGGATGGAAAGTATGATACTGTGTGCACATTGATCCAAATGATGCCAAACTACAAAGATCTCAAGCCAACGGAAGTCATTGGAAGAATTGTTGCTCATGAGATGTCACTCAAGGATAAGGAGGAACTTCACAACAAGTGAAGTGGTGCTTACAAAGCCTCAAGTGAAGCCCCCACATCATCAAGTGAGAAACAAACCTTCAATGAAGAGGAGCTTAATGGTGAAGAACTTCAACAAATTCTACAAGAGTAAAGCAAAGAAAAAAGCTCCAATTCAAGGTCTTATCATGGCAAAAGATCTTCTAGTCGAGAGCGCAATTGATACAATTGTGGGAGACATGGACACTATTCCAATGAGTGTACGGCACCCTACAAAAGAAGAGAAGATTCTCCAAGAAGAAGAAGCAAAAGAGAAGAATCACCACCAAGAGAGAGGAGGAGTAGAGATGATCGTTATGAACGAAGACCCTCACGGAGAAGCAAGAATTTGGAAAGGAAGGACAAGTCATCAAGGAGCTACACAAAACAAAGACATCAAGCTCATGTTGGTGAATGGGTATCCGGCTCCGACTCCGACAAACACCGAGAGAAGCTATCACTCCGACTCCGAATATACTCAAGATGAAGGTGTTGCCGGTCTAGCACTTGTGTCAACCAACTCCTACGAAATATTTGATTCACCAAATGAAGGAATTGGAAGATGCTTCATGGCCAAAGGTCCAAAGGTAACACATCCTGAGTATGTTGATTTCAATAGTGATGAAGATGACTTGCTTGTGGATGATGATTTACTTGTTGACAACTCTAGTGATGAATACTATGATGAAACGTCAATTAATCATGCTAAAATGAATGACAATGATAAGGAGAAGATTGAGCTTCTAACTAAAGAACTAAACACTCTTAAGTTGGCTCATGAAACTATCTTCGAAGATCATCGAGAACTTTTAAGGGCTCATGAGAAGTTACGCTTTGAAAAGCTCAATCTTGAGCAAGAGCATGAGTTCTTGAAAGCAATCAATGATGATCTCCGTAACAAAAGTTCTTCTTACATTGCCAAGCGTTTACTCTTATCTACTTACATGCCTCAAGTCAAGTCTAGTAACAAGTACAAGAAAGATACTTCCTCTAGTAGTAACAATAATAATGTCAATATTATTGCTTCTAGTAGTTCTCTTGATTCCACTAATGATTCTCTTAGCCAAGTTACACTTGAGCAAGAAAATAGCTTATTGAAGGGAATTATAGAGAAAGGTGTTTACAAGAGCCTTGCCGGGAGTAAGCAATTCAAGGAAATTGTACGCAAGCAAGGAAGACACCGGAAGAATCAAGGTGTTGGTTTTGAACGAAAGTTCAATGCCAATGGAGTTGAGTGGGAAGAAGATCAATACCCCAAGACGAAGTTTGTTCCTCAACAAGAGAAGTATGATCCTACTTCCTTCAAGGGAACACAAGCACAAGATGATCTTCCACCACAAGATCACAAGAACAAAGGCAAGGACAAGCTTCAAGAAGAGATTGATGCATTTGAAGAAGCACCTAAGGCCTCGTTCAAGTGTGTTCCCAAGACTACGTCAGGTTCTACTTCATCAAGTACAACTACAACTCCAAGGATTCCCATCAAGATGATGTGGATCCCGAAGAAGAAGAGCTAGAGAGTTCTTGAGGGTGACTCCACCAACATTCTTCACTCATATCATTATGGCAAGGACAAGTGCAATCAACTTCCACATCTTGCGCTAGTTCAAGGAGTCACAAACCCTCATGTTGGTAAGGCCAGGGACAAGGTAACCTAATGATTTCATGGACATCATCATGTGAGTTCATCACTCTATGTCTATGGATATTCTTGTTTGTTCCTTGTGGGACTAACCAATGTAGGTAAGTTGAAATTGTAACTCACTCCAACGGATTGCTCCAAATGATCTACATCAACATTGAGCATCCACATCTTCAACACCTACATGAAGTCATCATCGACAAAACCCAAGGTTAGTTCATCACTCTAAAGGGGGATCTCACATCTAGGGGGAGCTTAACTCTAAGAAATGAGTCAAAGCAACTCTAATGGTGTGAACACATCAATGCATTATGTAGAAGTGGTAACCCCACTTGAGCTTAAACGATGAGTATGACCTATGATCAAATGTTCTCATTTGACTCCTAAGTCAATATACTCATATATAGATGACCTAGTCATCGCCAATTGTTTGATAGATGCTAGAATTGGTTGTGCATGTTTTGCCACATATTTCATTTGCCATCTTATTGTGTGAGCATGTTGGTGCATATTTTACTCATTCAAGGACATCCACTTGTTGTTTTGATTGATTTGCCTCTTTTTCTTTTTGCCAAGTGGATGGACAAGAATTCCTAAGAACCTTCTCTAGCTATCTATGCTTTTCTCGTCTCAAACTCTATTCATGCTACATCACAAAATTTGATCAAGTCAGATTCGAACCACTCTGTGTGAGGAGCACTCGGAGTCCCCGATTCGTCATAGACTTAAACTTCCAAAACTTCTTTGTGATTCTCGGTCTGACCGATTCCTCCATTTCGGTCCTACCGAGATCATTAAGTCGATCTAAGTTTTCAATCTCGGTGCAACCGATTTGAACTTTTCGGTCACACAGAGTTGCTGTAATTGTACACAGTTATGCATCTCGGTGCCACTGAGTTGTTCCACTCGGTCACACCGACAGGGTCGGGCTATATATAGTCACGGGCAAAAATTTGGAAATTCCTCCGAACCCCTTCGCCCGCGCAATAGCTCGCTCTGCCTCCAAGGTCTCCGGATCGTCTCCTCGTCGCCAGCCGCCTCCTGTCGCTGGTCTTCGCCGCCATCAACGGAATTCAACCCCGCCGTTGCCGCCGTAGCGAGTTCATCGCCGAGCTAGGGTATGGACTCGATCACTGTGCTATCCTCATCTGATTCCTAGCACATTGTGTTCTTATTGATTCTTGCCACGATTGAAACACTCCTATCCAGTCAATGGAATCCGTATATTAGATGAGATTCAAAATTTTAGGGTTAGGTTTCCGCCGAAACCATCTCGGACCCACCGAGTTGAAAAACTCGGTCCCACCGATTTGGCTTATGCCATTGCACTAGTAACTCTCGGTCTGACCGAGAATTACTAATCGGTGAGACCGATTTTAGGACTTTCTGAAACCCTAGCAGTCTCGATGCCACCGAACTGTGAGTCGGTCCAACCGGGTTCATCAGTTTAGGTTCCAAAACTGCTTCGGTATCACCGAGTTTGAAAATCGGTTGATCCGAAATGCTTTCTGTGGAAAACTAAAACTGAATTTTTGAATCATTCTTTTGCAAAAAATCTCTGCATTTTGTGATGCTCATCCAATCTATCTCATCTATAACTCTTCACAGGGTCAGCAGTCAGTGTTTGCAGCATGTCAGACCAGAGTGACAGCCAGAACAGGGCAGAAGAGCAGATTGACATGAGTCAGGGCACTAGTCCCTCCAGCACTTCAGATGAAGGCAGCAGAAGCACTCCTAGCAACCTGCCTAAAGCTGCTACCAGGCAAAGGAAGAAGAGAACATCAGACTCTGAAGATGAGGATTATAGAGCAGAAGAAGATGAGGCTACTTCCAAGAAAGTAGAGCTCGAGAATAAGCTCAGCTCAACTACCGTAAAGCCAGGCATGAAGATTAAAAGGCCAGCAGGAAGACAACCAATGTCCAAAGCCAGAGTCTCCACTCAAATTCCTTTGGAATCCCAATCCAAAGAGCCTGCTGCTGAAGGAAAGAAAAGGATGGAAAGGGTCAAGAAGACCATAGCCAGAGTTGTTAGGCAACCTTCCATGATGGAAGAGGAAGAAGAGGTTGCTGCACCAGCACCAAAGGCACCAAAGCTTATGGGTGATGCTATTAGATCAGGGGCTACAACATCTAAGCCCAAGGAAGCACTCAAAGCTGCCCCGAAGGCCAAGCTTGCACCAAAAAGGAATACCAGGAGTATTCCAGATGCTGAGAAGAACAAGGCCCCAGTGCCTAATGTTGCTGATGAGGAAGATGAAGAAGGACAGGTCCTAAGGAAGCTCAAGCCGAAGATATCAGACCACAATGATGCCCATCCTGTGGCTGAGGACATGAACATCAGAAGAGACTTAGGGTTGAGGCTATGGAGGCTCACAGATCCATATGCCTCAAGGAGAAGAACTACTATTGATTACAGGTTCCATACAAAGGAACAATAGGACTTCTATGAGACAATCTTGTTGGACAAGAATCCCATTGTGTGTGATATGAGGTGGGTCGACTGGACCTACATAAAGGAAAATGAAGAGCACTATCCTGGAGTGCAAGACAGTTTTGTTGCTTGTGGAGTTGCAGATTATGTTGGGCAAAAGCTCACAAACTGGAATAATGAACTTATCATGCAATTCTACTCCACAGCACACTTCTATCAAGATGGGAGGATAGTTTGGATGTCAGAAGGTACAAGATACCAATCCACTGTTGAGGAATGGGCAAGATTGATCAATGCCCCAAAGGAAAATGATGATGACCTGGATGTATATGCCAAGAAGAAGATGGACCACAATTCCATGGCACACATTTACAAGGAGATCCCAGACAAAGCCGTTGAGGTACATAAGTTTGGGTCAATCCACTTCCTTCTGTCAGGGCTGCCAACTATCAACTGCATCCTAAGGCACACTCTATTGCCTAAGTCTGGTGACCACAACATGATCAGAGGGCATGCAATCAACATGTTGCATTTGTTTGATGTGCCTCAGAAATTCAAGGTCATGAGCCTCCATTAAGAGGACTGCAGCAGATCAGAAGAGGAGCTGTGGATATGCCCCTCAGATTCAGGAGTTGATTAACTCAAAGATGGGAACTGGCAAATATCAATTGGATAAGGAACATTTTCCACTTTATCCAGACTTTGAGGACAATGAGGTTGTCATGAATGAGAATGATCCATCATCTGTACATGCTCAAGAGAAGAAGGAGAAGGCAAGGAAAGAGAAGACTGCCAAGATGCCAACTCAAGAGGAGGCATCTGAGTATTTCTTGAAGAGCAAGCAGGAGCAGCTTGGTTACTTAATAGCATCAACACTGAGGATTGAGAAAGGTTTGGCCACCCTCACTCAGAATCAGGAGAGCTTGGAAAGAATCATGGAACTCAAATTTCATGATCTTGATGTCAAAGTAACTGAGATTCAGTCAGTTGTGGAGCAGCTGCAGGATGACATGCTGGGGAGGCAGGGCAAGACTACCACAAATGTGTTTGCCAGAGTGCCTAGAGCCCAGAGGTCAGTTGCAGTGCCTGTAACAGACACTAGAGCAACATCATCTGCACCAGCTACAGCTCCTACAGCTCCAGTGCAACCAGCTCCAGCATCAACTCCAGCACCCTCTACTTCAACTGAAGCCTTCGTTCTTGGAGTTATCCGGACACCACCACCTGAAGATCAAGCCTGAGAGACGATCTAGCACTATGCATTTTCTATGAAATTTTTGGTAACTTGTTGCCAAAGGGGGATAAAAATGTATAGATCATAGGCTTCGAGAGAGAGAGTGTTGCTTTTGTTCTCTCTTGATTTGGTGGTTAAAACTTGTTTGCTTTTGATTGCTTGAGATACTATGCTATTCTTGTGAGACATTGATGATCATGTGTTTGATCATAAGCTACACTTATGCATGTTTGATGATATTATCTTATCTATCCTATGTGATCATTCACCTTGCTTGGTGATGAGTGCATGTATTCAATATTTATTATTTTGAGCGCTCCACCAAGATGTATGTGACATGGAAGAGTAACCCATGAGCCAAATTCCTTGTGCATTTGCAGTCCAAAGCAAATTTTAAACTATGCACAAATTTAGGGGGAGCTCTTGCTTATCACATACTTCTCAAAGCGACGATGTTTTTCAATCTTATTATCATTTGTCGAAGCTTTGATCTATATGTTGTCATCAATTACCAAAAAGGGGGAGATTGAAAGTGCAACTATCCCTAGGTGGTTTTGGTAATTCATAACAACATATAGCTCATTGAGCTAATGCTATTCCAAGACTATTATTTCAGGAAAGCTCAATGAATGGCATGGCATGGATGATGAAAGTGGATCCCTCAAAATACTAAGGACAAAGGATTGGCTCAAGCTCAAAAGCTCAAGACTCTTCATTTTATATTTTAGTGATCCAAGATCACATTGAGTCTATAGGAAAAGCCAATACTATCAAGGAGGGATGAGGTGTTGCTTCATGAGCCTCTTGCTTCATGTGCTTAGTGATATGCTCCAAAACCCTCAGCTACTTTCTCACATCCACAAATGACCTAAACCTAAAGCCAAAATCGGTCACACCGATTCTTCCTACCCGGCGCCACCGATTTCAAAAGTCATAGCCACTGCCACAAACTCTTGGCAAATCGGTCCTACCGATAGGGATCTCGGTCTCACCGAGATGGGATTGTAATCTCTTTGTTTCCCTTCGTAACGTATCAGTCAAACCGAAGTGAGCGATCGGTCCCACCGAGATTGCAATGTAAACTCTCTGTTTCCCTTTTGTAACATTTCAGTCTCACCGAAAAGAGCAAATCGGTCCCACTGAGTTTATCTGAACAACTCTCTAGAAAGCTTATTACCAAAATTGGTCTCACTGAGTTTGTGTAATCGGTCTTACTGAGATTACGTTATGCCATAACCTTAACCAAATTGGTCTCACCGAGTTGCATGTCAGTCCCACCGAAAATCACTAACGGTCACTAGGTTTACTAAATCGGTCTGACCGAGTCTGTTGAATCGGTCCCACCGAGTTTGGTAAATTGTGTGTAACGGTTAGATTTTGTGTGGAGGCTATATATACCCCTCCACCTCCTCTTCATTCGTGGAGAGAGCCATCAGACTAAACCTACACTTCAAACTTACCATTTCTGAGAGAGAACCACCTACTCATGCGTTGAGGCCAAGATATTCCATTCCTACCATATGAATCTTGATCTCTAGCCTTCCCCAAGTTGCTTTCCACTCAAATCCTCTTTCCACCAGATCCAAATCCTATGAGAGAGAGTTGAGTGTTGGGGAGACTATCATTTGAAGCACAAGAGCAAGGAGTTCATCATCAACGCACCATTTGTTACTTCTTGGAGAGTGGTGTCTCCTAGATTGGCTAGGTGTCACTTGGGAGCCTCCGACAAGATTGTGGAGTTGAACCAAGGAGTTTGTAAGGGCAAGGAGATCGCCTACTTCGTGAAGATCTACCGCTAGTGAGGCAAGTCCTTCGTGGGCGACGGCCATGGTGGGATAGACAAGGTTGCTTCTTCGTGGACCCTTCATGGGTGGAGCCCTCCGTGGACTCGCGCAACCGTTACCCTTCGTGGGTTGAAGTCTCCATCAACGTGGATGTACGATAGCACCACCTATCGAAACCACGCCAAAAACATCCATGTCTCCAATTGCGTTTGAATCCTCCAAACCCTTCCCTTTACTTTCTTGCAAGTTGCATGCTTTAATTTCCGCTGCCCATATACTCTTTGCATGCTTGCTTGATTTGTGTGATGATTGCTTGACTTGTCCTAAGATAGCTAAAATCTGCCAAACTCTAAAATTGGGAAAAGGTTAAGTTTTTAATTGGTCAAGTAGTCTAATCACCCCCCCTCTATACATACTTCAAGGTCCTACAATGAGTCATGCCGCCGCATGCCGTCTTGAATGGGCCCACCATGTCCAGCGCCCAGATGGCAAAGGGCCAAGTGAGGGGGACGGTCTTCAGTGCAGAAGCCGACAGATGCTGCTTGGAGCTGAATATTTGGCACCCCTTGAAGTGCTTGACCAAATCTCTGGAATCTTCCAAAGTAGTCGGCCAGAAGAAGCCATGGCGGAAAGCTTTGGCAACAAGTGATCTTGAAGCCGCGTGGTGGCCGCACTCGCCTTGGTGGATATCTTTGAGGATCACCATGCCTTTCTCTGGCTCTACGCAATGCTGGAAGACTCCAGTCATGTTGCGCCTAACGAGCTCTCTGTTTACTATTATGTAGGCTCCTGCTCGATGCTGAATTAGTCGGGCCAAGATCTAATCAGCCGGCAGCTCTCTGTTCACCAGAAAGTTGAGGATGGGTTGGGCCCATGATGGAGATGCGACTTCTTCTATTTTCAGCACTACAACTGCAACTAGGGAGGTTGGGCTAGGAGGTGGTCGTTGGGGTCGGCCACTGCCTGCTGTGCCATTGAAGTCCCCGGGCCGACTGCTGCAGTCCTCGTGCCGGGTTCTGAAGTCCCTGGGCCGGGTGGGACTTTAGCAGTCCCCGAGCTGCCTGCCGAAGTCCCCGAGCCGGCTACTGAGGTCCCCAAGTCGGATCTGACTGCTTCGGGGTCGGTTGGCACGAAGATGGAATCTGATTCTAGTGAAGGCTTGACAGACGGCTTGAGGAGGCGCTAAAGAGAGATGCCGGTTGGCATGGCTTGTCAAGTGGAGCCAATCCGTGCCAGGGCATCTGCTTGCTCGTTGTCGGCCTGTGGCACGTGAAGGAACTCGCACCCTTCGAAATATCCGCTGAGTTGCTGTACGAGGAAGTGGTAGCTTGCCATGTTTGCATCTTTGGCGTCTCAGTCGCCGGACGACTGTTGGACCACCAAATCCGAGTCGCCATAACACAGGATCCGGCGGATGCCGAGTTCTTTGGCCAGCCGAAGCCCATGTATGAGTGCCTCACACTCGGCCACATTGTTGGAGCGGCGAAGTGGATTTGTAATGTGTATCTGAGCTTGTCGCCTTTGGGAGAGGTGAGGACGATGCCGTCTCCCAAACCGGTGCGCATCTTGGATCCATCAAAGTGCATCCACCAATGGGTGTAGTCCGGCGCTGGCGGCAGATATACTGGATCTTGGCCCAGTCGACGAGGAAGTCGGCCAGCACTTGGGACTTGATGGGGGTGCGAGGCTGGTAGAAGATGGTGTAAGGAGCTAGCTCGATAGCCCATTTGGCCACCCAGCCTGAAGCATCTCGGCTGCCCATGATCTCGGCTAGTGGGGCAGTGCAAACTACCGTGATGGGGTGCTCTTGAAACTATGGCTTGAGCTTCTTGGCGGCAAAGTACACGCAATAGCACATCTTCTGGTAGTGGGGGTAGTTTTGCTTTGAGGCCGACATTACTTTGCTCAAATAATACACATGCCTCTGGACCGGCTGTGCCTTGCCATCTTCTGGGAGCTGAACCACGATGACTGTGCTGACCACCCAACTGGTTGCGGCAATTTAAAGGAGCATGGGCACTTTGTCAGTGGGAGCCGCCAAGACAGGTGGCCTGGTCAACATATTCTTCCGTTGGTGAAAAGCCTCGTCCGCCTGGTCATTCAACTTGAAGTGAGTGGTTTTCTTCATGAGCTGATACAGGGGAAGATCCTTCTCTCCAAGCCGACTGATGAAGCGGCTAAGGGAAGCCAAGAACCCGGTGAACTTCTGGACGTCTTGCAGCCGGGTGGGAATCTCCATCCTCTCGATGGCCTTGATCTTCACCGGGTTGCACTCGATGCCGCGTTCAGAGACCAGGAAGCCAAGGAGATGGTCGGCTGGTACTCCAAAGACTTATTTCTTGGGGTTGAGCTTGATCTGGAAGTGGTGTAGATTGTCGAATGTTTCCTTGAGGTCTTCCAGCAGAGTGTCGCGCTTCTCCATCTTCACCACAATATCGTCTACATAGACGTGTGCATTTATGCTGAGTTGCTTGAGGAGGCACTTCTGCATGCAACGCTAAAAAGTGGAACCAGAATTTCTCAAGCCGAATGTTATAGTCAGGTAGGAGTAGGCTCCGAATGGTGTGATGAATGCGGTTTTCAGGCGATCGACTAGGTCCAACTTGATCTGGTGGTACCCTGAGTATGCATCCAAGGAACTCAACAGCTCGCATCCGGCTGTGGAGTCTATCACTTGATCAATCTGAGGCAAGGCAAACGGATCTTTGGGACAGGCCTTGTTGAGGCTGGTATAATCAATACACATGTGCCACTTGTTGTTCTTCTTCAGTACAAGGACTGGGTTGGCAAGCCATTCTGGAAAGAACACTTCCGTAATGAAGTCGGTACTAGAAGCCGGGCTATCTCTTCAACAACAATTCTTCTCTTCTCCTCCGACAGTCGGAGGAGGGGTTGCTTGACTAGTTTTGCATCTGCTCTGACATGTAGCTTGTGCTCGGCAAAATCGGTCAGAACACCCGGCTTGTCCTTGGCGGACCATGCAAAGCTATCCCAATTCTCACGGAGGAAATCGACGAGCTCTCTTCCATATTTGCTGTCAAGGTTGGTTCCTACAAGAGCGATCCTCTCTGGGTGGTCTGGGTCCAAAGGTATCTTCTTGGTTTCCTTGGCCGGCTGGAAGGAGCCCTGAGTCTCCGACTCCTTGGGGTCTGGCGACGGGTCCGGCTGCTTGCTGGCCATGGCCACAACTTGGTCAAGGATCTTCTTCTCTGCAGCAATCACAAGGGACTCGGCCAGCCGGCTGCTTCATGCAGCACAGGCGTACGACTTCTTGTAGTCTCCGACTATGGTTCTGATGCCCTTGGTGCTTCCCATTTTCATCTTGAGGTAGGCATAGTGGGGCACATCCATGAACTTGGCCAGAGAAGGCCGGCCAAGTAATGCATGATAGGGGCTCTCCAGGTCCACCACTTCAAACTAAACTGCTTCACAGTGGAAGTGATCTTTGTCTCCAAAGAGAGCATCTATCTTGATTTTGCCGATTGGTGAGTAGGAGAGGTCGGGCACAATGCCATGGAAGATGGTTCGGCTAGGCAGGAGCTGCTTCGTCTTGATGTTCAACTTCTCCATGGTATCACGGTAAAGGATGTTGATACTGCTACTGCCATCTATCAGGACTCGGGAGAATCGAGCTGCACACCTCTCCGTAGCAAAGGTGGCATCCAACACCAAGGCATAGGAACCCGGGGAAGGCATCTCCTCCGGGTGGTCAGCTCGGCTCTAGTTGATGGGCTTCTCAGACCAGTGCATGAACTCTGGAACCTTGGAGGTGACATCATTGACCTCTTGGTGCTGCCGGCGCCGGCTGCGCCTGTCATCATCTTGGCTTGTGAAGACAACATAGGCTCCGTGCTCTTCAGGGAACTCATCTTGCACTACTAGGGAAAAGCATATACACAAAATCTTATCAGCAGTGGGCTTTAAAATAAGGCGCTGCAACTAATTAGCAGTAGCGTGCTCGAGAGTAACTCGCTGCTGAAACAAATATAGCAGTAGCGCGTCCGCTCAAAGACGCGCTACTGCTATAATTCCCACGAGGCCACCGCGAGGCTAGTTATAGCAGCAACGCGTTATAACAAAGGGCGCTACTGCTACGTAGCATAGTAGCAACGCATTTCGCCAATAAGCGCTACTGCTAAGTTTACTACAAAAATTTAGTCCCACCTCGCTCCGTGAAGAGAGTTTCTACCACCTTAAATATGTTACTTCTCAAACTTTGACAAGCACTTGGTCTTCATTGAACTCTATGTGTAGAATTTGTGGCTGCAATATGAGTCTTCACCTGTTCCTAAACCGGTGAGGACTCATATTGACAAATCAGATTGTACACGAAAAGACCATTGATGATCAATGTATTTTTGATATATTGAACAAAGTCTATTTTTACATGCTGACACATAGTAGTAGTGCTTTATTGTGAAAGGCGCTGCTGCTAGGTAGCTTAGCAGTAGCGTCTTTCTCCATAGCGCGCTACTGCTAAGCCATTCCATCTCCCACCCCCATCTCCTCTATCCGATCCACTCACAGTCACACACTCACTGTGGATCCCCTCTCAATCCCCCGCGCCGGTCCACCCCCGTCGCCCCTCCTCCGTCTGCACTGCCGTCACCTCCTCCTCCTTGCTGTGGACTCGGTACTGGCCTCCTCCTCCGTCCTCCCTCTCCACTCGCCGCTGGCTGGCCCCTCCTCGCTCCGCCTTCCTCCTCCGTCCTCCCTCCACTGGCCGCCGGCCGGCCCCTCCTTGCTCCGCCTTCCTCCTCCATCCTACTCTCTTCTCCCTCCTCGAGTCGCCCCTCCTTCTCCCTCCTGCCCGCTACATTTTGATTTAGTAGGCTAGTTCATATGCAACATTTTGATTTAGTTGATATGATTTAGTTGATTTAGTAGGCTAGTTGAACTAGTTGACTTAGAACATTTTGATTTAGTTGATTTAGTAGGCTAGTTGATTTAGTTGATTTAGAACATTTTGATTTAGTTGATTTAGTAGGCTAGTTGATTTAGTTGATTTAGAACATTTTGATTTAGTTCATTTAGTAGGCTAGTTCATTTAGTTGATTTAGAACATTTTGATTTAGTTGATGTAGTAGGCTAGTTCATTTAGTTGATTTAGAACATTTTTGATTTAGTTGATTTAGTAGGCTAGTTCATTTAGTTGATTTAGAACATTTTGATTTAGTTGATTTAGTAGGCTAGTTCATTTAGTTGATTTAGAACATTTTGATTTAGTTGATGTAATAGGCTAGTTCATTTAGTTGATTTAGTATGCACCATTTTATTGTTATTTTTTCTGTACATGGATAGGTACGTAGTTGCTTTTGTTTTTTTAATAAGTTACTTTTTGGCAAAATGTAGGTGGTACCTTGTCATCTAATATGTTACTAGATCTTTAGGAAAAATGGCGCCACCCCCACCACCACTATGTCGACTGTGCAAGTCAAGATGCGCCAGCAGCCTTGCAACTGGCAAGCTGTTCGGCATCTACTTCCAGCCGAGTTTTCATCATGCGGCGGTAAGAAATTAGATGAAATGTAATAACTATTTTATTTTTAGTGTTGGCATTACTGCATTGTGTCATTTTGCTTATTTTACATAGATCATCCCATGCAATGTGAGGTTGAAATTCAACAAGCTGACAGGAGACACTGTGACATTTGAGGCTCCTGGGGGCCGTACACTATGGAGGTCGAGAAAGGACGCAATATGTCGTAGATTGGAGGAGATGGATGGGCCCGTTTCGTCGCTCGCATGCGTCTTACTGGTGGTGAGTTGATCAGCTTCTCCTTCCGAGCAGAAAGACCCAAGCTGACTGTCATTTATCTCAACCTGGTGGAAGATGACGAAGATGATGAAGATGATGAAGATAATGAGGACCCACTCGATGAAGATGATGATGACCCACTTCATGAAGCCATCATAGCTCAAAGAACAAGGCTTAGTGTGGAGGAGGTGTCCAAACTGTGGGACATAATTCCGCCAGGTGCTGACTTTGTTGGGGTGCCATTCATGACCCGCTTGACAAATACCATGGTTGATCGACATAATATGGTATGTTATACTTACAAATGCAAATTATCCGATGAATTACTTAGTGTACAGTCCAATGATATGATATGTTGTGCGGAATCTAGTCGATGATATGTTTTAGTGTAGAGTTCGATCACATGCTTATTAGTGTAGAATCTAAGGAAACTATTAATAGTGTAGATAATCCATATGTACTTATTTGCGAGGCTATTTATTAATTTATATGTTTTTCATATTCAGAAATTGGCAAAGAGCATATCTGTGAGTTATGGTATCGAGCCTGATGAAGAAGGCTCAGCTGGACTACGCCTTACTACAAGGGGCTCCGTCACAACCTGTACTTACCGCGTGGACACGGACGGTCGCACACACTTAAACTCGTTTGGGTGGAAGAAATTCCTCGATGGCAAGAATCTTCATGTTGGACAGGCTATCCTAATTACTATGAGGAACACCGACCGCCCAGGCTTGAGGATGATGATTGTCTTCGATATCATCTAGAACTACATATGTGTGTGTGGCTATATCATCTCGAACTACATATGTGTGTGTGGCTATATCATCTAGAACTACATATGATGATCGTCGTTGATATCATCTAGAACTACATATGATGATCGCCGTTGATATGACCTTGTACTGCTTGAGGATGCATGTTGACTATGCATGAAATTGTTATCTAGTACTCCCTTCGTTCCAAATTACTCGTCATGGTTTCAACTAAAACCACGATGAGTAATTTGGAACGAAGGGAGTACTACCCAGTAATGGTTTATGAATTTGATATCTACTAGCAGTACCTAGTATCTAGTATCTGAAAGGGAAACAGAAAGGGAAAGGGGTACGGGGAAAATGATGAAATATATAGCAGTAGCGAGGGACTGTGAAATCGCTACAGCTAGGTAATAGTAGCGCATTCTCAAAAAGTGCTACTGATATCGTCAACAGTAGTAGCACGGGTACGGGTCGTGCTACTACTATAAGTTAGCTGTAGGGCCTTATTAGTAGCGCAGCCAACCGCGCTGCTGCTAGCCCCAAAACCCGCGCTACTACTAGGGTTTTCCCTAGTAGTGTTGGATGGCAACGACTGCTGGGCGAGCCTCCGGCTGTTGAGGTGCCTGAGGCGGCTGGCCAGCAGGCGCAGGAGGCAGCAGCCCCTCTCCTTTGGAAATTCGGGTGAGCCAGTGGCACTTCTGGGTTGTGTGATTGGACGGGTTTGCACCGCCTGGAACTTGAAGGGGGCATCAAGGGTTTGCTCATAGGAGAAAGCGAGCTTCCAAGCCAGCTTGCTGCCTTTCTGACGCTTGGGTATGGGCTGCCCTTCTGGCTACTGATCTTCAACTGTCGCCACCTACCGACTGGTGGAAGCCAGCATCGGAGCCTTGCGATTGTTGCTGTTCTATTGCGGGCGCCGACTGGTGTCGCCAGCCGGCGTCCTGTGTCGGTGTTCTGGGAACGGGGGTCCCCAGACATACCTGCCTGTGGCCTGCGGCGTGGGTCAAAGGGGGCCCAACACGGCCCATCTTGATCAACACAAGCTCAAGACCCTCACGAGGGGCCAAGTCTCACGGGGCGAACGACAAGGAGCTTCCTCAGGCACGACCTCATCAGGCTGGCTCACGAGGAGGTGGAGAGTTCAAGGTGGGGTACCTCGCGAGGTGCCCATGACGCAAGCCATGACGATCAAGGGCGCCAGCCGGGCGCCAGCCCGCGCAGTGTCCTTCTTTCCTCTTTGGTGCAAGGGGAGCAAGCGCAGGCGAGAGCATCAAGCAAAGGCATCCATTTCGGTGCAACAAGACCAAGACCAGTCCAACGGCGGGATGGAGGTCACCGTGGATCCCAATTCGGCGTCACCACGAGAGCCTTTGACAGGCGAGGACCAACTTTAGTCAGGATAAGTGTACTAGATGTTCCTCTTCAAAATGGCCAATTGTTGGCGCCCTTCCCGCTCAATATTTGGGAAGAGGCCCAGGGCCTTTGCCTATAAATAGGACTAGCCACCCACAGGGTAGAGGCATCTGGATAGGAATCTGGAGATAGGATAGGCATCTAGAATCAACCCCTCCAAAGGGACAACACCACCACAAGAACAGACCCTCGCGAGGCTGTTCTTCCTTGTATTGTTCATCATCAGCCCAAGAGGCAATCCACCACACCGCACACTGGAGTAGGGTATTACACCACAATGGTGTCCTGAACCAGTATAAACCCTGTGTCTCTTGTGTTGTTCTCCACGAAGTTCAGATCCTAGCGATTCGGCGAGGAACAGGTAGGTAGAAGGCGAAACCTCCGCGCGCACCCCAGTGTTCGAACCTCAAGGGTCTGCCAGAACCCTAAATCCGACATTTGGCGCGCCGGGTAGGGGTGCTCCGAAATTCATCTTCCGTCGCCCTGTTCTTTTCCGACCATCGCGTCCATGTCTGATGCACGCCGGGTTCGCGCCGAGCGCCGAGCCGCCCTCGCTTCCCGTGTCGCCCAGACCGCTCCCGTCGGTGGGTGCCCCCGTCATTCCCCGTCGCCTGCTGTCAACGCCGCCACTGGCCCGGAAGGGAACGAGCAGCAAGCATCGTCCCAGCACCCGTCCATGAGGCGAGACGGCCGCACCGCTACGCCCTCGCTCACCCCCGCTGGTTCTTCGTCCCGCGCGCCCCGCGCGGCCATGGAGGCTCGAGCTGCGCTCATCACGGCAAATGAGCTCCTGTGCTACCGCCCAGTCAACGACGTCTACGAAGAATGGCTCGATCAAGTCGCCGAACTCGTCCGTGCCGCTGGGGGCTCCCCTGCACCATCTTTCTCGTTGCACGGCGCCCCGCCATGCGCGGGCAATGAAGCTCCTGGGGCACCTCAGCCGCCTCCCCCTCAAGAAGGCACCCTGGCTCCAAGGCGCGCGGCCCCTGGGTGGAACCCGCCCCGTCAGGAACCAGCGCGGTAGGAGCAGAGCTGCCAAGAGGTCCCTCGCCCTCGAGAAGCTGCCCGAGCGCTCCCTGCTCCGGCTCATCCCGACCACGCTCCTGCTCCAGCACGTCAAGATCCCGTGCTGCACCCAGCTGTGGCGCATGGGGACCCACAGGACTGAGTCCTTCGTCCTCCAAGGCCTCCTGTGGCCACAGCGGGCTGCCACGCCTTCACCTCCGAGCTACGCACCGTCGCGTGGCCCGACAAGTTCAAGACAGACCTGCCTCCTCGCTATGACGGCACGGCTGACCCTGCAGAGTTCCTCCAGCTCTACGAGCTGGGCATCGAGGCTGCCAACAGAGACGAGAAGGTCATGGCGAACTGGTTTCCCATGGCTCTCAAGGATGGGGCCTGCACCTGGCTTCTGAACCTGGCCCCAGGCACGATCTCCTCCTGGGACGAGATGCGCACCCGCTTCATCGCCAACTTCCAGGGTACCCGCGACCGGCCACCCGCCGTGAGCGACATGCGCCGCATCAAGCAGCAACCAGGGGAAACCCTGCAGAAGTACATCCAGCGCTTCAACAACGCGCGCCTCAAGATTCCCAAGGTGACCGAGGAGGCCATCATCTCAGCCTTCTCTGACGGCGTGCGTGACGTCAAAATGAAGGAGGAGCTCGCAATGCATGAAGATCTGTGCACTTCCTTGGAGCTGTTCAACCTGGCGACCAAGTGCGCCAGGGCTGAGGAAGGGCGTCTCTCCCTCCTCGAGTTGCCTGCCGCAGACCCTGAAGAGAAGAAGCCCAAGGCCAAGGACGTGAAGCGCAAAGGGGCTGCCGTGCTCGCGGCAGAACCAGACACCAAGCGGGGCAGAGATCAGCCCGAATCCTCCAAGGGCAGTCGGTACTGCGTGTACCACGACCTCCACACCCATAACACCAATGAATGCCAAGAGCTCCGGGCCGTGCGTGAAGGACGGACTGGCCGGCGTCCCGACCGCAGCGACCGGGGCTACGGACGAGGAGGAGGAAGGAACGCAGGGCGCTGGGAAGACCGCGGCCCACGTCAAGGGTGGCGCGACCAACCTCGCGAGGATCGCTGGCAGGACCCGCCTCGCGAGGGAGGCTGGAGAGATCAGCCTCGCGAGGATCGCCCGCAAGGTAACGCAGGCCTCCCTCCGCTACCGCCGCAGCCAAGGAGAAATGAGGACCGTCATCAGGACGAAGGGGCTGGGGGCTTCCAGGAACCACGTGCGATCGCCTGCATCCTAGGCGGAGCTCAAGCCCCAGCCTCTCAGCGCATCTTCAAGCAGTTCGCCCGCGAAGTGAATGCAGTCCTCCCCAAGCTCGAGGCCACGCGCCCTCTCAGGTGGTCGGCGTGTGCCATCACGTTCAGCTCAGCGGATCAGCTCAAGTGCGCGGCCACAGCCGGAGTCCTCCCGATGCTTTGTTCCCCAATCATCAGCAACGTGCTAGTCACCAGGACCCTCATCGATGGCGGGGCAGGGCTCAACGTCCTGTCCGTGGAAACATTCAACAATCTCCAAGTACCCTACAGTCAGCTTCAGCCAACCAAGCCTTTCTCCGGAGTCACCGACGGCTCCACGGTCCCGATTGGGCAGGTCCGCCTCCCTGTCACCTTCGGGGCACGCGACAACTACCGCACCGAGCTCATCGACTTCGACGTCGCCCACATTCGCCTGCCGTACAACGCCATCCTCGGGTACCCAGCGCTGGCCAAGTTCATGGCCGTAACCCACCACGGCTACAACGTCCTCAAGATGCCAGGAAGTGGCGGAGTCATCACGGTGCCCTGCGAAGAGAGAGACGCAGTTTGCTCCCTGGAGAGAGCCTTTCAGGCCGCATCACTGGAAGACCCGGATCGCGGAAGCAGGAGGCTTCCCGAGGCCGCCCCCAAGAAGAAGAAGACATCGACCGGCCTGGCCCCTCAGGAGGCAGGTCCCTCAGGACCCGCGCCTGCTCAGGGGGAACCTCCTTCCATCGCATAGGGAAGCGCGCCCGGCGCCCTCCTCAGGCAGGGCTCGGGGGCTCTCCCCTGGAGGGCCGTCGACCTCGCCAAGGTCACGAGGGAGGCGCTTGGGCACCACGTGGAGGCGTGTTTCGAAGCACGTTTCCATCAAGAAGGAGCAAGGCAAGGAGGGCCAAACCCTCAGGAGTTCGTCAGCAAGGCCATTCAGGAGCTACAGGAGTCAAGGGTCATGAGAGGCAGCCGCCGCTTACCCGCTGTGGCCCCCCATCCAGGCGAGGATGGTGGGCTGCGCGTCTGCATCGACATACCAGGGCTCAACCAAGCCGCGTCTCAGGAGCGCCTCTGGCCTTCGCGAGTGGGACGCTGCGAGGGTCCACCTCACAGCTACGTTCGCATGCCTTACGGCTCGCCGAACGTGGTTACTGCGTACCAGCGCATCATGAGGGCCATCCTGGAGGCTCAAGAGGTCAGGCGTTCTGCAGCCCTGGTGGAGATGGAGACGGTCCGCGAGGAGCCACCAGCGCCTCCGGAGCCTCCCGAGGCCCCAGGGCCTGAGGGCTCGTGAGGATTTGCTCCCGCAGCCCACCGAGTCTGCTGCATCAACACCCCTTCGTCTTCAGCATCCTCAGGTGACATCTTTCTAGTTTCATTTCCAGCTGGGAGCGCCCTCAGGGCTGCATTATTCCCAGGCCGCGTGGGTCCGTCCCTGTGGCGTGTATCTCGTTTATTTCATGTTCTTAGCTTACTCTGCTAGGGGCGCCCCTCGGGCTGCATTATCCCCAAGCCGCTCGGGTCAGACCCAGTGGCATGTACCCCTCTTGCATTTATCTTAGGGCCATGTTTTCGACCCGTCATGCTTGTTGTTTGGTGCCTGTTCATGGTACCTTTTTCTTCTTGGATGTCGCAAGCTTGCGTGTTAAAGGGGGGTGCCTGAGCATCACGACTCGGGGCTCCTACCGGCTCTCCGGCCCTCACCCTCTGGTCTGCCCACGGCATCACGCCCCGGCATACCAGCGATGGCTGAGACCAGCCCGAGAGCCGGGACCCGAGGACGTAGAGTTTCGACATCTAACCCAGCTTGCGCGTTAAAGGGGGGGTGCCTGAGCATCGCGACTCAGGGCTCCTACCGGCTCTCCGGCCCTCACCCTCTAGTATGCCCACGGCATCGCGCCCCGGCATACCAGCGATGGCTGAGACCAGCCCGAGAGCCGGGACCCGAGGACGTAGAGCATCGGCATCTAGCCAAATTTGCGAGAACACTCTCCAAGATAAGGCCCAGCGCCGGGCGCAACCCGCCTTGGGGTAGGGCCCCGTGAGTCCCAGGCTGGATTGCGGGTGAACCAGTACACCCCGCTAGGCCTTTCGTGCCTCGCCACCTCTCCAAAGCAACTAACGGCTAACCGTCGATTGTCGCGACGAACTCTCGTTTCTTCTATGATGAGCCTGCAGGGTCTCCCCAGGAGCGTCGTCATGCGAGGCCCTCACGGTGTCTTCTTTACTCTCGTCCATGCAAACCGCTTGCACGTTAAAGGGGGGGTACCTGAGCATCGCGACTCAGGGCTCCTACTAGTTCTCCAGCCCTCACCCTCTGGCCTTGTCCATGGCATCGCGACCTGGCATACCAGCGACGGCTGAGACTCGCTCGAGGGCCGGGACCCGAGGACGTATAGCAGAAAGGGGAGCGAAGGCGAGAGGAGAGAAGTACGTGATGACCTCGCCAAGCAACCCCCCGCCTGCCAAGGCACGGACCTAGCGCCTCACCAGGAAGCGTTCCTGACCCTCGAGATAAGTCACTCTCCGGGAACACTAGCTATCGCAGGACCGTCCCCGCACTTAATGCAATCCCATCTTAGCAACGTCGCTCTCCTTTCTCACTGAATGATGGCTGCTTGAGCGCCAAGGGGGACCTCTTGAACATCGCGACTCAGGGGCTCTTACCGGGCCTCGGGTCGCTCACCTCCTGGCCTTGATCACGGCATCGTGACCTGGCATACCAGCGACGGCTGAAGCCGCCTTGGGAATGGGACCTGTCGGCGCAGAGCATCAAGCCCTCACGAGGTCTGACAGGAAGAAACCAAGCTAAGACGGAATAACCATCTTGCACTGAGGATCATATTGACGAACGGAGCTGCAAACATCTTACAAGCCCCCACGGGGTAAATTCTTGGTTCCTCGCAGGGACAAAAGACGCGAATCTTAAGGAATCCTAACTACGGGGACCATCGCGGCGGACGCCATCATCAACAGTGGGCCGTCCAGCACCGGCGCCAACCCCATCCAGCTCAGGGGCGGCGACAGCCGGACGAGCCCGCCCTGCTCCGAGAGCGGCGCAGGCTCGGGGGCTCGTAGTTGTCGTCGCTCGTGTCCGGAGTCGCGAAGAGCTCGGCAGAGTCGCTGGATCCTCCGGCGCCTTCATCGCCTAAGGAGCCGCCAAGGGAGCGATTGGGCGGCCTCTGTCTCGCTGCAGCAGGGTCCCGACCGCCTCTCCCGGGGCAGCACTCCAGCCGACGCCCATCTTCGTCGAAGACCTTGAAGAGCATCGTGGAAGCGCCATCGAACTCCAGGTGGATCATGAGGGCGCCCCTCATCCTGCAAACCCGGGCGATCTCGGCCCAGCCCCGGGTCATGAAGACCTTACCTGGAGCGACGACCTCGACATCCGCATCGGTCGCAGGAGTCTGGCAATCGGCATGCTGCAGCCAGAGCCTGAAGTGCCCCCTCGGCGGAATCTCGGAGGCGAAGGAAGGAGGAAGGCGAATCCAAGATGGAGGAGGCATGGCGGCGTGGAGCACAAACTCTCGGGAGGAGCCCTCGGCGTGAACTCCAGGAGGGACAACGTGCACCGCCGTGACTCGCCGGCGCCGACGGCGGCGTCGTCCATGGTGCTCGACATCAGCTCCTGCAAGGCCCTCAAGGTGGGCGTACAAGGGCAGTGGGAACCCTGGCGGCGGTCGCTCGCACCAAGGCCTCGACACCTCCTGCCGCGCGCCCTCATCTCGACGGCAGAGGACCAACCGCTTCTTCGGCGGAAGCTGGTCAGGACCTTCTTGGGGGGCCTTTCCTTTCTCTTCTACGGAGAACCGGTGGATGGGCGCCATCAGAGTGAGACGGAGCGATGGCGAAGATGAAGAAGAGGAGGAATAGCAGAGGAAGATTGACTATAATGGCTCGCGCCGTTCCGTACTTATAGCCAAGGAAGGCCAACCGTCGGCTTCCGCGATCGTAGGTAATCATGACCGGTTTTTTGCATGCAGGGACTTGTCAATTCGTGCAGTTGCCGAGGTGTCATGGGGGAGCGGAGACGCCCACGTCCAATCAACTACCATGCGGCGCCCAAGGCCGCAGGTTGTTAGGGCCCGCGATGCTTCGCACTTGCCCTTTCGCCTCTCTGCTCGGCCAAGTCCGGGCGCGCCTTGGGCCCGGGGGCTACTGTCGGCATTCTGGGAACGGGGGTCCCCAGACTTGCCTGCCTGCGGCCTGCGGCGTGGCTCAAAGGGGGCCCAGCACGGCCCATCTTCATCAACACAAGCTCAAGACCCTCGCGAGGGGCCAAGCCTCGCGGGGCGGACGACAAGGAGCTTCCTCAGGCACGGCCTCATCAGGCTGGCTCACGAGGAGGCGAAGAGTTCAAGGCGGGGTACCTGGCGATGTGCCCATGACGCAAGCCATGACAATCAAGGGCGCCAGCCGGGCGCCAGCCCACGCAGTGTCCTTCTTTCCTCTTTGGTGCAAGGGGAGCAAGCGCAGGCGAGAGCATCAAGCAAAGGCATCCATTTCGGTGCAACAAGACCAAGACCAGTCCAACGACAGGATGGAGGTCACCGTGGAGCCCAAGTCGGCATCACCACCAGAGTCTTTGACAGGCGAGGACCAACTTTAGTCAGGATAAGTGTACTAGATGTTCCCCTTCAAAATGGCCAATTGTTGGCGCCCTTCCCGCTCAATATTTGGGAAGAGGCCCAGGGCCTTTGCCTATAAATAGGACTAGCCACCCACAGGGTAGAGGCATCTGGATAGGAATCTGGAGATAGGATAGGCATCTAGAATCAACCCCTCCAAAGGGACAACACCACCACAAGTACAGACCCTCGCGAGGCTGTTCTTCCTTGTATTGTTCATCATCAGCCCAAGAGGCAATCCACCACACCGCACACTGGAGTAGGGTATTACACCACAATGGTGGCCTGAACCAGTATAAACCCTGTGTCTCTTGTGTTGTTCTCCTCATAGTTTAGATCCTAGAGATTCGGCGAGGAACAGGTAGGTAGAAGGCGAAACCTCCGCGCGCACCCCAGTGTTCGAACCTCAAGGGTCTGCCGGAACCCAAAATCCGACATCCTGGGAGCTGGAAGGAGCACTTTCCCAGAGGCTGTCGGATATCGGGTTCCAGCAAAACCCTTAAGGTTCGAACTCTAGGGTCCACACGAAGATCTTCTCCCTACCGAAACACGCCCATAACCTCGCCGCGAATCTAAGCTAGCACGATGAACAACACAAGAGACACAAGGTTTATACTGGTTCGGGCCACCGTTGTGGTGTAATACCCTAATCCAGTGTGTGGTGTGGTGGGTTGCCTCTGAGGCTGATGATGAATAGTACAAAGGAAGAACAGCCTTGCGAGAGGTGTTCTTGTGGTGGTGCGTGGATGTTCTGCCTAGCCAGGATTCGATCCCTTCCTACTATGGTGGCTATCTCTATTTATAGAGGCCCTGGTCCTCTTCCCAAATATTGAGCGGGAAGGGAGCCAACAACGGCCATTTTGAAGGGGGACAACAAGTACAAGCTATCATGACTAAAGGTGGTGTCGGGGGTTGGGTGCGACATATGCCAAAGGATGGCTTATCATGGTGGGAGTGAGTAGAACGTCACTGGTGCCTGGATGTGGGGTGAGGCGTAGACATGAATGCCGGCGCACTTTACCCAGGTCCGGCGCTGTCCTAGGAGATAACACCCCTAGAACTGCTATGCGGGGTATCCGCGTGATCACTAAAGCACTAGTGAGTACAATGGTGCTCCTCGAGCTGTATGCTACAGGTAGAAGGACGCAGGGCTAGCTCTCTTCTTCCTCTAGGTATGAGTCTAGTTCTAACAGGTTGGGAACCCTTTGCATTGGTGCCCTGGGGGGTTTATATAGGCCTACCCCCCAGGGGTACAATGGTAACTTGGCCGGGTGCAGGACCCGGCTGTCAGTGTCTCTGGTCGCCGTCTTCTCCGCCGGCTGCTGGGGTCCACCGCATGGTGGGCCCCACCGACTGCTGTGGTACGGAGCCAACAGGCCGCCTCCACCGCTAGCGGGGCTGGTTCGTGGCTGATCACTATAGTCGTAACGTTAACGATGCATGCTTGGTCGGGGAGGGCATGGCTAAAGTTCCGCTGCTTGGTGGGAGATCATTGTAGCCTCGCCGTGTCTAGTCTGGTTAATGGCGCACGGGCCTCGAGGAAGGATCCGGCTGCCCGCCAGGAGCTGGACCCCTTGGATCCGACTGGCCAGGCTAGGCCGTCCTCCGGGCCCTCGCTGCCTGGTAGGGCCCGCCGCCTGCGAGCCATACTGACAAGCCATCGTGGGAGCAGGCCCCGCCTGACAGGAGTGACGTCAAGGGTGGAGTGGCAACAGTGTCGCGTCGTGCGGAGATCTTCGCCTGTATGGGGCACTATGGCCATGCCAAGCCCGGGATTCGGGGGTGATGGGCTACACTGTAGCCTCACCCTGTCTCGTCCTCTTGATGAGGGGTGCAGACTCTGAGGGCGTCGGGGGCCGCCTGCTAGGAGCCGGCCTCTATGGAGGCCGCCTGCTAGGAGTAGGCCTGTCTTGGTGCCGTCTGCTGGTGCTCGGTCATCATCTGGCAGCCGGCCATTGAGCCAGCCGGCCACCGAAAGGTGGCGCTTCATTCCGGAGTCTCGTGGGGCGCAGCTGGCCCAAAGTCTTGAAAGGCTTTGGGACTCGGGTTAGGATACCCGTGGCCCATGACTCTGACTGTAGTCCCCGAAGTTGGTGAGGCATCGCGGCTGACAGGTCGTGAAGCCTCAGCAGTTTCCTTACTTGTCGCGCTCTGACCGAACGCTCGGTCCGCCCTCTAACGCACTGGTGCCGGGAACCGATTTGACAAGGCGGGTTCACTCGTCGATTTCGAACGCCAAGGCGGGAAGCAGATGGCGTGCCTGCTACGCTTCCCAGGCCTGTCGCCCGCCACGAGCATGCCACGCGGCGTACGTCAGCCCGGCCAGCCTGCCATCCCACGCTCTTGATGGGACATGAAAGGAGGTCGGGCCCGCCACCACCGGGCCACGGCACGCGGGCGGATCCGCTGCAGCCGAGGCGGGCGGTTGTGATTCCCATGGGAGTTACTACGCAGTAACTCTGCATAGTAATCGGGCGATGTTAATCCCATGATCCCACGTCCCGCCCCCTCGGCTTCTCAGCCAGAGGGCGATAAGTAGGGGAAGGAAAGGGAGTGGCGGAGTACGCGCACCAACCTCCCCGCTCTTTCTCCCTCCTCTCTCTGCTGCTGTTGCTCCGAGCCTGCCATACCACCGCCGCAGCTCCCCGCCGTCAAGCTTATTCTCCCCGCGCAGCCCCGCTCGGACGCTATGGCGCGTGAGAAGGGAGGGGACTGGGACGGCTCGGTGGTGATCGAGGATCACCTCACCTTTCTCTGGGCCATGCGTCGGATGCCCAATGCAGCCTTCGTCAAGGTGCGGGTGCCGCCGCGGGAGGAGATCTCGTCGGCGCCGCAGGGGGACGAGCGGGTCGTCTTCTGCTCGCATTTCTTCCGCGGCTTCGGCCTCCCAGTGAGTGGGTTCTTCTGCTGATTCATGGAGTTTTACCACCTGCAACCACACCATCTGATGCCCAACACCGTGACGCTGCTGTCCGGCTTCGTCATGGCATGCGAGGGCTACCTTGGCATCCTCCTCACCATCGAGCTGTGGGGAGCTTTCTTCTACACCAAACTAGGCACCTCCGCCAAGGAGAAGGCGGCCCAGTGCGGTGCCTTCGTCGCCGTGTGCCGGCCGTCAACAAAGAACGCCTTCCCGGTCATCAAGCTGTCATAGTCGGTGAAACTTTGGCAGCAATCGTACTTCTATGTGGAGAACGTCGACCCGGCGGTTGACTTCATCAACATGCCGCCTTACGAGGCCGCCCCCTGTTGATCTTTGGGCCAACTGGAGCTACAAGCCGAAGCCCATATCGACCGACAAGGCCGCCGCCATCAACCGGCTCCGAGTGCTGACGGAGGTGGAGGGTCTCGTGGCGTCCAACTTGCTGATCGCCTTCATCGAGCGTCGGGTTCTCCCGCTCCAAGGCCGTCCTCATCTGATTTGTCGAATGAGCGGGCACCGCGACCCGAGCCGGACGTGCACGAAGGACATGTCGACGGCCGAGGTGCCCCGAATGGTGAACGAGATCGCATACCTTAAGGTGTCGGAGAAGTCCTGGCGGTTCGGCAAGTGGCCATACTCCCATGACAACCCGCCGCCTGCTGTAAGTTTCTTAGCTTTTTCTTCTTAGTTCTTGCCTTGGCCTTGGTATTGAGTGGTCATTCTTTGGGGGTGTAGATCTACATGTCTCTGGCTATGGCCCCCATCATGGGGCCGAGTGGAAACTACCAGCCGGACCGGGAGGTGAGCGGCATGGACGACCTCGACTTTGGGGCGGCCGCCTTGGAGGACGATGCCGTAAGCGGCGGCTACGGAGAAGGCGGCTCCAAAGAGGGGGGCGGCATGGAGTTTTGGCCTGACGACGACAATGAGGAAGACGAGCCGCGCCCTGCGCGGGGTGCCATCAATACAGGAACGGGCCCCTCCGTCGGGCCGTCTGCTCTAGGCGGCAAGCACAAGCGGAAACAGGGTGCCGCCGTGTTCGTCAGTGCACCGAAGAAACCCAAGAACTCGGACGCCGCAACCAGGAGGAAGGAGGCCGCGGCGAAGGTGGCCAAGTTCCAGAAGCTCCCGAAGGCGCCACCCATGGTGTCGGCGTAAGTACCTCCCTTGCGCTTTCCCTTGAGCTTTTCCTTGCTGATCCGACCTGAAATTTCTTTGCTTTACTTTCTTGTCTCAGGGCCCCGCTCTCCCTCAACAAGTCGACCGCCGCCTCTATCATCAGGTTGGCAGAGACCTCTGCCACCACCCGGCAAATCGATCATGCCGCCGACCTCCAGGAGGCGCAGGAGCGAAATGCGCGGGAGGTGCACGAGGAGGAGGAAGCCTCCCACCTGGAGAAGGCGGAGGCTGACAAGGCAGAGGCCGGTGCGCTGAAGAAGCTGGCAGCGGCTGAGGCCGATGCTGCAGTGAAGGAGCGGCTCGCAGAGGCCGCGCGACACCAAGAGCCGCTGCTCGTCGCTCCCCTAAACTCTGCGCTGCCTCTACCAGAGTTTATGGCGTCAACAGGGGGAGACGGCGACGAGCACCCGACCATGGAGAGGGAGGGCAGTGATGTCGTCATGTCGGACATGGTCGTGCCTCCGCCAATGCCAACTAGCGGGGCACAGGACATGCAGCTGGCCGCCCCGCCGGCTCCACCAGCCGGGAACGAGGTGGTGATGGGCCCAACTCCTGAGGCCCGCACACCCGTGCGCCGTCGTCTCGTGAAGGCGATCTCAGCATCGCGACCGCTAGAGGCCAGCGCCGTGAGCTCGTCAGTCCGGGACACCGAGGCGACTAGCGTCGTGCCCACCGGCTGGGTGCGTGGAGGCGGGACGGGAGCCTTGAACTAGGCGGCCCTTGACATCCAGGCCAATCTCCGGGCTGAAGCCGGCGCCCTCAAGCGTTGCAACGAGGCGTTCTTGGACTCACGAGCGGCCATCCGGGTATGCTTATCACTTCTTTGTTTTTTGATCCTTTTATTTCTTGGTGGGGGTGCGCTGGCGCACCAACTGGGTGTAGTCCCCAAGTTTCGGACCGACTGCTGAGCAGGCGGCCTGGAACTTTAATTTGCAAGCTTCAAGTGCTAACTTCGTCTGATATTTTTATTGCAGGATTATCATAACCTTCACGCGGCCACCTTCAACTCCGGTGTCCGGGAGTTGGAGAGGCAGACTGCCAACTTATCAGAGAGCCGGACTAAGTCCTGGCTTTCTTTCTCTACGGGGGCACGCTGGCGCACCCGTGGGCTATAGTCCCCGAGATTCAGGCCGGTTGCCAAGTAGTCGGGCTGGATCTCCCCAGCGACTGTATTTCTTTGGTTGGTCATTGATAACTTCTTTCTTTGTGGGGGCACGATAGTGCACCCGCGGGCTATAGTCCCCGAGATTCGGGTCTACTGCTAAGCAGTCAGGACGGATCTCCCCGGCAACTGCATCCCTTCCTTGTTGAATGTTGACGTACATTTCTTCCTCTCTCTTTGCAGAGGCCAACGCCACCTTGCAGCAGTAGCTGGGCGAAGCCAACACTGCGCTGCACGCCAAGGAGGTAGAGTGCAGTAAGTTGGCCAAGGAGCGTGACTGACTGGTCACGCAACTTGCGGAGCAGACAGAGTGTCTCCAGACGGCTCAGAAGGAGGCGGAGGCAAAAGAGAGCGATCTCCTTGCTGAGTTTGACACCGAGTGCTCTGCCTGGGCCGACAAGGAGGCGCAGCTGACTGCCGGCTTCAGTCACACTAAGGACATGGTCGATGGTAAGCTTCCTCTTTTTTCTTTCTTTGAGCTGTCGGCCTCTGCTCATGCCGACTGTTTGCTTCTAACTTATGCCTTTCTTTCTTTCCACCCAAGCAGACTTCTTCCCTGGCCACTCCGTTGCCGCGAACCAGGCCATTGAGGCTTATCGTGAGGAGCGGAGGGCAGAAGGTGTGCAGATGGTCGCCAATGCTCCCCAGACCTTTAGCGAGCAGCTTCTCAGCATCCAGGCCCGCCTTTGGTCGGCTCACCAGATGCTGCGCCATCTTCAATGCATCGGAGCCCAGGTGATCTCCGCCCTCTGGCCGGGCATGCCGGCTCCACGCACTCCCAGTCGGACTGTCGACTGGCTGGAGGTGGCGGCCGGTCGCCTGGAGGCCTGGAAGGGCTCCTTGGCCCGGGATGGACCGTGCTGGGCTCTAGAATTCATCAAGATGTGGTACCCTAGGCTAGATCTAGCCTAGCTGACCACATTTCGGCTAGAGGCACATGAGGAGCTGGTGGCGGTGGAGGACGACCATGTCAAGCGGGCGGTAGCGATCACCGACTACACCAACACCAGTGTCTTCATCTCGGAGCTGGTTGATGAAGGCGCCGAGGAGCCACTAGAGTGGTTCGGGTAGAATCCAGTGGACAGCAAGGACTCGGCCGAGGTGATCGATTCCAGTGATGAAGGGGAGGACACAGAGGACGAGGAAAGCGAGGAGGACGCGCCGGAGGTTGGAGCGGACAGCCAGCCTCAGCCTGACCGCGCCTCGAGCAACGATCCGCGCTCAAGCACGCCGACTGCTGCTGAAGGTGACCAGACGGAGACCGACCAGCCGTCTGCTCCACCAATCGGCGCTGCCGACTTTGCCATCCAGCCACCTGCTCCACCAACCGGTGCTGCCGACTCTGCCATCCAGCCGTCTACCGCACCAACCGGTGCTACCGACATGGCCGTCTAGCCGGAACCCTCTGTTGCTCCTTGCCTTTATTTTCCCTGCTTATTGGTCTCGACAAACTTTTGTTAAATTTGCACAATTCCACCCGCGAGGTGTATTTCAAACTCTGTTGAAAGCTGGCCAATGGGCCTTTGCTATATAAATATTCTGTGTCACAAATTGTGCTTTGATTGCCAATTTCTGACTTTCCTTGCTTTCTGCTCCTTGCTTTTTTCCTTTGCCGCCCTCCCTTTGCTAACCTCTTGCCAGCCGAATAGCCACTCTGCGGACTGCAGCTAGGCCAAGTGCTTAGCTATTTTCGGGAGGGCAAGTACTCAGCCGATTGGAGCATCGGCAAGGTAAGTAGAAGGCGGCCGGCTGCCCAGCAGCCGGTCGAAGAGGCGGGATGCCGGCCTCGGCTATGTGCGCATTTTTCCTTAGCCGTTTTTCGTATGGGCACCGCTTTTGCAACCCATGTCCACCGTACAGACGCTCTGCGAGCTACGGCTTCTGACAGGAGATGCTTTTGGTGCCAACACACTACTTGTCCGACTGCAGGAAGCAGCACATAGTAGAAGGCGGCGAGCCTCCGGGCCGACTAGTCGAACCCGGTGCCAGGCGGAATAGTGAAACAACACATTCATAGGCATAATACTTATCAAATAGATAAAAGGGGGTAGTCCCCGAGCTCTACTCGGGGGACCCGGAGTCTTCGTACTTAATACAAAAGGTAGCATGGTACATATTGCTTTAACTGTAAAATCTTCAGAGGAGGCTTGCGTTCCATGGCCTCTCTGTCTCCTTTCCTGAGTCGTCTCTTTTGCGTGCTCTGGACTTCTGAGCGTCGATCAGGTAGTAGGAACTGTTGACTAGCACTTTGCTGACGATGAAAGGGCCTTCCCAAGGTGCCGAGAGCTTGTGTTGGCCGGCTGTTCGTTGTATCAGCCGGAGCACAAGGTCTCCCTCTTGGAAGGATCTTGGCTTGACCTTCCAATTGTAGTATCGGCGTAGACTCTGCTGGTAGATGGCAGACCGGCTAAGTGCCAACAGTCGGCCCTCTTCCCGCAGATCAACACCGTCTTCTCGTGCTTCTTTTGCCTCCTCCTCCGTGTACATGGTGACTTGGGGGGAGTCAAATTCTATGTCCGTTGGGATGACGGCTTCGGCACTGTAGACGAGGAAGAAGGGCGTGAAGCTGGTTGACTTGTTCGGAGTTGTGCACAGGCTCCAAAGGACGGCTGGCAGCTCGTCGAGCCAGCAGCCGGCCGAACGCTCTAGAGGCTCGACCAGTCGGGGCTTGATGCCGGACAAAATGAGGCCATTTGCTCGCTCCACTTGGCCATTTGACTACGGATGGGCAACGGACGCTAAGTCCAGTCGGATGCCCTGTGTCGCGCAGAAACAAGCCAAAGCTCCTTTGGCAAAGTTTGTGCCGTTGTCGGTGATGATGCTGTGTGGTATGCCGTACCGAGTGGTGATGTCGGTGATGAAAGTCACTGCAGTCGGCCCATTCAATTTCTTGATTGGCTTTGCTTTTATCCACTTGGTGAACTTTTCCACAGCGACAAGAAAACGAGTCATGCCGCCGCGAGCTGTCTTGAATGGACCCACCATGTCCAGCCCCCAGATGGCAAAGGGCCAGGCGATGGGAATGGTCTTGAGTGCAGAATCCGGCAGATGTGGCTTGGAGTGGAACTTCTGGCACCCTTTACACTTCTGGACCAAGTCTTTGGCGTCTTCTAGAGCAGTCAGCTAGAAGAACCCATGGCGGAAAGCTTTGGTAACAAGTGATCTTGAGGCCGCGTGGTCACCACATTCGCCTTGGTGGATATCCTTGAGGATTGCTTGGCCCTGGACCGGCTCCACGCAGCGTTGGTACACACCAGTGACACTGCGCCACACCAGTTCTCTGTTGACGATGGTGTATGCTGCTGCCCGTTGTTGCACTTGTCCGGCTAGGATCTCATCAATCGGCAGTTCTTTGTTCACCAGAAAGTTGAGGATAGGTTGAGCCCATGAAGGTGCTGCTATTTCTTCCACTGTCACGACTGCAACTTGCACAAGGGCGGTTGGGCCGGGAGGCGGCGGGCTGTAGTTGGCTGCCGCTTGCTGAGCTAGAGAAGTCCCCGGGCTGACTGTTGCAGTCTTCGGGCCGGGTTCTGAAGTCCCCGGGCCGGGTGCGACTGCCGCACTTCCTGAGCCGCCTGCCGAAGTCCCCGCGCCGGCTGCGGAGGCCCTCAAGTCGGATTCGACTATTTCAGGAGGGGCCAGCACGAAGATGGAGTCTGATTCTGGCGACGGCTTGACAGACGGCTTGAGGAGGCGTTGCAGGGTGACGCCGACTGGTATTGCTTGCAAGGTGGATCCAATCCGTGCCAAGGCATCTGCTTGCTCATTATCATTTCTTAGCACGTGAAGGAACTCGCACCCTTCAAAGTATCCACTGAGTTGCTGCATGAGGAAGCGGTAACTTGCCATATTTGCATCCTTAGCGTCCCAGTCACCAAACGACTGCTGGACCACCAAGTCGGAGTCACCATAGCATAGGATCCGGCGAATGCCGAGCTCCTTGGCAAGCCGGAGCCCGTGTATGAGTGCTTCGTTTTCAGCTACGTTGTTGGAGGCGGCAAAGTGAATCTGCAGCACATATCTGAGCTTGTCGCTTTTGGGAGAGGTGAGGACGATGCCGACTCCCAGACCGGTGCACATCTTTGAACCACTAAAGTGCATCCGCCAATGGGTGGAGTCTGGCGCTGGCGGCAGGTACTGGGTCTCGGCCCAGTCAACGAGGAAGTCGGCCAGCACTTGTGACTTGATGGCGGTGCGAGGCTGGTAGTAGATGGAGTAGGGCGCTAGATCTATGGCCCATTTGGCCACTCGGCCTGAAGCATCTCGGCTTCCAATGATCTCAACAAGTGGAGCAGTGCAGACAACAGTAATTGGGAGCTCTTGAAAGTAAGGCTTCAACTTCTTGGTGGCAAAGTGCACACCATAGCACATCTTCTGATAGTGGGGGTAGTTCTGCTTGGAGGCGGACAACACTTCACTCAGATAATACACCGGCCTATGGACTGGCTGTGCTTTGCCCTCCTCCTTGCACTCCACCACTATGACTGTGCTGACCACCCGACTGGTAGCGGCAATGTAGAGGAGCATGGGCTCTTTATCAGTCGGGGCCGCCAGGATAGGCGGAGTGGTCACCATCTTCTTGAGCTAGAGGAAAGCTTCGTCCGCCATGTCGTTCCACTCGAGAAAAGTAGTTTTCTTCATGAGCTAGTATAGGGGGAGAGCCTTCTCGCCCAGCTGACTGATGAAACGACTGATGGATGCCAGGCAGCCGGTAAACTTTTGCATGTTTAGCAGTCGGGTGGGCACCTCCATCCTCTCGATGGCCTTGATCTTCACAGGGTCGCACTCTATGCCGCGCTCTAATACCAGGAAACCAAGAAGTTGGCCGGCTGATACTCCAAAGACGCATTTCCCCGGGTTGAGCTTGATCTAAAATCGGCACAAGTTTTCAAATGTCTCCTTGAGGTCTTCTAGCAGCGTGCCACGCTTCTCCGTCTTCACCACCACATCGTCCACGTAAACGTGAGCGTTTCTGCCGAGTTGCTTGAGGAGACACTTCTGCATGCAACACTGAAACGTGGCGCCGACATTCCTCAAGCCGAACGTCATGGTCAGGTAGTAGAAGGCTCCAAATGGCTTGATGAACGTGGTCTTCAACCTATCGGTCGGGTTCAGCTTGATCTGATGGTACCCCGAGTATGCATCCAAAAAACTCGACAGCTCGCATCCGGTTGTGGAGTCAATCACTTGGTCAATTCGTGGCAAAGCGAAGGGATCCTTGGGGCAAGCTTTGTTGACGCTGGTATAATCAATAAACGTGCGCCACTATTTATTCTTCTTCAGCACAATGACTGGGTTGGCCAACCATTCTAGGAATAATACTTCCATGATAAAGCCGGCTGCTAGAAACCGGGCTATCTCTTCTCCAACAACCCTTATCTTTTCTTCTGACAGGCGGCACAAGGGCTGCCTGACCGGCTTGGCGTCAGGTCGGACATGCAGCTTGTGCTCGACAAAATCCGTCGGAACACTCGGCATGTCTTTGGGTGACCATGCAAAGATGTCCCGATTCTCATGGAGGAAATCAACGAGCTCTCTTTCCTATTTGCCGTCAAGGTTCGCACCTATGACCGCGTGCCTCTCCGGGCGCTCCGGGTCCAAGGGTATCTTCTTTGTTTCCTTCGCCGGCTTGAACGGGCCCTCAACTTACGACTCCTTGGGGGTGGGTGACATTTCCGGCTGCTTGCCTGCCATCGCCACAACCCGGTCAAGGAGCCGCTTTTCAGCTGCGATCACGAGGGACTCGGCCAGCCGGCTGCTGTTTGCAGCACAGGAGGACAACTTCTTGTAGTCTCCAACTATGGTCAGGATTCCCTTAGCAGTCGGCATGTTCATCTTGAGGTAAGCATAGTGGGGGACCACCATAAACTTGGCCAGAGCAGGCCGGCCAAGTAGCGCATGGTAGGGGCTCTCAAGGTCCACCACCTCAAACGAGACTGGCTCTCAACGGAAATGATGTTTGTCTCTGAAGAGAACATCAATCTAGGTCTTTCCGATTGGTGAGCAGGAAAGGCCAGGGACTATGCCATGAAATACAGTCCGACTGGGATGAAGCTGTTTCTGCTTGAGTCCTAACTTCTCCACTGTGTCACGGTACAGGATGTTGATGCTGCTGCCGCCATCTATCAGGACTCGGGAGAAACGAGCTGCCCGCCTCTCTTTTGCGAAGGTGGCATCTAAGACCAGGGCATAAGAACCACGAGAGGGCATCACCTTCGGGTGGTCGGCCCAGCTCTAACTGATAGGCTTCTCAGACGCTACTACATGTACTTCTTGCTGCTGTAGCCGTCTGCTGTGTCTGTCGACAGCCGCACTAGTGAACACGACGTAGGCTCCGTGCTCCTCAGGATACTCATCTTGTACGGCGCCGAGTGGCCGAACCGCCGGCTGCTGGGGCGGAGGAGGCGGCGGGCCGGCAGGCGGAGGAGGAAGGAGTCCATCTCCCTTGGCGATTCGGGTGAGCCAATGGCACTTCCGAGTGGTGTGGTTAGATGGCTTCACGCCACTATGGAAATTGTAGGGTGCATCAAGAGTCTGCTCGTACGAAAAGGCGGGCAACCAATTGGGCTTGCTGCCCTTTGATAGAGGCAAAGGTGTCCCGTATTTTGATGAGATGATGGATATCGCTTTGGTGGAAGTCGACTTTGACGATCCGACTACGAACGTGCGAGGACGTCGTGCCTTAGCAATCGCTAAACCAACTCTGAGAGGATATTGACCACACCGGAGCACGATCAACCTGACCACGAGGGTCTGTTTCCAGCGGGCAAACGAAGAACAAGCAAGAAACTGAGATTGCAATTTGGATATTGCGAATATAAGATGAAAGCTTTATTGATCAAGGTGGGGTTCTGTGACGCCTTTGTCTGGTCGTTGAACACAAACGAAGTACGCGAAGTTGCAGCTATGGCGAACTTTAATATAAACAAAACCCAAAGTCTAAACGGTGCCCTAAGGGCTGTATATATGGAGGAAGAGGGGGGAATTTCGTGGCCCTTGGTGGAGGGGTCCGAAATCAACCCTATCTCTTGTTTCCCCACACATACGGACTCTAAAAATAGCCTATACTTATGTATTTCGAAATTACAAGGGCCTGGCCCAATAATAAGGTGATGCAGCACCTAGAATAGCCTCGGGACGAAATTTATGAAGTGGCATCTTGTATATTTTGTCCAAGGCTTCATGCACCCATTATGGTGGCTTCAAAGTCCTGAAATCATCACTTGTAACTCCGTTCTTGTTCCCCTTGCGCATGGCATCATCTCCATGCTTGTTCTTGCTCCAATGTTCATCCTTCTCCAAGCTAGGCCCTTCATTTGTAAGCAAAACAAATGTATCCAATTTAGGCAGCATCATATTCTCATGAACATTAGAATCATTACCAAGAAACGAAAGTACCCGATAATTTAATTGGTGTGCGCGAGCTATAGTAATTGGTCCCGTATATGTAGCAGTAGGGGCTGTGGGTGTAACAATGGTATTGATGTCCTCATCATCCTCCCCTTCTTGAAATGAAGTCGTCCTCGACGGAAGCTCATCTTCCTCACCCAAATAAGGCTTCAAATCTGCAATGTCAAAAGTGGGACTAACCCCAAAATCTGCAGGAAGCTCAAGTTTATATGCATTATCATTTATTTTCTCTAACACCTTAAAGGGACCATCAGCACGTGGCATTAGCTTTGATTTGCGCAAATCAGGAAATCTATCCTTACGCAAATGTAACCAAACAAGATCTCCAGGTGCAAACACAACATGCTTTCTACCCTTATCTCCAGCAAGTTTATATTTAGCATTCATACGCTCAATGTTTTCCTTAGTTAACTCATGCATCTTTAAAATCAATTCAGCACGTTGTTTAGCATCAAAATTAACCTTCTCCGAAGATGGAAGAGGCAACAAATCGATAGGTGCACGAGGTAGGAAACCATACACAACTTCAAAAGGGCACATCTTAGTAGTAGAATGCAATGAACGATTATAAGCAAATTCAATATGAGGCAAGCATTCCTCCCACATTTTCTTATTATTCTTCAAAACAGCTCTAAGCATAGTAGACAAAGTTCTATTGACTACTTTAGTTTGTCCATCAGTTTGGGGGTGACAAGTAGTACTAAAAAGCAGTTTAGTCCCCAACTTAGCCCATAAACATCTCCAAAAGTGGCTAAGAAATTTAGTATCACGATCTGAAACAATAGTATTTGGCACACCATGCAAGCGAATAATTTCACGAAAGAACAAATCAGCAACATTAACAGCATCATCGCTTTTATGACATGGTATAAAGTGTGCCATTTTTGAGAATCTATCCACGACAACAAATATGCTATCCCTCCCCTTCTTTGTTCGAGGTAAACCTAAAACAAAGTCCATGGATTTATCCTCCCAAGGAACACTAGGTACAGGCAAAGGCATATATAAACCATGAGGATTGAGTCGTGACTTAGCTTTTTGACATGTAGTGCAGCGAGCAATAAAATGCTCAACATCCCGTCTCATCTTTGGCCAAAAGAAATGTGTAGCAAGTACGTCCTCCATCTTCTTCATGCCAAAGTGTCCCATTAATCCTCCTTAATGCGCCTCCTGCAACAACAAAAGACGAATGGAGCTAGCTGGAATGCATAGCTTGTTAGCACGAAACACAAATCCATCGTTAATGACAAACTTGTTCCACATTCTTCCTTCTTTACAATTCTGCATTACATCTTTAAAATCAGCATCATGCACATATTGATCTTTAATGGTCTCCAAACCAAATATTTTGAAGTCAAGTTGTGAAAGCATAGTATAGCAACGAGACAATGCATCAGCAATAACATTTTCTTTTCCCCTCTTGTGTTTAATGACATAAGGGAAAGTCTCAATGAATTCAACCCATTTAGCATGTCTACGATTCAGTTTAGCTTGACTTTTAATATGTTTCAAAGATTCATGATCAGAATGTATAACAAATTCTTTGGGCCATAAATAATGTTGCCATGTTTCTAAAGTCCGAACAAGAGCATATAATTCTTTATCATAAGTAGAATAATTCAGACTAGGCCCACTCAAATTTTCAGAAAAGTATGCAACAGGTTTGCCTTGTAATAACACACCTCCTAATCCAATTCCACTAACATCACATTCAAGATCAAAAGTCTTCTTAAAATCAGGAAGTTGGAGTAAAGGAGCATGTGTCAACTTATCTTTCAATACCGTGAAGGCTTCTTCCTGTGCGGTACCCCAAACAAAAGGCACATCCTTCTTTGTAAGCTCATTGAGAGGTGCAGCAATGGTGCTGAAATCTCTCACAAAACGCCTATAGAATCCAGCGAGGCCAAGAAAACTCCTCACTTGTGTGACCGTTTTGGGCTGCGGCCAACTCTCAATAGCTTCAATCTTGGCTTTATCAACTTCAATTCCCTGTGGAGTAACAACATAGCCAAGAAAAGACACTCGGTCGGTGCAAAAGGTGCACTTCCCAAGGTTACCAAATAAACGTGCATCACGTAGAGCAATAAAAACAACACGTAAATGTTCCAAATGTTCCTCCAAAGTTCTGCTATAAATCAATATGTCATCAAAGTAAACTACCACAAATCGTCCAATGAAAGCACGTAAAACTTCGTTCATTAATCTCATGAAAGTACTAGGTGTATTAGTTAACCCAAAAGGCATGACTAACCACTCATATAATCCAAACTTAGTTTTAAATGCTGTTTTCCATTCATCCCCCAGTTTCATACGAATTTGATGGTATCCACTATGCAAATCAACTTTGGAGAATATTGTAGAGCCACTCAATTCATCAAGCATATCATCTAGCCTAGGAATAGGATGACGATAACGAATAGTAATATTATTAATGCCTCTACAATCAACACACATACGCGATGTACCATCCTTTTTCGGCACTAAAATAATAGGAACGGCACAAGGACTAAGGGATTCGCGTATATAACCTTTGTCGAGAAGCTCTTGTACTTGATGCATAATCTCCTTCGTCTCCTCTGGATTGGTACGGTATGGTGCACGGTTGGGTAGCGATGCACCGGGAATTAAGTCAATTTGATGTTCAATCCCTCGAATAGGTGGTAATCCCGGTGGCACGTCTTGTGGAAAAACGTCAGAGAACTCCTGCAAAATGTTATTGACAGCAGGAGGCAAAGAGGAAGGCACGTCCTCGAATGAAAATAATGCCTCTTTGCACACAAAAGCATAGCAAACAGATTTGCTGAAATCTAGCTCATCAATATCAGATTTGTGGCAAATAAACATGCACATTTCAATTTAATTTCAGAAGCAACACTAGATGGTTTATTATTAGGCTTCATTTGTTGCTCAAATTCTTTTGCCACAATCTGAATTTCACTCTTATCCTTCTCCTGTTTTGCTTTATTAGCTCTATTAATATCATCTTTCAAAATGGAATCAGGAGTCATAGGAAGCAAAGTAATATTTTTATCCTTATGAACAAGAGTATACTGATTGTTTCTACCATGGTGTACAGAATTTTTATCAAATTGCCATGGTCTACCAAGTAATAAGGAACATGCTTGCATAGGTACCACATCACAATCAACATAATTAGCATATGTAGAGATACTAAAATGCACACGAACAATACGTGTTCCCTTAACCTTGCCGCTGTTGTTGAACCATTGGATGTAGTAAGGATGTGGATGTGGTCGTGTGGTGAGAGAAAGCTTCTCCACCATCTCCATGCTAGCCAAGTTGTTGCAGCTCCCTCCGTCAATGATGACGCGCACAGAACGTTCCTTCACAACTCCCTTGGTATGGAACAAATTGCGCCTCTGATTTTGCTCAGCTTGTGTGACCTGCACACTCAAAACACGTTGAGCAACTAAACATTCATACCTGTCAGCGTCTTCAGGAGCCATGTATTGCGTCTCATGATCAGAATCATCTCCACCATTTTCTTCATGTGTAATAAGAGCCAAAGTCTCCTCATCATAGTCACTAGCGGACTCATACCCACCATCCTCGGTAGCAATCATCACACACTGAGATTTACATTCTCTCGCATAATGACCTCTTCCCTTACAATGATGACAAATAATATCACTTGTGTGCCCTGTTGATGCCATGGAAGAAGTAGAACTCCGTGCAGACCCGGCAGGTGCGCTCTTGGCAGATAATGGTGGTTGTGCCTGTTTTCTTGTATCACGGCTGGAGGTGGCACTTGATGGAGGTGCTGGTGCAATTGAAGTAGAAGATGCATGCGGTGTCCATGATGAAGGTCGGCCTACAGAAAAATTAGTTTGCCCCAATGCTTGTCGATCCCGCACTTCACGTTTAGCTTTACAAGCAAGATGGAATAAACGAGTGATATTAGTATACTCCTTATAGTCTAGAATGGTCTGAATCTCTTTATTTAATCCACCCAGAAAACGTGCAAGCATAGCTTCATTCTCCTCAACAATACCACATCTAATCATGCCAGTTTGTAATTCCTGATAATATTCTTCTACAGAATTTTTTCCTTGTCTTAAACGCTGCAATTTTTGAAGCAATTCACGTTGATAATATGGTGGAACTCAACGCGTACGCACAGCAGTTTTCAAAGCAGCCCAAGTAGCTGGAATAGGATATAATCTACAATGTTCAGACCACCATACACATGCAAAACTAGTGAAAGCACAAACAGCAGCAGCAACCCGTCTCTCCTCGGGATATTGTAAACATGTAAAACGTTGTTCAGTTTCTAACTCCCAAGTAAGATATATATCAGGAACATATCTACCCACAAATGGTGGAATATTCAATTTCAGTTTAGGAATATGGACATCATCTCGTACCTGAGGTGGTGGTGCAGGCCTACCATTACGAATATATACCTGAGGTCGACCTGCTAGTGGTGGTGCTGGTGGCTGCACGTAGTTCAGATTTTGATCAACCTCATCCTCATAATCGCCCGCATACTCATCATCCTCCTGGGTACCAGCAGCAGCAGTAGCACGAGCCAAAGAAGCATCAACAACAGGAACAGCAACACCAGAAGTTTGGCCATCCTCAGTAGGAACATGCTTCGCTCGTCCATACTGATTCAGAAGGAGGCGTTGTTGTTGTTGCAGAGGTGCTGTCACATCGCCAGCTTCTGGTTTGCTCTAAGCTAGCTAGCCATGTGTTGCATCATGTTTAAATTCTTTTAAAGTTGAAATGGGGATTGCCTAAACCCTAGCATTAAAGGAATTCACTAGGTTCACCTAAAATATTTTCAGTAAGTCCAAATGGCTTTTAAAAATGTTCATCATTTATGGAAAATACTGTAAACAGTAGCCAGAGGTGATGCACATTTTTCCATGACATATTTGGGCTCTAAATTAAATCATACTCTATTTGAATTTGGGCATTTAAATACTATAAAATATTTTAAATGTCCAAAGAATCCTAAACTGAAATGTTCCATGTTGGATATATTCCAAACAATGTCCATGAGTAGTTTGGTGATTTTTGAGTGTGCCTAAGTATTTCTAATAAAGCCATCAAGTTTCAGAAGAAATAGAAAAGAGAAATAAAAATAGGAAAAGAACAGCTGCTTACCTCGCTGGCCCAGTTATGACGCAGCCCAACAACAGCCCAGCCCACCGCAGCCGCCACCGTCTTCAACCTCCTGCCAGTAGGCAGGAGGGCGTGTGCCCGACGCGCGCGCGCACGTGCCAGCCACCTCCTGCTTGCATGCTCACCGCTGGACTCACCCGAGGGCGCCACGCACCCCCCCAGGCCTCTTACTCTCTCCCATGCCTTCTTCCCCCCTCCTCTGGCTCCCTCTCTCTCCCACCGAGCGGAGCTCGTCGCCAAGCGCTCGCTGCCGCGAAACCGTAGCCACAGCCTCCCCCTCGACCTCTCTCCGTGTTCTGAAGGACCGCCACGACCGCCTCTTCCTCCTAGATAATTCACGCAAGCCCGGACGCCCCGTAGAGCGGCCTTCAACGTCGTCTTCTTCCTCGATGACGTGGATCGCCGCCGTCGATTTCGCCGCATACAGGACCTCCCCGAGCACTCTGAGCGTGTCCGCGAGATCACCGTAAGCCCCCGCATCATCTCCCATTGTTTTCCCTCTTGTTTTTGTCCTCTAGCCGTGGCCCCCTTCGACTGAGCGCCGCCGTCCGCCATGGACGTCAGCCATGGCTCTGCCTTGCCTCTCCGCTCAAATTCTTGTGCTAGTTGTGCTCCCCACACCTCCAGGAGGCCGTAGAACTACTTGTCTTCCCCGATAATGCACCGTAGTGATATTTTGCCACTTGCCCGAATTCCGGCCGCCGCCGCCGTCGTGGTTGCCGTCGCCTCAGGCCACCCCACGGCCTCCCGCATGTTCCATTAGATGCGCGCGAGCGCCAGACACCCTCAGCACCCATCCGCGCGTCGAATGGACGCCGAAGCCGCGATTCTGGTGTGCCTCCACCGTCGGCTGTGGTCGTCGCCGGCCATGCTCCGCGAGTGTCGACGTGGCCGTCATTAGACGCTAACCCTAATATCCACTGACAGCGGGCCCTATTGCAGGGTCAAACCCAGTCAGCATTGGGTTTGACCGGGTTTAGCCCATGTCGCTGACGTGTGGACCGCGCACGTCAGGTTGGACCTGGGACAGGCCCGGTTGACCTGCTGGCATCATGCTGCTGTCATGCTGACGCAATAAGCTATTTTCTGGATTAATTTTAATTCAGAAAATTCCAGAAAATGCCCTAAACTTCTAAAAATCATATAAAATCAACTGTAACTCCAAATTAAATAATTTATATATGAAAAATGATCAAAAAAATCCAATCTATCCATCTGTACCATTTTCATGCATGTTAGAACAACTTATAGCTGCTGTTTAGCACAAATCATATAAATGGCATTTGAATTTCACATATGGAGTTTGGATTTGAACTTACGGTTCAAACCAACTTCATTTAACTTTGTTGCTAGCTGCATTAGCTCAAAACACCAGCATGTTGCCATGTCATGATCATGCATCATAATGTGCATTGCATTGATTGTGTTTCCTCTCTGTTGCCGATAATTGTTCCCTCTCAGTAGACGTGGTTCCGACGATGAGATCGATGACACCGATGAAGAGCTATATTATCTTCAGAAGTGCCAGGCAAGCAAAACCCCTTTGTTCATTCCGATACAATCCCACTCTCTCCCTCCTGCTCTCTTTTACTGCATTAGGACAACAACAATTCATCCGTTACTTGCTGCGGTAGCTGAACCCCTTTATCCTCTGGATGACCTGTCATTGCCACAGTAAACAGATGAAACCCACTAGCATGAGTAGGAGTTGTTTGAGCCCTGTTGTGCCTACTCATTGATGTTTGTTTGTCATGCCTGCTACTGCTTAGAGTTGAGTCCTGTCTGATTCATCGGGGATGAATTGGAGGTGTGTGAACATGTCCTACTGTTGAGAGCTAAGTGTGTGAACACGATTTGGTAAAGGTAGCGGTGAGAGGCCATGTAGGAGTACATGGTGGGTTGTCTCATTGCAGCCGTCCTCAGGAACTGAGTTCTGTGTTTGTGATCCATGAACAGTTACTACCACACATTGGGTTCTGGTAACTCGACCCCTCTCGACTTATTAATCAACATGATCTCTGTCCAGGAGTTGCAACTAGTTTCTCGTGTTTGTAGGTAGTGTTAGTAGTCTACCAAGTGGCACCCGGTATAGGTAGGCTTGGGACAGACTAGGCACAGTGGCCCGGTGTACCAAGTAGCAACTGGATGGTGGGCTTGGGAACCCTGCACACATCATTTGGGGCCGTGAGCGACACCCCGGCCGGATCTCCTTGCGGATGGAACCCGAATAGGCGATAAACCTGGACGAGAGACTTGTGTGGTTAGTCAGGTCGTGGCCGACACCCTCGCTGGGCTTCCGCTTGAAGGTTGCCGAGTACATGTCGTGTAAACGGCGGTAAGTGGTGAGAGCGTGTGTGAAGAAGTACACCCCTGTAGGGTTAATATGATCTATTCGAATAGCCGTGTCCGCAGAAAAGGACTTTTGGGTTGCCTGTACAGTTCATAGACAAGTGAAAGTGGATACTCTAAAATACGTAAGATAGGCGTGAGTGCTATGGATGGCGTTCTCGTAGGGAGACGGGAGCGGATCCATAGTGGTGTATTGATATGGTGAATATGTGGACTCGTGTGCGCCACCTCAAAAGAGTTACTTGCAGTCGTAGTTCAGGATAGCCACCGAGTCAAAGCTGGCTTGCTGTAGTTAAACCCCACCATCCCCTTTGTTGATAATGATGCATATGTAGTTAGTTCTGATGTAAGTCTTGCTGGGTACATTTGTACTCATGTTGCTTAATTTATGTTTTTGCAGAGAGACTTCAGTCTCGCTAGTAGTACCGCGTGGATTTGGACGTTTAGCTTGTTACCTCAGCTACGATCTTGTGCCCTCGGCAGGATCTAGTAGATAGTCGGGCTTCTCAGCCTTTTTCATTTGTAGATGTCTGTACTCAGACATGTTAAGCTTCCGCTTGTGCTTTGACTTGTATGCTCTGAATGTTGGGTCATGAGACCCTTGTTTGTAATATCTCGCTCCTCGGAGCCTATTGAATAAATACTTGAGTTGTAGAGTCATGTTGTGATGCCATGTTGTCTTTGCACATATCGAGCATATTGTGTGTATGTTATTGAAATGCTTGGTATGTGTGGGATCTAACTATCTAGTTGTTTATCCTTAGTAGCCTCTCTTACCGGGACATGTCTCCTAGTGTTTCCACTGAGCCATGGTAGCTTGCTACTGCTCTGGAACACTTAGGCTGGCCGGCATGTGTCCTTCTTCGTTCCTCTGTCTGTCCCCTCGGGGAAATGTCACACGATGAATTCCGGAGTCCTGTTAGCCCGCTACAGCCCGGTTCACCGGAGTCCTGCTAGCCCAGTGCTACAGCCTGGATTCACTCGCGGATGACCGACACGTTCGTTGTTGGGTCATGTATGCCTGTCCCTGTAAGTTAGTGCCACTTTGGGTTCACGACTAGCCATGTCAGCCCGGGTTCTTTGTCGTATACGTGAGCCAAAAGGCGCAAACGGTCCCGGGCCAGGTAAGGTGGCACCCATGGGAATACCGTGCGTGAGGCGGCAAAGTGATATGATGTGTTACATGCTAGATTGGTGTGACTTAGGATCGGGGTCCTGACAGCTTTGGTATTAGAGTTTGACTGCCTGTAGGATTACCAAGCCAAACTGGTCGAAGTTGAGTCTAGAAATTCTTTAGTTATATAAGGGAATTGATTGTGGGATGGAACGTAAGGCTCTTTTACTCCTTATACCTTGTGCCCTTCTGATCTGAGTCATCTAAGCATTCCTATGGGGTTAAGGAATTAGGCTTTCTTTTCTGTCTATCAGGATCACGTGTTACTAATCCGTAGACTTATAAGATTGTTGGATTTAAGCCTCAGTCCAGTTCCTACTACTTCTGTATGTTAACTATTGATCTCGAAATCTTGATATTGTGCTTTTGAGTGGTTATGCCACCATTTTTGTAGCATGTCTCAAATATGTTTGAGCATTTACAGCCGTTATGCTGTCCGAGTCGTCCCAGGTTTCTAAACAATCCGATGCATTTGCAAATCCCTTCTTTCCGTTCCCGATGTCCTCTCTGGCCAGTTTAACCACACTAATCGGTGAGTTGAGGTACTCTATTGCCTTGACATATATGTTGGAATTATTATTATGACCCTAGGTATCTAGAGTATCACCTAGTAATCCAGCCATGCTTTGTGTTCCCAGTGTGATGATTCTGGCCATCATTCTCGAAAGCATCCCGTGATGCCACTTAGTAGTAGGTATTCTACTCCTGGGTCTTGAACCTGAAATTCACTCTACTTTCCTCATGTTGATAGTGTTTGCTAGTTCCTTTAGGATATTAGTAACCTTGCGATAGTCCTCGAGGTCCTGGTTTTTCCTTCTTCCAATACCATGAACTATTTATGACAGAAGTTCCTCGTTGAACCAAAAGAACGCAACCAGAGTGCTCTTAACGAGTTCTCGATGCTATGTTGTGAATCTGTCAGTCCTACCTCTCTGCATGGGTTATCCGGAAGAAACTTGTTGAACTTGTTTCGACATACTAACATATGCATCCACAACTCAGAAAGTTCTATGTGCCTTGAGTTGTTCTCTTTAGCTGTGTTCTGACCCCGTCTATCATTTGATAGTCAAGGGTATGCGTGCATTCATTCATCGATGCCTATTACCCTTGTGGTTCGTCAAGCCATTCTATCCGGAATGACTTGGAGAAACAAACTCCAGTACCTTATCCATTTCCAGGATTGGGTCAAAGCAGTTGTACTCTGCAGATCAAGTTGCTAATCCAACTTTTGTTCTGTTCTACCTTGGAGTATTACCATCTTTATACCAAGAATATCATGGGAATTGCACACCCTCCTATGAATTCTTGATACAGTGATACTTCTCGCCCTCATTAGTCATTTCTCGGCTCCCGTGTTGTTGCAACCGGAATGTCGAAGATGAACTATGATGTGTGAAATCAATACTCCTAGCAACCCCGTTGCCTGGTAGTTAAAGGACAATAATGTTATTCTTGGCGTGTTGGTTTTTGAATCCTCATTCTAAGATTGATTGTGTCACCTAGTCTTTATTTCCTGGTGCACTCCTCGATCAATGAGCTAGGATTGTGACAAACCCTCGCTCATTTGATCATATTGTCTTGCCCTGAAAAGCAAGATTGTTCTCGAGCTTGGTAACATATCGGTGGTTCGTGATTTTTCGAATATCTTCTCGGAAGTATCACCAGGTTGTCACCTGACTGTTATGTTGAGATCGTGATCAAGTTGGTATTCCTATAAACCACCCCTTCTCCAAGAATCTGTGTTGGATACCCCTGAGCTAGTTGGTTAAGCAAAACAACAACTTGGAGAGTTGAAAGATAAAGCTTGTCTGACTCAGTTCATCCAAAAGGGATATCCTTGTGCGTGTGTGTTGAAGAAAGATGATATCTTCCTCGACTGACCCTCATGATCAGTTAGTGGACCTATCATCTTATCCAATCTTTGATTTGAGTGTGGGCTATTCTCAGATCAAATCAGAACTAATGATATTCGTAATGTTGTCTTACTCGTGGTTGATTCCTCGAGCATACACCATTACATCCTTTGGTCTGACCAATACTATCACATTGTTCACATAACGGTGGAAGTCCAGTGATATGGAAATTCCGATGAGTTGCTGTTGAGCCCATCAGCAACATTTTGTCTCCTCCATGATTTGTGTTGAACATCTAGTTAGCATTGGAAACTTGTGTAAGCATTTTCTTCATGACCCATTCGTGAAGCATATGTTTGGATGAAAGAAGTGACTTCCTCTCATTCATGTGCATTCGATGCAAGTTGCTGCCGTGAATTTGAGAAAGTTAGTTTTGCTTCCTTTGGAATCGTCCCAAGTCAGTCATGCATGTGCAAAGTATACTATGGTTTGGTAGATTAATTACCTCCACTCCATAGGAATTCCGCAGCACACCAAGCCACTGATTGACTTGTTCTACGTAAAGAAGTCTAATTTAAGTGCACAAGACTTCGATATCCTCGATGATGGTTCCCCACCTGAACTCGGTAGTGTTTTATTGTAAGACTACCATGTGATAATGTTTTGTCTGGGACAACGTGTTCACATGTGTGTAGCAGAACCAACTCATGTTTTGGAGCTTGCTATCATAGTTCATTTCCCGAGAATCTCGCAATGTCATCTCGTCAATTTGTGTTGCAAACTTTCATTTTTCCTTCTAGACTCAATGAGTCTGGATTATTCTGACACCAACCAGATCTGAATCTCAGGCAGATGTGATGGTTGGAACGTTCCCCAAGAACTATAATATTGGTCTCTCGATAACCGGTAAAGTGGATGTCGTGGCCAGCACACCCAGCTAGAAGACCTATTATTGTAGTATCTTGGTTGAAGAAGTTGGCCACCTCCCCATAAGGATCTCGCAGGAGTTACCTCCCTAGTTGTTCCTTATGGATTTTTGTATTCCCGAAGTCCGACCTTTTACTTGATGTTCTGGATATCAAACCATAATTATCTATGGATTACGCTAGCACATCAAGGAGAACATTAGAAGCGGAGTGCTAAATGTCTCTCGGTCGATCATCCAGATTTTGTTTCCTTGGCCTCGCTAAGGTGAAATCTGAGAAAGTGTTATCTTCCTTTGCATCTGCATCGTCCATCGCTATTCATCATGGTAGTATGTTGTGTTGTCAGCACCTTTGACACGGATGTTGGTAAGACCCTGATGAATATGGAAATGCTCAAGTTCTTGAGAGCACGCTCAGTCACTAGGTTATATCCCCGGTATCCATTGGATTGTGCCTTCCATTTGCCGAGTTGTCTTATAACTCTAGTTTCCTTTCCAAACTGAGTATGCCACTCTTTCGAACTCTTCCAAAGGATCATTTGTGATTTGCCTTAAGTCGGTATAAAGAGTTTCAATGATCTTTGAATCAAAGGTAATTCTTTTTGCCACTTAAGGGATGATTCCACGAGTCACCTCCTCTAAAATGTCTTGTTATGGTATCATGGCTATTCCACTCCTCGCTACGTTGACAACCATTCACCACCCTCTTAAGTGTGGAATTGTTGTCTACCTAGTGAACCTTCGTCATCCATTCCACTCCATGCCTCTATATGTATGTTTCGTGTCTCAGCTCAAGAGATGTTGCTATGACTCACTTTGTGAGTTGATCCTAAGTTGATTGATCTTCGAGAAGATCGATTCTTCTGGAGTTGTCCTCTTCCTCTCGTTGTCATGTTAGATGGAGATCTCAGAGCAAGACGTCGAAACAAAGATGGTGATTGAATCAATGTTCTCATGAAGTGCACCTTGGATCATGAAGATTGTGTTAGTTTGCGTCCCCCCGTCATCTTACCCTACGCTTGAATCTCGAGACGAGATTCTCGTTTAGTGGGGGTGAGTTGTCACATCCCTAGCTTCTGGTTTGCTCTGAGCTAGCTAGCCATGTGTTGCATCATGTTTAAATTCTTTTAAAGTTGAAATGGGGATTGCCTAAACCCTAGCATTAAAGGAATTCACTAGGTTCACCTAAAATATTTTCAGTAAGTCCAAATGGCTTTTAAAAATGTTCATCATTTATGGAAAATACTGTAAACAGTAGCCAGAGGTGATGCACATTTTTCCATGACATATTTGGGCTCTAAATTAAATCATACTCTATTTGAATTTGGGCATTTAAATACTATAAAATATTTTAAATGTCCAAGTAATCCTAAACTGAAATGTTCCATGTTGGATATATTCCAAACAATGTCCATGAGCAGTTTGGTGATTTTTGAGTGTGCCTAAGTATTTTTAATAAAGCCATCAAGTTTCAGAAGAAATAGAAAAGAGAAATAAAAATAGGAAAAGAACAGCGGCTTACCTGGCTGGCCCAGTTATGACGCAGCCCAGCAGCAGCCCAGCCCACCGCAGCTGCCACTGTCTTCAACCTCCTGCCAGTAGGCAGGAGGGCGTGTGCCCGACGCGCACGCGCGCGCGCCAGCCACCTCCTGCTTGCCTGCTCGCAGCTGGACTCACCCGAGGGCGCCACGCACCCCCCAGGCCTCTTACTCTCTCCCATGTCTTCTCCCCCCCTCCTCTGGCTCCCTCTCTCTCCCACCTAGCGGAGCTCGTCGCCAAGCGCTCGCCGCCGCGAAACCGTAGCCACAGCCTCCCCTTCGACCTCCGTGTTCTGATGGACCGCCACGACCGCCTCTTCCTCCTAGTTAATTCACGCAAGCCCGGACGCCCCGTAGAGCGGCCTTCAACGCCGTCTTCTTCCTCGATGACGTGGATCGCCGCCGTTGATTTTGCCGCATACAGGACCTCCCCGAGCACTCTGAGCGTCTCCGCGAGATCACCGTAAGCCCCCGCATCATCTCCCATTGTTTTCCCTCTCGTTTTTGTCCTCTAGCCGTGGCCCCCTTCGACTGAGCGCCGCCGTCCGCCATGGACGTCGGCCATGGCTCTGCCTTGCCTCTCCGCTCAAATTCTTAAGCTAGTTGTGCTCCCCTCACCTCCAGGAGGTCGTAGAACTACTTGTCTTCCCCAATAATGCACTGTAGCGCTATTTTGCCACTTTCCCAAATTCCGGCAGCTAGCAACAAAGTTAAATGAAGTTGCCGTCGTGGTGGTTGCCGTCGCCTCAGGCCACCCCACGGCCTCCCGCATGTTCCATTAGATGCGCGCGAGCGCCAGACACCCTCAGCACCGATCCGTGTGTCGAATGGACGCCGAAGCCGCGATTCCGGTGTGCCTCCGCGGTCGGCTGTGGTCGTCGCCGGCCATGCTCCAGCGAGTGTCGACGTGGCCGTCATTAGACGCTAACCCCGCCACCTAAGCAACCCTAATAGCCACTGACAGCGGGCCCTACTGTAGGGTCAAACCCTGTCAGTATTGGGTTTGACCGGGTTTAGCCCATGTCGCTGACGTGTGGACCCCGCACGTCAGGTTGGACCTGGGACAGCCCCGGTTGACCTGCTGACATCATGTTGCTGTCATGCTGACGCAATAAGCTATTTTCTGGATTAATTTTAATTCAGAAAATTCCATAAAATGCCCTAAACTTCTAAAAATCATATAAAATAAACCGTAACTCCAAATTAAATAATTTATATATGAAAAATGATCAGAAAAATCCAATCTATCCATCTGTACGGTTTTCATGCATGTTAGAACAACTTATAGCTGCTGTTTAGCACAAATCATATAAATGGCATTTGAATTTCACATATGGAGTTTGGATTTGAACTTAGGGTTCAAACCAACTTCATTTAACTTTGTTGCTAGCTGCATTAGCTCAAAACACCAACATGTTGCCATGTCATGATCATGCATCATAATGTGCATTGCATTGATTGTGTTCCCTCTCTGTTCCCGGTAATTGTTCCCTCTCAGTAGACGTGGTTCCAACGATGAGATCGATGACACCGATGAAGAGCTATATTATCTTCAGAAGTGCCAGGCAAGCAAAACCCCTTTGTTCATTCCAATACAATCCCACTCTCTCGCTCCTGCTCTCTTTTACTGCATTAGGACAACAACGATTCATCCGTTACTTGCTGCGGTAGCTGAACCCCTTTATCCTCTGCATGACCTGTCATTGCCACAGTAAACAGATGAAACCCACTAGCATGAGTAGGAGTTGTTTGAGCCCTGTTGTGCCTACTCATTCATGCTTGTTTGTCATGCCTGCTACTGCTTAGAGTTGAGTCCGGTCTGATTCATCGGGGATGAATTGGAGGTGTGTGAACATGTCCTATTGTTGAGAGCTAAGTGTGTGAACACGATTTGGTAAAGGTAGCGGTGAGAGGCCATGTAGGAGTACATGGTGGGTTGTCTCATTGCAGCCGTCCTCAGGAACTGAGTTCTGTGTTTGTGATCCATGAACAGTTACTACCACACATTGGGTTCCGGTAACTCGACCCCTCTCGACTTATTAATCAACATGATCTCTGTCCAGGAGTTGCAACTAGTTTCTCGTGTTTGTAGGTAGTGTTAGTAGTCTACCAAGTGGCACCCGGTACAGGTGGCTTGGGACAGACTAGGCACAGTGGCCCGGTGTACCAAGTAGCACCCGGATGGTGGGCTTGGGAACCCTGCACACATCGTTTGGGGCCGTGAGCGACACCCCGCCCGGATCTCCTTGCGGATGGAACCCGAATAGGCGATAAACCTGGACGAGAGACTTGTGTGGTTAGTCAGGTCGTGGCCGACACCCTCGCTGGGCTTCCGCTTGAAGGTTGCCGAGTACATGTCGTGTAAACAGCGGTAAGTGGTGAGAGCATGTGTGAAGAAGTACACCCCTGCAGGGTTAATATGGTCTATTAGAATAGCCGTGTCCGCATTAAAGGACTTCTGGGTTGCCTGTATAGTTCATAGACAAGTGAAAGTGGATACTCTAAAATACGCAAGATAAGCGTGAGTGCTATGGATGGCATTCTCGTAGGGAGATGGGAGCGGATCCATAGTGGTGTATTGATATGGTGAATATGTGGACTCATGTGCGCCACCTCAAAAGAGTTACTTGCAGTCGTAGTTCAGGATAGCCACCGAGTCAAAGCTGGCTTGCTGTAGTTAAACCCCACCATCCCCTTTGTTGATAATGATGCATATGTAGTTAGTTCTGATGTAAGTCTTGTTGGGTACATTTGTACTCACGTTGCTTAATTTATGTTTTTGCAGAGAGACTTCAGTCTCGCTAGTAGTACCGCGTGGATTTCGACGTTTAGCTTGTTACCTCAGCTACGATCTTGTGCCCTCGGCAGGATCTGGTAGATAGTCAGGCTTCTCAGCCTTTTTCATTTGTAGATGTCTGTACTCAGACATGTTAGGCTTCCGCTTGTGCTTTGACTTGTATGCTCTGAATGTTGGGTCATGAGACCCATGTTTGTAATATCTCGCTCCTCGGAGCCTATTGAATAAATACTTGAGTTGTAGAGTCATGTTGTGATGCCATGTTTTATTTGCACATATCGAGCATATTGTGTGTATGTTATTGAAATGCTTGGTATGTGTGGGATCTGACTATCTAGTTGTTTATCCTTAGTAGCCTCTCTTACCGGGAAATGTCTCCTAGTGTTTCCACTGAGCCATGGTAGCTTGCTACTGCTCCGGAACACTTAGGCTGGCCGGCATGTGTCCTTCTTCGTTCCTGTGTCGTCCCCTCGGGGAAATGTCACACGATGAATTCCGGAGTCCTGTTAGCCCGCTACAGCCCGGTTCACCGGAGTCCTGCTAGCCTAGTGCTACAGCCTGGATTCACTCGCGGATGACCGACACATTCGTTGTTGGGTCATGCATGCCTGTCCCTGTAAGTTAGTGCCACTTTGGGTTCACGACTAGCCATGTCAGCCCGGGTTCTTTGTCGTATGGATGCTAGCGGCACTATCATATACGTGAGCCAAAAGGCGCAAACGGTCCCGGGCCAGGTAAGGTGGCACCTGTGGGAATACCGTGCGTGAGGCCGCAAAGTGATATGATGTGTTACATGCTAGATTGGTGTGACTTAGGATCGGGGTCCTGACAGGTGCGATAGGTGCAGCCAGCAGTGGTGGTGGAAAACGAGCGAGCAATTCATTAAACTTGCTATCAAGCTTTGTTTCGAATGTCTTCTCAATTCCATCTATCTTCTCCATGGCCTCGTCAAATCTGTTTAGCACATCTTGCACCTGTCCACTCATCATTTGCTGAAATTTATCATGTAGCTGTTTGTTCGTCAGGTTCTCCCAATCAGTCTCATCGGCTTGTGATCCTACCATGGTTAGCAGCAAATAGAAACACACAAGAATATGATACTACAGACTACTAAGAAGTGGTGGTGGTGTATCACAAACCCGTCGAGCAAATCTCAAATTCTTACCAGTTCTTACCCAGCAGCAGGTGGTGATCGGCAACCGTTGTAGTCAAAACTCTCAAAGCTTGGATAGAGCGATTACCAGGGAGAGTCAAACGCACGACGTAGATGTATGTGGAGCTGGGAAGGCTTATAATATGGTAGCAAAAAAGGATCAGCAATAATCAATTCAGAGATGCAAAGTTGAATAAACGCTCAATGACGGTACTGTGCTAGTCCTAGGCTAGACTGTACTAGAGACGCGAGCCTAGAACACTAACAAAATCATGGCGCTGCACGTAAACAAGGGAAAAGCACACTCTAGATTTTTTTCGCTCTTTTTTTTGCGCTGCTTTTTTTGCGCTACTTTTTTTTCGAAACCTACTCCGGTAAGGAAACACGAATCAGAATCTAGATGGATCTCAAAAACAAACCTAATATGACAAGAACTCGGATTGGTGGTGGATATATGGTGGTAGATGGCAGCGGTGGTGGTATATGACAGCGGTGGTGGTATATGGATACGGATTCGAAGCGGTGGCAAATAAGCGGTGGTGGTAAATGGCAGGGGCGATGATGATGGTGCGGCGGCGGCGTGACAACTTATGACTAGAACTCGAAACTCTAAAAGACTAGACTCTAAGACCAGCAACTAGACACGACAATGCAACTGCAAATTCAACAAAGCAAAACCCTAAAAAGATTATGCAATGGCTCAGACTGGTTCGGATATGATGAACTAACCCTATTTTTTTGGCTTTTTCGTGGACTATAGGTATGAAGAAAAGACTCCATCTAAACTACGAAAAACTGTAAAATCTCACCGAGCAACCTGGAAATCTGATACCACTTGATAGAGGCAAAGGTGTCCCGTCTTTCGATGAGATGATGGATATCGCTTTGGTGGAAGTCGACTTTGACGATCCGACTATGAACGTGCGAGGACGTCGCGCCTTAGCAATCGCTAAACCAACTCCGAGAGGATATTGACCACACCGGAGCACGATCAACCTGACCACGAGGGTCTGTTTCCTGCGAGCAAACGAAGAACAAGCAAGAAACTGAGATTGCAATCTGGATATTGCGAATATAAGATGAAAGCTTTATTGATCAAGGTGGGGTTCTGTGACGCCTTTGTCTGGTCGTTGAACACAAATGAAGTACGCGAAGTTGCAGCTATGGCGAACTTTAATCTAAACAAAACCCAAAGTCTAAACGGTGCCCTAAGGGTTGTACATATGGAGGAAGAGGGGGGAATTTCGTGGCCCTTGGTGGAGGGGTCCGAAATCAACCCTATCTCTTGTTTCCCCACACATACGGACTCTAAAAATAGCCTATACTTATGTATTTCGAAATTACAAGGGCCTGGCCCAATAATAAGGTGATGCAGCACCTAGAATAGCCTCGGGGCGAAATTTATGAAGTGGCATCTTGTATATTTCGTCCAAGGCTTCATGCACCCATTATGGTGGCTTCAAAGTCCTGAAATCATCACTTGTAACTCTGTTCTTGTTCCCCTTGCGCATGGCATCATCTCCATGCTTGTTCTTGCTCCAATGCTCATCCTTCTCCAAGCTAGGCCCTTCATTTGTAAGCAAAACAAATGTATCCAATTTAGGCAGGATCATATTCTCATGAACAGTAGAATCATTACCAAGAAACGAAAGTACCTGATAATTTAATTGGCGTGCGCGAGCTCTAGTAATTGGTCCCGTATATGTAGCAGTAGGGGCTATGGGTGTAACAATGGTATTGATGTCCTCATCACCCTTCTAACGCTTGGGCGGAGGATGCCCTTCCGGCTGCTGGTCCTCAACTGTCGCCACCTGCCGGCTGGTGGAAGCCGGCTGCATGGCCTTGCGCTTGTTGTCGCTCGGTTGCTATCGCCGACTGGTGTCACCAGCCGGGGTCCGAGGAGCCTGAGGAGCTACTTTGCCGGATGCATCAACTTGGATCTCCGCCTTCATGGAGGAGTCGTCCATGGCGTATTTGTCAGCGATGATTAGCAGTTCGTCGAGAGTCGCCGGCTTGTCCCAGAGAAGTCGGTGCTTAAGGAGGGTGCCCTCTCGGCACCCGGTGGTGAAGTATTCGATGGCCTGCACCTCGTGCACCCCTTCGGAGGAGTTGTGCAGCTCGGCCCTACGCGTGAGATAGTCACGAGTTGATTCGCTGGGCCCTTGGACGCACAAGGAGACCTTGCGGGGCTTGGGAGGCCGCTTGTACGTGCTGGTGAAGTTGCGGATGAGGGCTTCGTTGAAATCAACCGAGTTGTTGATGCTGCGGGGCTTCAGGATGTTAAGCCACGTCCGGGCTGTGCCCTGGAGGATGAGTGGGACATACTTCACAGCAAAGCGCTTGTTGCCGTTCGCTCTGCTGACGGCCGTGGAGTAGTCGGTCAGCCAGTCCTCCGCTTCATAGAGCCGGTGTACTTGGGCGTATCACTTGGGAGTGTGAACCCTCGAGGGAAAGGCTCATCTCAGATTCGATGGCCGAAACAGGGCGGACCCAACACGTCTTCTTCTTCTAGCACAAGGGAACGGTTGAGGTGGTCGATCCGATGGCGGGTGTCGTTCTCCCCGACTCCTTCCCAGCGGCCAAGGCGGTCGCCGACTGTCGTGTGCGTGACAGGCGGCAGAGTGGGATGCCTTTCTCCACGAGGCGGAGGAGGAGGCGGGTCGCCTTGTCACTCCACAGCTCGGGGGCAGCCTTCTGCGTCACGCTCGATGGAGAGGTGAGTCCGACTGCGGCTGGCAGCCAGCTCATTGCCTCTTCTACCACGGACACCACCTTTCAGCGTCCGAGATGTCGCGCCGTGATCCTGGCAAGGGGGCGGATCGTCAATTTGCTGGATGGGCGCTTCGGTGCGGTAGCCGACTTCTTGCTGCTCGGCGGCCGCGGCAAGGAGCTGCTGGACGCGCTCCGTCATGTGGCGACGCTCGTCACTCTCGTACTTGTCTAGCTCATCTACTACCGCTTGGGCAGCTCGTATGTTCTCCGCAAGCGTGGCGTAGACGCGACGATCTGTTCCAAACATGCTGGCGATGGTCGCACCATGCTGCCGGATCGAGCCGGTGCGGCTAGGCCCTTCAGGAGCCGGCGTGCCGCCGACGGCTCGGTCCATCTCACGCTGGTAGGATTCTGAGAGGCGTCGCATGCTGGCCAGTCTGTTGGCGCTTTCGATGAGCTGGACGCGGCGTGCTTCCAGCGTCTCAGTGTCTGCGTCTTCCGGGGTGGGCGCTGACAAGTCTCACAGCGCCGCATCGAGTGGGTCTCGAACACCTCCATCCGAGTGCTCGCCACTGTTGATGACAAGAACCTCCGTGACAGTGCTCCCGCCGCTGTGCTCGTGAGGAGGCGGCTCGTCATAGACCACCACGTTGGTGGGGAATGCGTCAAGCGACACTGTGTCGGAGTCGACGATCATCGGGTCGGTGGAGCCAACAGACTCCATGTCCACAGCAGGCTCGCTGGTGACGTGGAGCTGGTCGAGGAGGCTGATGAGGCGGCTCTCAGGGCAGTCGGTGCCCGCGTCGGATGCAGGCTCGTCGGAGAGAAAGATCTCACCAACAAGGTCAGCGAGGCAGCTTGCTGCGCAGGCAATCTCCATGCTGTACAGCGCATCGAGGCTGACGTCGTCGGGCGTGCTGGGCTGGCTGCGCTAGCCAGGAAGGAACAAGGTTCCCATCCAGAACAGGTCTTCAGATGACGGTGCACCTCTCCCCATGGTGGGAGCCAAATGTTGGGGGTTGGGTGCGACATATGCCAAAGGATGGCTTATCATGGTGGGAGCAAGTAGAACGTCACTGGTGCCTGGAAGCGGAATGAGGCATAGACACGAATGTCGTCGCACTTTACCCAGGTTCGGGGCTCTCCTAGGAGATAACACCCCTAGTCCTGCTCCGCGGGGTCTCCACATGATCGCTAAGGCACTAGTGAGTACAATGGTGCTCCTCGAGCTGTATGCTAGAGGTAGAAGGAGGCAGGCCTAGCTCTCTTCTTCCTCTAGGTTTGAGTCTAGTTCTAACAGGTTGGGAACCCTTTGCATGGGTGCCCTAGGGGGTTTATATAGGCCTACTGCCCAGGGGTAGAATGGTAACTTGGTCGGGTGCAGGACCCGGCTGTCAGTGTCTCTGATCGCCATCTTGTCGACCGGCTACTAGGGCCCACTGCCCGGTGGGCCCCGCCGACTGGTGTGGTATGGAGCCGACAAGCCGCCTCCGTCGCTGGCGGGTCTGGTTGGTGGCCGATCATTGTAGCCGTAACGTTAACGACGCATGCTTGGTCGGGGAGGGCATGGCTACAGTTCCGCCACTTGGTGGGAGGTCACTGTAGCCTCGCCGTGTCTAGTCTGGTTAATGGCGCACGGGCCTCGAGGAAGGAACCAGCTGCCCGCCAGGAGCCGGATCCCCTTGGATCCGACTGGCCAGGCTAGGCCGCCCTCCAGGCCCTCGCTGCCTAGTAGGGCCCGCCACCTCTGAGTCATACGGACATGCCGTCGTGGGAGCAGGCCCCGCCTGACAGGGGTGACGTCAAGGGTGGAGTGGCAACAGTGCCACGTCATGCGGAGATCTTCGCCTGTACGGGGCACTGTGGCCTTGCCAAGCCCGGGATTCAGGGGTGATGGGCTACACAGTAGCCTCACCATGTCTCGTCCTCTTGATGAGGGGCGCAGACTCTGATGGCGCCGGGGGCCGTCTGCTAGGATCCGGCCTCTATGGAGGCCGCCTGCTCGGAGTCGGCCCGTCTTGGTGTCGTCTGCTGGTGCTCGACCGTCTTCTGGCAGCCGGCCATTGAGCCAGCCGGCCACCGAAAGGCGGCGCTTCATTCTGGAGTCTCGTGGGGCGCAGCCAGCCCAAAGTCTTGAAAAGCTCAGGGACTCGGGTTAGGATACCCGTGGCCCATTACTCCGACAGGTGGTCTTCGACTGCTAAAAGCACTGGCGATGATGTCGTCTTGGGCTCCATGGTGACCTCCGTCCTGCTGTCCTGGTGGTCTTGGTCTTGTTGCACCGATATGGAATCCTTTTCTTGAGGCCTAGGTACTCCGCGCCAGCGCTTGCCCCCTTTGCACTAAAGAGGAAACGATGACAATGCGCAGGCTGGCGCCCGCCTGGTCTTGATCATCATGGCTTGCATCATGAGTACCTCGCAAGGTACCCCTCGCCTTGATTTCTCCGCCTCCTCGCGAGCCTACCTAGTGAGGCCGCCCCTGAGGAGGCCTTGTGTCGCCCGTCCAGCGAGGCTTGGCCCCTCGTGAGGGTCTTGAACTTGGGTTGATGAAGACGGGCCGTATTGGGCCGCTGGTGAGCCATGCTGCAGGCCGCAGGCAGGAAAGTCTGGGGACCCCCGTTCCCAGAATGCCCACAGTAGCCCCCGGGCCCAAGGCGCGCTTGGACTTGGCTTAGTAGCGAAGCCAAAGGGCAAGTTCGGAGCACCGCCGGCCCCAATAGCCTGCGTCCTTGGTCTCCGCGTGACGATTGATTGGACGTGGGCGTCTCCGCTTCCCCATGCTGCCTCGGCAACCGCTCGATTTGATGAGTCCCTGCTGCATGCAAAAAGAGTCATCATTACCTGTGATCGTGGAGGCCGGCGGTTGGCCTCCCTTGGGCTATAAATGGGGAGGGGCGGAAGCCCCCGTTGTCCATCTCTCCTTGCTCCGCCTGCTTCTTCTCCCTCCTCGCTCCGGTTTCTTGTAGCGTCTCATGGCAGCCATGAAGAGGTTCTCGGCCGCGGAGAAGGGGAAGGCTCGCTAGGAAGGGCCTGGCTCTCCTCCACCCAAGTGCGGCCGCGGCCGCCCCAGCAAGCGCCCCATGACTCCCGTCGCAGCTTCTCGTGGTCGTGGTGGTGGCCCTTCGCACGGTGGTGGTCGCCCATATCGAGGTAGCCCGGTCGGTGGAGGAAGGTGCGTCGTGGCTGTGCGACCTCCTCGTCCATGCTTCCATTCGGCGGAGGTGCTGCCGGAGTTCGTTGTGTGGTCGGACAACCGGGCCGGCAACTGGCTCCAACTCCCTCGCTTCTTCATCGGCGAGCTGTAGGCCGCTGGCCCCTGCAGGCTCTGGCTGCAGGCGAACGGCTGCAGCAGCAGGGCCTCCTGGGTCGCGGTGGAGATCTCCGTCACCGGAACGTGGCCCTGGCCCGGGGTTGGCAGGCGTTTGTCCGCATGCGTGGCCTGGGTAGGCGGTGCACCCTACAATTCAAGTATGATGGTGACGCGACCCTCTACATGAGGGTGTTCGGGGAAGACGGCCGCCACGCTGGGTGCTGCCCTGAGGACGATGACGGCGACGAGGTGCTCGGCCTTGGCGATGGCCGTGACGAGGGCGAAGGCGAACCCGCTCTCGGCGGCGGCCGCAGCTCGTCGAGCTTCAGCGGCTCTTCCTCCGGCAACAGCTCCTCCAGTAGTGGCCGCAATCAGCCAGCATGCCGCCGCGCCCGCTTCGAGGGTGGTAGCGGGTCGTCCCATCGCCGCGCCCTGGTGAAGCGCGAGGCGGAGTCCGACTGAGCTCAGGAGGATGACGCAGATCCCTTCTCGCGAGCTGTGCGCTATTTTTATTTTGTTTTTCTCCTTTCCTGCATTGAGAGAGAGAAGTATGGAGCCCTGTGGGAGCGTGCGCATACTATGATCCCCTAATTATCATGCTATACTCATTTTCCCTGTGTTGTGTGATGGTGTCATGGTTATGTGCCTGCGCATAGGAACAACTTAGCTTCGGATGTTTGCGGTAGTTTCCACCTTGCAAGGTGCCTTCTTGAGGCCTCGTCAGGCGCGTTAAGAGCTGCAAAAAACATTTGGGGGATCATTTCCGAACCTTAGTCGCGGGGGTTGCCGGCTATGGCCCGGTGCTCTGCGTCGCGATGCCCTAGGGACATGGACTGGGAGGGGTGCTCCCGCTGTGATCTTGAACGAGGGATCGTCACGAAAACTAGGCGAGAAAGGGCTCACGAGGCGCCCGCGCAGCCCCCTCGCGAGGTTTGCGAGAGAGAGAGAGAGAGAGAGAGAGAGAGAGAGAGAGAGAGAGAGAGAGAGAGAGAAACAAAAGCCGAAAATAGAGAACAGGGGCAGAAGTCGGCAAACAACAGTAGAAGCAACTTCAATAAAGGTTCAAACAAGGGAGAACAAGCCAACTGAGGAAAGCAAATGAAAAGCCGCGTCCGGCACCTAGTCTAGTCTTCAACGTCTTCTCACCAGTGCGGAGCTAAGTGCTGCCACTGGGCATGGGCGGGAGCCCCTGAGGCCCAAGGGTGGCACTCCGGAGACTCCGGGGCGTGTATAGCCCCAACTCATTATTACGTGAGAGTGTCACGGGCGGCTAGCTTCACAGGCACTGGGCCTTCTTCACAGGCATCGGGCCTTTCTTGGGGCGGCGAGCTTCACAGGCACCGTCCTTCTTCACAGGAACTGGGCCTTTATTCAAGGGTAGAACTTTTGGAGGTGCTGAATGTTCCAAGCGTTTGGGATGGGCACCCCTTCCTGAGTCTCCAGGCGCGCGGCGCCAGGTCTGGAAACATGGACAACCTTGAACGGGCCCTCCCACATGGGTGAGAGCTTATGCAGCCCTTCCCTGGAGAGCACCCGCCTAAGTACAAGGTCACCTACCTCGAGAGTCCTGGGTCGGATGTTGCGGCAATGATACCGCCGCAGCGCCTCCTGGTATCTTGCCGCTCGTAGTGCGGCTTCTCGACGGTGCTCCTCCCCCAGCATGATGTCCGTCCCCCGCATGGCGCCCTATTGTGCTTCATCAAACGCTACGACCCGCGCTGGGCGACGCCTGACCGTGAGGGAGGACCGCCTCTGCTCTGTAGACGAGGAAGAACAGGGTCTCGCTAGTCGACATGGTGGCGGTAGTGCGGATGGACCACAACACGGACTTGAGCTTGTCGTACCAGCCCCTGCCGCAGGCCTCCAGCTTCTTCTTGAAGGTCCTGGTTTTGAGGCCTTTCAGGACCTCTGCGTTGGCGCGTTCGGCCTGGCCGTTACTCTAGGGGTGTTCCACTGAAGCATAGCATATCTGCGTTCCAAGGTTAGCACAATATGTTTTGAAGACATTGCTGGTGAACTGCGAACCGTTGTCGGTGATAATGCGATTAGGGACCCCGAATCGGCTCACGAGGCCCTTGATGAACTTGACTGCAGAACCGGCTAGGATGGTGTGGACGGCCTCCACCTCCGCCCACTTGGTGAACTTGTCGATGGCGACGTAGATGTAGCGGTAGACCCTAGGCGCTCGAGGCCCAAGATATCCAACCCCCAGACCGTGAACGGCCATGAGAGTGGGATGGTCTGCAGGCCCTGAGCTGGCTGATGGATCTGCGTGGCATGGAATTGGCAGGCTTCGCAGGCCTTCACCAGCTCAATTTGGTCACTGAGTGTCATAGGCCAGTAGAATCCGCTGCGAAACTCCTTGCCGACGAGGGTCCGCGACGATGAGTGGTGTCCACAGTCTCCACCGTGTATGTCAGCTAGCAGCTCCTTCCCCTGTTCCTTGGAGATGCAACGCAGGGAAACATCATTTGGTCGCTTCCGGTAGAGCTCTCCGGCTTGGATGCAGTAGGCCATGGCCTGCCGGGCCACACATTCCGCGTCCTCCTCCTTCTTTGGTAGAGTCCCTTGCATCAGGTAGTCCTTCAATTCCGTAGTCCAGCATCCCTCCTGAGGCTCCAGCTCCAGGAGTAAGCGTGCTCCCGAGATTGGGCCACATGCCAGGGCTCCTGTGGCAGGTGGTTGAGGGAGTTCCTCCCGAGGTTGCGCTATGCTTGATAGTGGCGGCGCTGCGGAAGGCTGAAAGAGCCATTCCTCGAAAACGCCAGGCTCCTGAGGCAGCCACCTTGGTTGGTGCCGCGGGGCACATGCTGCAACTCCAGCCCCCAAAACTGCTTTTCCATCCTGCGCACCTCCGCAAGATACGCTTTCATGTGCTCGTCCTTCGGCTCGTACACCTTGTTGGAGAAGTTGACGAGGAGCTGAGAATCACCCTTGATGAGGAGGCGCTTCACCCCCCAGTGCTGCTGCGGCTTTCAAGCCCGCTATGAGGCCCTCGTATTCTGCTATGTTGTTGGAGACCTTCTTGCCATGCTGGAAATAGAGATGACAGCGTAATAGAGCTTGTCCTGAGTAGGGGACATAAGCACTGCCCCAGCCCCCGCGCCGTGTTGCGAGAATGCTCCATCAAAGTACATGACCCAGCCATCCGGTGCCTCGCTTCCTGGGGAAAGTGACCGGTCGTCGCCTGCTTCGAGCCCGGGTGCCTCTGTCCATTCTGCCACAAAATCTGCAAGTGTGGCTCCCTTGACGACCCTGGTTGTGCTAAATTCCAACTGAAACGCTTACAACTTAATGTTCCATTCGACGACCCTTCCAGCGGAGTTGGGGCTCCTGAGTACCCTTTCCAATGGGTAGGCAGAGACGACCTTGATGGGGTGACCTTGAAAGTAGTGCCGCAGCTTTCACGAGGCCACCAATAGCGCGAGCAAGAGCTTCTAAGGCATGGGGTATCGTGCCCATGCATCCCGTAGCACCGTGCTTATGAAATACAACGGAGGGTGGGTGTGCTGACGAGGTTCGTTCCCTCCGGAGGGTTAGGCGCCTCCTGAGACAACGGAGCCCCTAGCACATGGCTTCCTCTAGCTTGCGGGTTTCTTGAACGATGAAGGCCCGCTTCTCGGTGGACTGCCACCTGGCTTTCTGCTTCACGGGGCGTACATTGCGGCACACATTCAGGTGATGCTCAATCACCTGCCTCGGGACCCCGCTAGCTACTTGGGTTCCCATGTGAACACTTCCTTGTTCGAGCGCAAGAATTTCACCAGCGTCTCCTCTTGGTCAGGGGCGAGATTGGCACCTATGGTGAAGGTGGCGCCGGAGGACCCGTCCTCCTCATCCGGTACCTGCTTGGTATCAGCCTTGTCCTAGGTAAACAACTACTTCTTCTTGGTCGGCGCAGCCCCCCTTGGCCTTGGGGGTGTCCGTGCCGGCAGGCTGCGCTGCTGTGGCTGTCTTGAGGGTGAGCTTGAGCACTAGCAAAGCATCCTTGGTATCTCCGGCTACGGTGAGGACACCGCCGCTCCCGGGCATCTTCATGAGGTTGTTGGCCGGATGGGTTGCTGCCATGAACTGAGCCAAGGCGGGGTACCCGAGGATGGCGTTGTACGGGAGGCCGATGTGGGCGATGTCGAAGTTGAGCAGCTCAGTGCAGAAGTTGTCGTGGGTGCCGAAAGTCACAAGAAGGCGGATCTGCCCCAGGGAGCTGGAGGAACCGCCTCGGACGCCCGAGAAGGGCTTGCTGGGTCGGAGCCATTCCAGCGGTACGTGGAGGAGGCTAAAGGCCTCCGCTGAGAGAACGTTGAGGCCCGCGCCGCTGTTGATGAGGGCCTTGGCAGATGGTGGGCATGCAAAGAAATGAAGCGCACCCGAGCAGGCGGTGTTGACGGGGTGATCATCCGAGTTGAAGGTCAGGTCGGTGTTGGGTGCCGCCCAACCCGGAGGAGCTCCTTGCCGCGCGAGAGCGGCGCCGATCTGGCGGAAGAACGGCTTGGCGTGGTGGTCCAAGGGTGGCGCTTGCGAGCCACCCAGGAGAGCTGCGATGACCGGGGGCGCCAGCGCAGCGTAGTGGGTGAGGAAGAGGTTGCGCAGCTCCTCCCAAGAGGCCACAAAATATGTCGGCAGGTTGAGCAGCCAAATGCGCAGGACGTCGGTGAGGGCCATGGGAAACTAGTTAGCCATGACCTTGTCATCGCCTCCGACCTTAAGGACGGCCTCCTTGTATGCCAGCAGGAAAGCCAATGGATCTGCCGTGCCGTTGTAGCTTGGCGGCATCTCTGGCTTGAACTTGTGCGGCCACTGCACCTGCCGCAAGGTGGGGGCCAAGGCTCGAAGCCCCCTGGCCCCAGCGCTGGCATCGGCCGCCGGAGCCGGCGGTGTGTTGTCCGCCATGAGGGCGAATTGCGGTGTTCCTGGAGAGCGATCCGACGGAGGGGAGAGCTCCGGCGCACCCCTACCTGGCGCGCCAAATGTCGGATATCGGGTTCCGACAAAACCCTTAAGGTTCGAACTCTAGGGTGCGCATGAAGATCTTCTCCCTACCGAAACACGCCCACAACCTTGCCGCGAATCTAAGCTAGCACGATGAACAACACAAGATACACAAGGTTTATACTGGTTCGGGCCACTAGTGTGGTGTAATACCCTAATCCAGTGTGTGGTGTGGTGGATTGCCTCTTGGGATAATGATGAACAGTACAGAGGAAGAACAGCCTCGCGAGAGGTGTTCTTGTGGTGGTGCATGGATGTTCTGCCTAGCCAGGATTTGATCCCTTCCTACTATGGTGGCTATCTCTATTTATAGAGGACCTGGTCCTCTTCCCAAATATTGAGCGGGAAGGAGCCAACGACGGCCATTTTGAAGGGGGGCAGCTAGTACAAGCTATCCTGACTAAAGGTGGTATTCGACTGCCGAAGGCACTGGCGATGACGCGCCTTAGGCTCCATGGTGACCTCCGTCCTGCTGTCTTGGTGGTCTTGGTCTCGTCACACCGATATGGAAACCTTTGCTTGAGGCCTCGGTACTCCGCGCCTGTGCTTGCCCCCTTTGCACCAAAGAGGAAACAAGGACAATCCGCAGGCTGGCGCCTGCCTGGTGCCCGCCTGGTCTTGATCGTCATGGCTTGCATCATGAGCTCCTCGCGAGGTACCCCTTGCCTTGATCTCTCCGCCTCCTTGCGAGTCTGCCTGGTGAGGCTGCCCCTGAGGAGGCCTTGTGTCGCCCGCCCCGCGAGGCTTGGCCCCTCGCGAGGGTCTTGAACTTAGGTTGATGCAGGCGGGCCGTACTGGGCCGCTGGTGAGCCACGCTACAGGCCACAGGCAGGCAAGTCTGGGGACCCCCGTTCCCAGAACGCCGACATAGGCGTCCACCCGTAGCTCCGACTTCATCGAGGAGTCGGCAATGGCGCACTTGTCTGCTATGATCAGCATCTCGTCAAGTGTAGCCGGCTCGTCGTAGAGGAGTCGGAGCTTGAGGAGGGTGCCTTCTCTGCACTGAACAGCGAAGTACTCTATAGTTTGCACCTCGCGCACCCCCTTGTAGGATTTGCGAAGCTCGGCCCACCGCGTTAGGTAGTCGCGGCTGGCCTTGGTCGGGCCCTGAACGCATAGAGAGAGCTGGCGAGGCTTGGGTGCCCACTTGTACGTGTTTATGAAGTTGCGGATGAAGGCTTCAGTGAAATCCAACCAGCTATTGATGATGTAGGGCTTGAGGATGTTCAGCCAAGCCGTGCCTTGAAACATGAGGGGACATACTTTACGACAACGCTCCTGTTGCCGTTTGCTATGCTAACTGCGGTGGAGTAGTCAATGAGCTAGTCTTCTGGCTTCACCGAGCCGTTGTACTTGGGTGTGTCTCTTGGTAGTGAGAACCCTTTGGGGAAGGGCTCGTCGCGAATGCGGGTGCCAAAACAAGGCGTACCAACCGCATCATCCTCTTCTTGCGCCAGAGATCGCGCCAGGCGGTTGATCCGATGGCGGGCACCGTCATCTCCGATTCCTTCGCGGTGGCCCAGCCGACCGCTGTGCATCGGGTGCTGAATAAGCGACGGGGAGGGATACCTCTCCCTACAAGGTCGAGGAGGAGGCGGGCAATCGGCTCACGGCTCCGTAGCTCGTGGGCAGCCGTCTTCGTCACGCTCAATGCTGAGGCGCGTCCAACTGCGGCTAGCAGCCGGCTCTCTGTCTTTTTGCTCACGGGCGCCGCCTACAGTCGGCATCCGGGAGGTTGCGCCGTGCTCTCGGCGGAGGGGAGGATTCTCGGCGAGGGCTTCGGCTTCATTTTTCATGACAGCCGCGTCAATGAGCTACTGGACACGCTCTGTCATGTAGCATCGCTTGTTACCGTCCAGGTTCTCTAGCTCATCTGCTCCCGCCTGGGCAACATGTAGGTTCTTGATGGGCGTGGCGTGGACTGGGCGGTCGGCCCCCAGCATGCTAGCGATAGCGGCACCACGCCGTTTGACAGTGCCCAGGCGGTTAGGCCCGCCAGTAGCTGGCATGCCGCAGGCGGCACGATCAACCTCGCGGTGATAGGCCTCGGTGAGGCGTCGCATGGAGGCTAGCTTCTTGACGCTCTTGATGAGCACAAGGTAGTGGGCCTCCAATGTCTCGGCATCGGCGTCGCCTGTGATGGGTGCTGACAGGTCGCGTATCGTCACCTGCAGCGCGTTGGGGGCGTCCATGCCGGATGCTACGCCGTGGCTGATGACAAGCACCTCGATGATGGTGCTGCCGCTGCTATCGACACGAGGGAGTGGGTCGTCGATGACCACCATGTTGGTGGGGAAGGCATAAAGGGATGCCATATCGGAGTCGACAAGCATCGGGTCAGTGGAGCCAATCGACACCAAGTCGGAGGTGGGCTCGCTAGCGATGTCAAGCTTGCAAAGGAGGTCGATGAGGCAGCTCTCGGAGCTAGCTGCACCCGCGCCTGGTGCGGGCTCGTCGAACAGGCGGATCTCGCCAATGAGATCTGCGAGGCAGCTCACAGCTTAGGTAGCTTTGACGCCACGCAGCGCGTCGGTGCAAACGCCATCAGGCGTGCTGGGCTGGCTACGCTCGCTAGGAAGGAGCAGGGTTCCCGTCCAGAGCAGGTCTCCGGATGACGGTGCACCTAGCCCCACGGTGGGTGCCAAATGTTGGGTGGTTGGTGCGACATATGCCAAAGGATGGAAAATCATTGTGGGAGCTAGTAAGACATCCTTGGTGCCTGAAAACGGGATGAGGCGAAGACATGCATGCCGGTGAATCTTACCCAGGTTTGGGGCTCTCCTAGGAGATAACACCCCTAGTCCTGCTCTGCGGGGTCTCCGCATGATTAATAAATCAACAAGTAGCTACAAGTTGCTCCTTGAGCTGTTCGGCTAGAGGAGGAAGAAGGGCAAGGCTAGCTCTACTCCTCTCTCTATGTGTGTGTGTGTGAAACTCTAAGAGATCCACCCTTTGCATGGGTGCCTTGGGGGTATATATAGGCCTACCCCCAGGGGTACAATGGTAATCCGTCCAGGTGTGGCCCAGGCCATCAGTGTCTATGGCCGCCGGCTTCTCCGCCGGCCACTGGGGCCCGCCGACTGGTGGGTCCCACCGGCTGCCGGGCTCTAGGCCGACAGGTTGGGCCCACCGCTTGTGGGCCCTGTCGGCTGCTCATTACTGTAGCCTTGCCCTTGATGATGGTGGCTTGGTCGGGGCGAGCGTGGTTACAGTGCCGCCGCCTGGTGGGCGTTCACTATAGCCACACCCTGTCTTATCTGGTTAATGGCGCACAAACTTCTAGGGGATGGGTGGGCCGACTGTTGGGAGTCGGCCTCCCCCTACGCCAACTGGTCTAGTCATGCCGCCTTCGGGTATCTCTTTGGCTGGTAGGATGCACCGCCTGTGGGCCGTACCGACAGCCTGTCGTGAGAGTATGGCAGCTCTGCCATGGATGATGTCATAGTCAACATGGCAACAGTGTCGCGTCGGGCTAGGGATGGCCGCCCGGTACGTCGCACTATGGCCACGCCCGCACTGGGATTCTGGTGGCAGGCTGCACTGTAGCCACGCCCCATCTCGTCACCATTATGTGGGTGCAAAATTTGAGGGTGCATGGGTGGGCTGCCTGTTAGGAGTCGGCCACTCTGGTGGCCGCCTGCTAGGAGTCAACCCACTTTGGGACTGCTTATGGAGCCTTGCCGCCTTCCCGCAGCCGACCGCTTGGACCAGCCGACCACGGGAAGGCGGCCCTTCGTCTTGGATGCTTGAGGGGCGCAGCCGGCCCCGATGTCTTGAAACACTATGGGAGGCAGATAAGACTACATGTGGCCATTTACCCCGACAAGACAAGACCGTGTCAGGCACCGACTGCTCCGACGGGGTGGAGCCAACTAAACCTTAGTCGTCCATTGGCGCTGTGGTTTCTGATGCTGAGCAGGGCAAGACAGCTGGAGATATCATTTTGGACAAAGATCCCATTAAGGCTGCTATTGAGACTGGTGGTAGTGCTGCTGTAGGCCCCGAGAAGTCTCCTGGAGCAGGGCCATCAGTTGTTGTTGATGCTGGTTCTCCAGCTCTTCCTAGTCCAGCACAACCAACAGTTTTTGTTGTTTCAGATTCTCAAGCTGCTCCAACTGATGCTGCTGTCCTTGCCGACAATGTTGCAATGTCTACTGGAGATGACGATGAAGAGACTGAAAGCGATAGTGTGGGAGAGGAGGTTTATCATTCCAGTGTTGCGACTGGAATAGGCAAGAATCCATAAAGAGAGGAGCATTCTTCTCTCTTCTTTCCCCATCCCCGCCCCTTCTGTTTTTGGTTTTGGTCCATGATATCCCTGTGAACTACCTGTGTGGTGCAAGTTGAACTTCTGATTTGTGCTTTGTCGGTTGGTTTGTAAATAAAGTTATGTGAACCTGTTTCTATGTGGGGGAAGGTCTGTAATGCATGGGTTGTGATGTTTATAATCCCGTTGTTTTATCTTTTCTGGTGTAGCAGTTGAGATGTGGTTGTGTTTGAATGTTGTGCTCGAATGTTGCTCTTAATTTCTATTTCTTTTGTTGAGCAGATAGTGAACTTGCTGTCGCTTGAAAGAAGGTTGATGACTTTGATTTTAGTGTTACTAGGCTTAAGAATGATTGTTCTAAGAGGTGAGTGCAGCTGGTCAGAATTTACATCCATCTACCACTATGACCTGCCTGTTGTTTCATATCTGAACTTCTTTACTCTTTGTTGCTGAACTTCTTTTTTTCTTCTCTGGTGCCGAACATCTAGTCTTTTTGTACTGCCTGTTGTGGTCTAGCTGAACTTCTGTGCTTATATGTGTGATGTTCTTGGGTTCCTGATGTTGAACTTCTTTTACTTTCTATTGCATGTTTTAGATCAAAGATTATGTTCCAAAACAATGAGTGTGAAGCTACTGTTGAAGATGTAGCAATATCTTTTTCTCCTCGCGGAATGCTTCGATCTAGTGTAGCTGAGATTGCACTGTATTGTCTACGTGGAAAATACCAGGGATCAGATAAACTCATTATGCCGTATTGGGTTTGTGTAAGTCAACACTATAGTGATTTCTTTTCTGTTTTGTTCCTTACCATTTTATTTAAAACTTGTTTGTCTCATTTGTATTTTGATATGTTGTTGTTGTCTGCATTATTTGCGGACAAGATTTTCAGAGGTCAATTTGATTCCCGTGTGAGGAAGTACTTCTTGGCAACTGGTCCAGATAGCATGGATGCACACGATTCTATAAGCAATATCTTTTTCTTTGTCTTTTGTATTAGTTTGCATTGCAGTCCACTCTATTTATTTTGTATTATTTTTGTTTGTACCGTTTGATATTAATTTTTAGTTTTTAATGATTTGTGTGTTTTTGTTGCTTCAGGTTGCTTTCCCCACTTTTGACCCACCTGAAATGCCTTCTCACTTGGGTGGCGTTGGTCATTTGGTTTCGATATTTCTTGACCTGAAGAATTCAAGGTTCCAGCTTCTTGACTCCTACCATGGACCAAACGATGAATGTGCGGTATGCCTGTTTTGGCGGATGACTGATAACATCAAGAAGCTTTGGAATGATGGCAGCCACGACAGGGAGAAACCCTTTAGTCCTCTTTCTATTGACCATTTCCCTTTGGATTGGATTGATGTGCCCCAGCAGCAAAACAAGTATGTGTTTCAGTTTTCTCTCTGTCACTTCTACTTTAACTGTAGTTGTACGTAAGCTGCAACATCTTTTATTCTTTTGGCTTTCTTTTGTTTTAACACTTTTTTTGACAGTATCGACTGCGGATTCTTCATGCTTAAGAATGTTAGTTCGTTTCATGAAGGGGTTGTTGCAAACTATTCCCATCATAATATGGCGGATATCAGAAAGACATGGCTGTACTCAATTTCTTCTTCTAACCTGTTTGAACAGACTTCCAAGGTCTTTTTGGCTACTATACATGTAAGCCTTGACACTTGGACTGCTTTCCTGTACTTCATCTTTTATTGTGCATGAACTTCATTTTTATCTTTTTTATATTGCTTCTGTATTTTTTTCAGTATTTTTTTTCTTTCATTGCTTACTTGGACAGGAGCATTTCTTCTACTTGAACTTCAAAGATGATACCTTTTTATGCTTTTGTTAGTTGTAGTTGAATGGTTTCCAATTCATCAGTTTATGTTGAACTGTGCCTTGGGTTGTGCCTGAACTTCATTTAGTTTTAAAACGCAACACATTTTTTGAGTCTTTAGTAGTAACCATGTCATCTATATTAGTTGGACTGTACATTGTGTTGTGTTGTACCTGAATTTCAGTTATATTTAATGGTCTTTTTTGTCTTCCTTTTCTTTGACAGTGGAGCCGTTGGACTTGACCAATTACCACTACTCATTCCTCGGGTCACAGGAATACCAGCCTAGGGAGGAATTGATGAGTACAACTCCGAGAGAAGATGATAGCGCTCGAACCCTTATTCCTTCCAAGTTGGGGAAGCAGGTTGTCGGTATTTGTGTTGCTCCAAACACCCCTTGCTCCAGGATGGTCGGTGTAGTCGAAGCAGAGGTGATTTCGTTAGATGATGATTTTGAGAAGATTGCTTACCCCAAGAATGGTAAATCTGCTGCTGGTACTGTTGCTGGGAGAGGTGGGAAGAATGTTGTCATCACCAGGAGGAAACTGACAGTTGAGTCTTGCAACATAACTCCCTCCAAGAGGGCATCGAGATTGCCTCTGAAGTGGCGTTCTGCTGTTGCTCCCCTAAATAAGTACATTTACCCTCATCTATCCGAGGCTCGGAGTGTGAAACAATATATTCTTAGTGATGATGGTCTGGAGAAGCATTCTGAGTGAGTTTTCTTCTTCTTATTTTTGTTGCTGCCACAGATGCTACTTTGTTCTGAACTTCTATTGTATTAGTATCTGAACTTCTGTTCATTTCTCCTTGCCTTTGGAGTTATAGTTTCTGAACTTCTTTTGTATTAGTATCTGAACTTCTGTTCATTTCTCCCTGCCTTTTGGAGTTATAGTTTCTGAATTTCTGTTGTATTAGTATCTGAACTTCTAATGTTTTTTCCCCATCCTTTTAAATCTGCAGGACAAGCTACTGCATGTTTACCATCCCTGGAATGTGATTGACCTCACAAGACGTGTCCTTTATACTCTTTTCGGTGAAGGGCAACAGATGGAAGGAGATGTAATGGATTATCTCATAAACTTGTGGAAGGATAAGCCGAAGACCTCTGATACCTTCTCTTATGCTGACAGGGTTGTACTTAGTCCCTACTTCATACAGGTTTTAGTTCTTTGCACCCCTGTCTCCCTTTTTTGCTCTAGTTTTGGTGTAGTGGAATTTGGGAGGTTGTTTTAATTTTGTTTTTGTGAATGCACAGTACTACCTGGAGTATGATTTCTTCCCTGCAACAGTTCCAAAGTTTCATGTAGAAAAATCGGCTACACTCCTCCCAATGTTTGTTCGCAAGGAAGAAGACCTTCTTAATGCAAAGCTGGTTAGGTTTTCATAACTCTTTGCTTTTTTTAATTTTATGTACATCCATTTGTTGAGTTTGTCAAGAAGTTTGTGTTCATCCTGGTTGTTCAATACCTATGTATTATAGTTTGCGTTCACCATTTCTTTCATTCTTGGCAGGCTTTTTTGATACTATTCAAGCCAATTAACACAGTAGCGCACTATAGTGTGTATGTGCTGAATAGATATCGTGGGAGCATTGCCGTCCTTGATTCACTTCCTTATAGTAATAAGAGAATGTCGCGAACAACTTTCCGCGGAGACTGCCAAAATATCATGAGTGTTTCTTAGCCTAAACCTCCTTTCATATTTCCTTGTTTGACACGAAGTTTATTATGCCTTCCATTGACAAAATATCTTTCTGTCTCTGCTTTGGTAATACTGCTTGAACTGACTATCATTTGAGAATTGAACTTTTGGTATTTGTTTAGCTGGATCTTAGGCAAGTGCCTCTTTTATGTACCTAAACTTAACTATTTTTGATTAACATGTTTTTGATTTCATCTTATTTGTCATTTCTGGCAGATCAAGAGATTTGTTGGGTTCCTCGAGAAGGTGTACAGCAAGGCTGCGTACAAAGCGAGCAAGGAGCCTAACTGGGTGAATATTGCAAAGAGGCTGACCTTTATCGATGTTCCAAAGAAAGTGAAGAATGATTGGGGTTTCTTTGTCATGAAGTTCTTCTCTACATATGATGCGATGAGCTTGTTGATGATTTTGGTGATGTGAAGGTATGTTTTGTCTCATCATCCTTTCAATTTTGTTGTGTGTTTTTGCTGAGATGCACTTGTTGTGGCTTTAGTTATTCTATACTAAACCATCATTTCATTTCTTGTTTGCAGGCTGTTGCAGATGACTCGAAGGCCGAGTTCATGCACACTCTAATCTTTAGTGACAAGAATGAAGTCTTGCGTACAGAGCTTCCTACCGAGATCCGGTCCTTGGGCCCATGAATTCCAAGCATTAGTTTCACTATAGATTTGATTTCGTAGAGATTTAGGTTTGATAATGATTGGAACGATTTCGTAAAGATTTGATTGTAAGAATGGTTTAGTAATTTGTGTATCTATAGCTACTGCACTATTATTTTAAGATATTGAGGACAAATGTATCTGGTAATGGAATGATTTGGCTTGTGAATGTACTGAATCATTTTCGGTATCAATGTGTTGTATGTTTTTTTCCCCGAAGTATGTTCTTGAACTTCTCTCTGGGCTATGGTTGAACTGCTGTTTTTTGTGTTGTTTAATTTTTGTGCCCCAACATATGATCTTTTACTTGAACTGATGCTTGAGATCTTACTGGGCTGCTGGTTTCGGATGGGACAGGATTTTCTGTGTTGTGTAATGTATTGTTATTTTTTAATTCAACTAACATGTAGCCTTTTGCAGAGAATCTATATGTGCTTTTTTCTGATTTTTCAACTTCAAATCGTTTTCAACTATAACTTCATGCAAAAAAATTGTCATACACTCGTTTACGTTTATTTATCTTTTTGTCGGCATTCAACATGAACTTCTGCACGTATCCAAACAAAAATTTCACATCTGAACGCGTTGTCTTAGGCTTGTTAACCTTAGTTCATACGACAATACTTTTTTTTGTGAGCATATTTTTCCCTACATCGATTTATATACCAAAACTTCTTCTGTAAGTTGACCTGAACTTCAGACTGTATAATTATTCCTGCTTGCTTGAACTTCTTATGGAATACAACACAAGCACATCCTGTCATAATATACCAGAACTTCCACTATAAGCTTACTTGAACTTCATAGTGTATATTTTTTTATTTGTATTCTTGCTTGCACATTTATAGAATACATCACCAGCACATCACTTCCACTCATAATATACCAGGACTTCTGCAGAAATATTACTTGAACTTTACAATGTATTTTTTCATTTTATTACTGCTTGCACTTTCATGCAATACATCACTAGCACCTCATGTCATACTATACCAAGACTTCTGTAGTAAGCTTACTTGAACTTCTATTGTATAATTTCTTTGAAAGTTCAACAATAGAAGTTCAAGTAAGCTTCTTCTCCTAAAATACTGTTTCAAAAGTGGAATAACATTCTGCAGATTGACATGACATAAATTTGCTTTGTTTGATTGACCTAGTCTAACTGTTCATCAGCCTTGCGCTCCTCCTAGGCTTTTGTTGTAGTGGTTTTTCCTTGACATGTACCTCTTCCTTTTCCTCTTCATCTTCCTCTTCCTCTTCCTCTTCATCGTCCTCTTCCTGTTCATCATCCTCTTCCTCTTCCTCCTCGTATTCCACTTCCTCTTCCTCTTTGTCTTCCTCTTCTTCGACAGTGTCTTCATCTTCGTCATCCTCTTCATCTTCCACCACTTTCTTGTTGCTGGCTCTAGGTTTTGCTTTATGTTTATTCTCTGGCTTTTTGCTTGCCGTTTTAGCATCGGCGTGCTTCAGGCATGTTCTTGCATTATGTGGTTCATACTCCTTGCATATGCTACAAAGTCTACTACTTGCTTTCTGTGGGTGTGGTCCCTTGTTTTGTTCTGTAACTTCGGGCTGTTGTTTTTGAACTTTGGGTTGCTTGACCTCCTCTGCATCATTTCTTTCTAACAGTGTTGGACAGGTGAGCTTGTTGTGTCCTGCAACCTTTTTGCACACACTACATTGCCTGTGTCCAAGTGGCACTTGATACGTCTCCAACGTATCTATAATTTTTGATTGTTCCATGCTATTATATTACCTGTTTTGGATGTTTAATGGGCTTTACTAAGCACTTTTATATTATTTTTGGGACTAACCTATTAACCGGAGGCCCAGCCCAAATTGTTTTTTTTTGCCTATTTCAGTGTTTCGCGGAAAAGGAATATCAAATTGAGTCCAAACGGAATGAAACCTTCAGGAGAGTTATTTTTGGAACAAACGCAATCCAGGAGACTTGGAGTGGATGTCAAGGAACAAACGAGGAAGCCACGAGGCAGGGAGGCGCACCTAGGGGGTAGAAACGCCTCCCACCCTCATGGACCCCTCGTGGCTCCCCTGACCGAGTTCCTTCGCCTATATATATCCATACACCTTGAAAATATCAAGGAGCACCACGAAACCCTATTTCCACCACCGCAACCTTTTGTACCCGTGAGATCCCATCTTGGGGCCTTTTCCGACGCTCCGCCGGAGGGGGAATCAATCATGGAGGGCTTCTACATCAACACCATAGCCTCTCCGATGAAGTGTGAGTAGTTTACCTCAGACCTTCGGGTCCATAGTTATTAGCTACATGGCTTCTTCTCTCTCTTTGAATCTCAATTCAAAGTTCTCCTCGATTTTCTTGGAGATCTATAACTCTTTTTGCGGTGTGTTTGTCGAGATCCGATGAATTGTGGGTTGATGATCAAGTTTACCTATGAGAAAATTTTGAATCTCCTCTGAATTATTTTATGTATGATTGGTTATCAAATTTATCTATTGTTCTTGATATAGATTGCAATCTTTCATGTCCTATTATTCTTGGTAGACCTTTCCTTAGAACGATTGGTGCAATTATTGATATGGAAGAAGGTAATATAACATTCAAATTTCCATTAAGAAAAGGCATGGAACACTTTCCTAGGAAGAAAATCAAATTACCTTATGAATCTATTATGAGAGCCACCTAGGAATTGAATACCAAAGATGGCAATACTTAGATCTATTGTCGCTTTTATGCCTACCTAGGGGCGTTAAACGATAGCGCTTGTTGGGAGGCTGTGGCACCCCGGCTCAGAGAAACCGGAATGCCCCGTATTCCAGCCCAGAGATCGAGGAGAAGTCTTCTGGAATACGGCGCTGCTTAGGATAGAACAAACTAGCTTTCTATTATTACACGAATGTGAATACAAGGTCTCCGATATTACAATGAATAACATCGGTACGGCGACACTATGCCATCCTCAGTTGCTCTATGCAAGCAGCAGAACAACTCAAAGCAGCGGAATAACTCTAGCAGCGGAACAACAATGACGGTGGTGAACTCCACTCCGCAAGGACTCTGGCTGGAACGATTATCCTAGCTCGCATGAACGGAAACCACGACAAGCAAGCAATCAAATCCGGCAGGACCTGCAAACTGGCATGACATGCCAGGTCAGTACATTGAATGTACTTGCAAGCTCACAATAACTAGAAGCATTCAAGACAGACAACATCATGGCAATTACAGGTTAAACAAGAATTAACATGAGAACATCAGAACAACATGGCAGGACCAACATAAACATGATACAGCTAGAACAATATGAGCATATTAATCTGACAATACTAGCATGCAACATGATGACACTATATGCACCACTTATTCTACTCGGGCTACCTCATAACCAACACATGCATCACTTACCAACCTCGGATATCACACGATCATCTCAGGATAAAATCAAGCTTGGTATAAACAATATCGTAGTAATCATTAAATGACCACAAGGAGCTTGATCTTTACCCATGATTCTCGCACAACATCATGAATATACCAAGGTGATCTTTATGGCGATCACAACCACGACCAACACTTGGTCCCAAACCGTGATCCTTACAACGATCACAATCACGACCAATATTTGGCTCGTGATCCTTACGGCGATCACAACCACGACCAATATTTTGGCCCGTGATCCTTACGACGATCACAACCATGACCAATACTTGGCCCGTGATCCTGACGGCGAGCACAACCACGACCAATACTTGGCCGGTGATCCTTACGGCGATCACAACCACGACCAATACTTGGCCCGTGATCCTTACGGCAATCACAACCACGAGTTGTCATTAATCAAGTTATTCTTATTACTGTTAACTCACGGTGTGACCTACTTTCGAATTGGGCCCTTATCCGCGGGCGCGGCTATCGATAGATTTAATATACACTCTGCAGAGGTTAGTACACTATACATACACTACGGAACCCTTGGCCTCGCACTCCCATTCGGGTGGACCAATGACATTCCGACAAAACAGATCTACTGCCATCGGCCACTCCGACTCACTCCCCTCTGGCCTAGGTCATGGGTGGCCCCGTGTCTACCACAAGACACAACGACCACCGTCGTGGCCCGTCCCACAGGGGGACACACGCCCAAAAACTTAACAACGGGCTCACAAGGTTATGCCTGCTTACCGGGCCAGGGTACAGCACGCGCATAACCTTCCCTAGTTGGAGGCACCGTCGATAGGCACGACAATATACCGCATTAGGGTCGTCCCATATCGGCAAATGTGGTTGCACTGGTCAGCTCGATTCAGCGGCACCATGACTCAGCCAACCGTTGTTCAAGTTCAATTTAATCCAGTTAAACTTGAATGCAAATATGTTGAGCCATGATAAAATAACATGATGCCAATAACAATGCATGAACATGATATCAACATCATCATGAGGGTATCACATAACTATCCACCATATTAACAATGAATCATATCCATTGAGCATGGCATACTGACTAGCATGAACATCACTGGTACATCAACATGTACTACTAGCAAGCATAAATATATGAAAGGCTATACTAGCAGGTAGAACATGATAACAGAGTACAAGACAACATAGCACAAAAGTGAACATGCAAATCTAAACATCACCGGAACATCGATAACCATCTTTTCAACTAGCAAACATTTACTAAAGATGCAAGTTGAAAACCATGGCTACTGCATGACAATCATGCAAGTGGGTATTGTGGCTTGCCTGTGGTGGAAGAAATCACCAGGAAGAAGTGCGAGAAACTCGCAGAACAAATCGCCGGAAATCATTCTCTGCCGGAGGGGGCTGAATTAGGGGAGGGGGAAAATGGTCATTTTCACAGTGTCAAACCATAGTGAAAGCATGACCAACAGAACGGGCTCAACGAAATGAAGAAGTATGCTTTGGAATCACCTCATTTGGAGTTATGGATAAAAAGTTACGGAGGGTTGAAGTTCAGGGACTTTTTTGTAAAAATTTCATCACAAACAAGTCCTTGAGTGGATAAGGCAGAAACGCAAAGTTAGAAATAGGCTTTCGGTCAGCAAAAACGTAAAACGGAATTACGCTTTCACTTATCTCACGTGGCGAGGGATGGTCAACGCGGGGGCGGTTCCGTCTCGCTGCCAGGTGGGGTCGGGGCTGGGCGGGTCCCGCGGGGCGAGGCCCGTCACTTAACCACGTGGCCATCGGGGTCAACGCCCTGTGCGGCTAACGAGTGGAGCTCGCGGCCAGCTGGCAGGGCGGCTGGGTCGTCTTCTTCTCCATCTCGCTCGCCCGCGAGGCAGAGGGAGGCCACCGGCGTCGGGCGGCGATTGCCAGCGCCACAGAGGGCCTCCGGCGATGCTCCGCCTACTGACGAGCTCAGCGCGGAGAGCTGCGTCAGCCTGAGCCAGTGGCGCACGCCGAAGAGGATGGGGTCGGGCAGGGCTTGCGCGGTGGTGGACGGCAGATATGGAAGGAGTCGGGGATGAGGGCACCGATGGTCTGGCGGAGAGAAAAGAGGGCTAGGAGGCTCGCCCGACTACGGGAGATCTCCTGGTGGTGGCAGAACGGAGGGGAAGGGCTCGGCTTGCCCGAATCGAGAAGGGACAGAGGCGGCGGCCATGGCGGCAAGGGCGGGCTCGGGAGTTCTTGGAGCTCGAGCGAGTGGACGGGGGGGAGCTGGGAGTGAGGCGAGGCTCGTGGTAAGCTCGGACGAGGCCGAGGATGGCTATATATAGCCGGGTGAGAGGGAGGGGCTTGGGTGCCACCGGGCACGTCCGGCCGAGGCTCTGGCGACGGCCAGCGAGCACAGGGGGCATGGGGAAGGCGACGAAGGAGATGCGGACGAGCCAAAGAGCTCACGGGCAGAAGAGGTCGAGGGGAGGGAAGCAGCCAAGCGCCATTAATGCATGTCGGCACTGCTCACCCATGGGCGCGCGACGACAAGCGCCGACGAGGAAGCGGACGGAGGGGGAGAGAGGTCCAGGGGAACGGCAACGACGCGGAGAAGCCACTGGACATGCTCATGCGCGCGAAGACGACGAGAGGGGGAGGGGCCCGAGCAAGAAATCATTCTGGGCGCGGCCATTGCATGCCAAAGCGGTGGTCACCGTGCAGACTGGCATCAAGAAGAGCCAAATGGTTGTCCAATGTTGTCTAGTGGTAAGTCCTTCGAAGGTGCGTTTCAACTGCGGTGGTGGATTGATTAAAACTGCTAAGGTTAAATGGTTATCACCCTCTGAAGTTTACTACAGTAAACTTGGGTGGATACTCGTGATCAACAGGAAGGATTTTGGGAGCAAGGGAGTTGTCTGCGAGGTTGAGGTAAAGAAGAACTTTCATCCTAGTAAGTTTGAGAAGATTTGGACCAGGATGTAACATAGTTGCTTTGCAACTGCCAAAATGGTCCAGAAATGAAGATCAACAGGATGCACTCACATGGAGTGTCAACTTGAGCTCAAATTGGGCAAGGCAAGGTCATTTGGTCATATGAAGATGCTGTAAAAAGCTCATGCCGAATGGACAAGCCAAAATGGCACTTGCTTCACAAACATCTCTGCTGACCAGAAACTTGGAATAATTTTGGTGATCAAATGGCTCAATGAAATGATACCAAATTGTGTTGAGAGATGTTTTATGGGTATAAGAATGATCCGGTAATTTATCAGGATTTTTGAAGCAATATAAAATGCACTTGCTTCACAACCTGAAAATATTGCCAGAATCAAAGATTTGCTCCTGTGCTCACATAGGTGATTGGATAGGGCTGCAAATGGGTGGAGGGGTTTAATATGAGCACGTTAAGGAGTGTGCAAAAGTTCAACTCATTTGGGGACTCCTAGATAGTACTTCCTTCACAAAGCCTTCTGTCTGACAGAAACTTTGAAAATTCACTTGGGAAGATTGGCTAAGCAAATAAATTTGAACTTGTGCATGGGGCAATTATTTGGACATATAAACATTCCCAAAAATGTTGGGAGCCACTAGGAAAAATATAAATGACACTTCCTTCACAAAGTGCCATTCAGGGCAGAATAGAAAAAGGAATATTGGGGAATTATTTTTGAACTGGCCAAGGCAATGTTTGGGCATATTTGACCTATATATGACCCAAAGGAATTATGAGAATTATTTGGGAATTTTTGGATGGACAGAAATATAGGTGGCTTCATAACCTAGGTCAGATAGGGTTATTCTTTTAATGAAAAAGGAATATTCCCTATAAAAAGAGTTTAGGGTTTGGTCAAGAAGTGAAGTGACATGATCTTGGCAAGGTTTTGAGAATGATGAGCCACTTGGGAGGAGGAATGAGGATGATTTCCCAAGTGACAAGGCCACAGAACCACCCCAAAAAGAAAAACAGAGCAAAAACCAAATAAATCAAAAGAAAAAGAAAAGGGCCAAAATCCAGACTGTTACAAACCTTCCCCCCTTAAAGAAATCTCGTCCTCGAGATTTGGTTGCTCAGGGAACAAGTATGACTTGAGGACACCGTCTCCAACTTGGGTATCCTTTTTCCTTTATTTTTTGTTCCCCCAAGAATTTCAGATGATCAACTTACCTTGTTGTGGGGTGGTTTGCTTCACCTTTCCCCAAATTCTGACGGGTTCTTGCCCACATACCAAATCCTTTTACTGCCGCGAATTTTCTCATATCTACGGTGGTATCCAATGGATCTGAGCATAAACTTTTCCTTTGGTTAGGAAAACCCTTTTACTTTTGTCATGGGGTTGCTTCAAATAAATGCATGCCTTCTGGGATCCATAAATGCTGAGAGTCAGGGCCATCCTCGTAATGGGATCTGACTGCTCATAGATGGCACTGATTTATCTTGATTTATTTCTTTGGCTCGGGCATGATATATGTACCCACGATTTGACTGCCTTCGGTCGTGAGTAATATAATGGTCTATGGAGTTATATCTATGTTATACCCCAATTATTAACATCTTGAGACTGGCCCGACAGGGGCTGATGGACAAATGCTTTTCCTGACAGACTGGCCATGTACTTGATTCCGTCATTAGTATACCGGATCTGAGCTGAATGTTCGGCTTTTGATTTTTCTCATGTGATTGATATACCCATCTTTGGTAATAGGCTATGATATGCTTTCAGGCTGTCGCTGAAGTTAAACTGCTGAGGTTGCATAGGAATCTTAAATCTGACAGAATAGACACTACAAAAAAATACACTTCCGTGATGATACGTGTTTGTCACAGTAGGTCGCGTTTTTTGTCATGCATGTACATCCATGTCAAATTTATGAAATAATCAAGATAGTCATACATGTGCTGTAGTAGAAGTTTTCCATGACATTACCAAAATTATCATCACAGAAGTGTCCACTTCCATGACAAAAAATCGCACATCACAGAAGTGCTTTCGTCAAGGGTGACCGACACGTGGCATCCACCGTAACGGAACGCTGTTAAGCTATCGGGTCGGGTTTTGGATCAGATAACCCGTTAACAGCCCCGACCAATGGTGATTTTCCACGTGTAAAATCATCATTGGCTGGAGGAGACACGTGTCAGGTACACGTTGGCACAGGTGTCACTCATCCAATGGGCGAGACGCGCCTATGATATGTTGACACGAGGACCGGCCCATCAAGTTTAAATGGGCCGGCCCAACTAAAGGCCCACAAGATTTTGCGGACCATAATGGGCCGGCCCGGCTAAAGGCCCATGAGATTTTGCGGACCATAATGGGCTGGCCCAGCTAAAGGCCCACAAGATTTTGCGGGCCATAATGGGTCAGCCCAGGTAAAGGCCCACAAGATTTTTGTGTGCCATAATGGGGCAGCCCAGGTAAAGGCCCACAAGACTCTTGCGGATCATAATGGGCCGGCCCAGCTAAAGGCCCATGAGATTTCGCAGACATTAATGGGTCGGCCCAGCTGTAGACCCACAAGATTTTGAGGACCCTAGTAGGCCGGCCCATTAACTGGTTGCCATATTTTGGGCCAAATGCCAGCCAATATTTGATCCGGTCCATTAATGGCCTGCCACGTTTCGGGCCTAATAATGGCCCATATGATATCTGGCCCGTTAAAAGCCTACCATCTTCTGGGCCAAATTACGGCCCAGATCAGTTCCTGCCCTTTAAGAGGCTTTGGGCTCAATTATGGCCCATATCAGATTCGGCCCGTCAACTGGACACTATGCTTTTGGGCCCACTTGCTAAAGGCCCACTTAGTAATTCGTCCTGATATTGGTTTTGGCCTGTTAAGAGCCCGTTTAACATTTCGGCCCTATATTAATTTCGTCCTGTTAAAAGCCCGTCATATAGTTGGGCCTAACTACGGCCCGGTTTGCATCCGGCCTGCTCGTAGCCGATATCTGATTGGGCCAAACAAGGACCAAGACAATTTTGGCCTGTTAAAAGCTCGTGATTTGATTCGCACAATCATGGGCCGGGGTCCATTTCAGGCTGCTGCCGGCCCGTGAGCTGTTCGGCATGTTTCAGGCCCAACCTACATCGTGATTGCATGACGGCCCGATTATGTACCGTAATTTTACGGTTCGGCCGGTTTACTGCGAAGACAGGATATATATACAGTAAAATAATTGTAGCATCATGAATAAGAAAAAACCTAGACTATACAATAAATAAATTACGGCATATTACATCCACTGGGCATCAAAGTTCGCCACTATGATAATAAAGCACAAGCAGACAGCAGATTACATACACTAGGCATTAAAGATCACCACCAGTGCAAATAAACACGCCGACAAAATAATATACAAAACTGACAGCACTTCAATAGAGTTCAAGAAAGGTTAGCCCTGCTGGGGAGCTGCAGTGCAAGCAGCTGAGCAAGATGATGAGAGTGTGCTTGTTCAACACTTATATCTTCCTCACTCTGAAAGATAAACAAGCAGACAGATGACAGGTTTTTCACATAAAAGTATCAGTGCTGACAATTCATCACATTTCTTACTGACGAATAAAGTGACACAGTTTAAAATTGCATTAACACAATATGGTATTATTCAGGTCAAGACATGGCAGGAAATGACATTGTGAAGGAGTTGGCAGCTTCACAACACCACTGGATTACAGATCAAGAACTCATAAGTATCAATGGTTAGTGTGCTGTCAATTTATCCATTTCAGATTGGCAAATAAAGAGACGGTTTAAATAATAGTAGAATGATATGACATTGTTCATAGTTAAGACATTGCAGAATATGACATTGTGCTGTAGTGGGTAGGTTCACCACACCACTGGATTACGGATGAAGAACAGAAGCATACATGCAGTGCAAAAGAAGATCACTTGCTCTGTATAGTTTAATTTACATGGTATGAAGAAGGAACTTGGTTGTACAACTGAAAACTTAAATTGAGAAGGACAAACTTTTGTTTATGAACTACATAATAAACTTTAAACATGCAATTTGATGCAAACACCAAAAATAAACAGCTGTTGCAGTCATGCCTAACCAAATATATACAACAAAGTTTGAAGGCTTGAGATGGACAAACTTACATTACTGGTGAAGACAGGCTCTGTAAAGGCCTTGTCCATGCTGATGGGGGGGGCAATTCAAGAAGTTTACCACAGAATCTTCTTCATAAGCATTGCCTTTATTCTACATTTTGTTAAGAGTAAATATAGATGTGATAATATACAAAAAAATGGAGAATATTTAAGATAAGATGAAGAGTGATGCTACATAACCAAGTAGCTATAAATGTAAGTGCAGCGATACAGGCAAAAGGTACAGCCAAGAGCAATGCACAGCTAAACTTCTTCAGTACCAACCTTATGGTAAGAGTAAATATAGATCTGATGTGTAGAAAATGGAGGGCAAAGGAAAATAAGCTGCAGAGTGATGGTACATGAACAACTACCTGTCATTATAAGTACACTGATAAAGGACAGCATGTACTTACAAGAACAATGCAGAGCTAAAAAACATTGGCATTGGATATATTCTACACTAATGTAACCATTCATACAGATCAGATAATTTGGAGCGAACAATTGATAAGCAAGCTATCATGCATACTGTTGTCACATAATGAACCAGGTATGTATGCAAGTACAGTGATACAGGACAACAGGTACTAACAAGAGCAAAGCAGCGGGCAGCATATTTGCGATATCCTGTCGTTCTTTTCAAACCGGAATTCTTCTTCGAGCAGATTTCCTGCAAAAAAGATCCGTAAGGCACATGCGGAAAAGTAGAAGTTCAAATTTCATGTGATTTCATAGACAGTACCTCATCCTGGGAACGAGACAGTGCATAACAAGGTTTTTCCATTCAATGTCTTCTAAATTTAGCACAGGAGACTTCACCGGAAATTCGTTTATAGACTTGCCATCAAAGTGTGATTTCCTCAGGTAACACCGATACTGCTGCAATGCTTCCTTGAAAAGCACAAGCAAGCTTTGCTCGTCATGACTATCCAGATTGACCCTCGCCTAGTTACAACAATGTAATGTAAATCATTGATGTGTTCAATCAGCAGAAAACAGGAAAATAATAACCATGAATAATAGCACTTACACGTAAGTTGGACAGGAAGATGTGAAAATGGTGTTTGTCTTCACAATAATCTTCCCATGATGGGAATATATGCACGTAGTCCCTAACAACATTGAAAGCATTGTCTTTTAAACTGGGAATAAATGGAATGGGGTTCCAATCTGCAGGAATTGGCCGTCTCTGCAGTTGGGATAGGTCTTCGGCCGGTGGACTTGTTGTACTTTTTGCTGGAGTGGGATTTTTCTGTGGTACAGCTGGTGCTATGGCAAATGAAATCGGTATACCTTTTGCTGGAGTGCAGGTCCTGTGTGGTGGGGCTAGTGGTGTGGCCAGTGAAGTATGGGTACAGTCTGCTAGAGTCGGTCCTACGTTTTGTGTCACTGGTTGTACAGCCAATATAAGTGGGGTGCTGTCTGATTTCTCCGGCACCACCACGTTTTTCAAGGACTTTGCTGGTGCTCCTTCAGGTTCGGCAATCACCCTCTTCCTTTTTGATGTCTGATGCACAAGAACAACATTTGAGTGGAAAAACATGGTATGATGACAGATGGAATATGTATTGATAATGGATGGGCATGGCATCTCGACATATATGATGAGTAAACTAAGAAGATGGCGGTGCAACAAAGTAGAAGAAATGCAAGACAACATATGCAAGATACCCGCAATCAATAAAACATTGCCAAATTAGAACAGGCACCTTGATGGGTGAACAGGACAGGCCATCTGCCTTTGACTCCTCGAGGGTAGAATAGTCATTAGGATCATATTCTGAACAAGAATCAACAGGTGGGGAGGGTATGAGTTTCATTGCATACAGAATGACACTCAATGGCTTGGTGCCAATTTTGTACTCATTGCAGCGTTTAGATTCAAGAGTGCACTACTGCTAGTGCGACACAAAGCAACTAAACAGATCATAGTGTAGATATAACGGGGAAAACCGTAAGCATCGGAGTAAGATCAGCAAAGTGGAACTTGCTGGAATATATGTGCTAGTATTGCCGGTACGGCTAGAAAGGCTTCAGATACCAGCTCTCTTCAAGTGAAGGTGCGGTACTGTTAATATCAGACACAGCTCCCTGCATTTCCTTGCTATTCTTATAGGATTCAAGTGGGCGGGTGACTACAAATCCTATTCCCACGTTTACAAAATCCTACGAATCAAAGAGGCTCAAAGTGTCCATCACAACCGACCATATAGACCTCTACACTGCAAATGTCCCTGCTCATCTTCAGTACAAGGAACATACTGTACTACTATCATACTCCCTCCATTCCAAAATATAAGTCTTGGTAGAGATTTCCATTATGGATCACATATAGATGTATCCAGATACATTTTAGAGTGTAGATTCACTCATTTTGCCCCATATGTAGTCCATGGTGGAATCTATACAAAGACTTGTATTTAGAAACAGAGTGAGTACATATTAAAGAAGAACAGAAGAGGAACATGGTTAAGAAGAGTAAGCAGATTTTGGATAAAATGTTGGTTGCGCAGTGCCCACACATGATGAACTAGAGCGCATTAAGAATGCAACTCCCAGCTGTCTCTCGACCATTTCAGGCGGTTGGATGAAGATCCTACGTCTCCTAACTCATCTTCTTCCTCGTCTCTGATTCTTCTCATACAGAACACCGCACAGGTCGCCGGCCGGACCACCGGCCCCCGCCGCCTGTGTTCCTCCACCACCCCCACCCCCACCCCTGCCCCAACCCCCACCCACGTCGAGTTTTCTTCATTCGGCGAGGCCCCACAACCACCCGAGCCCCTTTATTCACACCGGCGAACTCCGGCAAGCTCTGAAAAATCGACAGAACCAATTTTGAAAATTAGTCTACTGTGATTTAACTAGTGTGGAATATAAAAGGGGAAAACCATAAGCATTGGGAGTATAGTGTTGAGCGTGCCATGGCGGATCTGAAGGTGCAAACCGGACAAAGGCAACTTCGCAACCAAGATAAGAAATCAGAGTAAAGCAGTGATGATCTATTTTCATGCTGCGATAAATAAGTTGAGCAGATACGAAAGAGTACCGCCTCTGGTGCGGCGCCGTGTACGCATCTGCTGAGAATTTGACGTTGCTGCGGTAGCAATGGCTGTCGGCGGCGTGGAAGCAGATCTAGGAGGGTAGACGGTGGCGGCAGGGTGCGGTGGACGAGATAGTCGTAGGAGCGGTGCTGGCAAGGTGGACGACGGCGGGGATGAAGCAAGAGGACAGGATGTAAGGATCCTGGTCCCAAAGCCGTCGATGAGAGAGATCGATCTCTTGTAATGGACGGCGGCATCGGGGTATCAGCTCCGGCATGGTGGAGGAGGACGGTGGTGGATGGGGTGGCGTACGGCGGCGGACGGAGGAGGGTGGGGTGGAGAGGGTGTTTTGGCGCCCACGGAGTATGAATGGGGGAAGGGAAGGTAGAGAGGAAGGGGGGAACCATGTATTCAGGGCGCACTTGTCTTAAATGCGGGGAAATTTACAAACTTAGCCCCCGTTTCAAATTTCCAACATTAGTCGGTTGGGTTTAGGACGGTAATCTCGCATACACCGAATATTTGCCAATGAGAGTTTGTTTTTGGTGCCCACCGTGTATGAACATGAATCGGGGAGGGAGTTGATTTCGGCCGAGGACACACTGTGTTTTGGCGCCCACCGTGTATGAATCCGGGTGAGAGGCAATTTACGTCATGTTTGGGTGAAATTAAAAACCTACGCCTATCGAAACCTATAGAAATCCAGCAGATAGGCTTTGCGCGGCAGGGATAGGCAGTAGTAATTTCCATCTCGCAGATTTTGGTTTCGGGCGGTTACTGCGAATTTCCCCGCTTCGTTCAAATTTTGCAGAGTGCACGTTTACTGTGCCAACTCAATTCGAATCCCGTTTGTATTCTATTTTTTTGTGGGATCCATTTTTAATTGGAATTACATTCTATATACATCATTTATATATATATATATACTTTCAAAAGTGCAACAAAGAATTCTGCTCCTTTATATGTATAATATGATTTACAAATACAACGATCTCGAAACCTTAAGGTTGAATTTGAAAAAATTTAACCAAATTATGTTCTACTAAAATGTATGGATCAGTAATATCTACATATTAAATAACATAGATGTCCGTGAATTCATATGAGTATGCATGTTTGATAGATCAATTTTGGTTCGAGTATGGATTACATGTATCATCATCTCGAATTCAAATATTTGAATCCCTTTTTTGTTCACTCCTTTCACGCCCATCTCCCTCGCATGCATGCTCCTTCAGGTAGTTATCACTCTCTTTTCTCCAGCTCACCCGCACGCTCACTTCATGTTTCTCCTATCCTCGCAAACATGGTCTCTCGACATCTCCCTTGAGAAGTGTCACACTCTCCCTATCATTATACATTACATGGTTTTCATTATCTCTCACGTCTCTACTGTTCTCTGGTATGACTAGGTACCTAAGTTTCTTTTCACCGCCACACACACAGTCTCCACTCATCTTTCATTTTGTCTTTCTCTCTATGGGATTATCTCACACACCCTATATGTCTCTACATATGACTCATACCACTAAAATTACTCTCTCTCTCTCCTGTAGACACAACATTTGTTGCGGTCTCCTTTTCGTCTCCATCCCAGACTGACATTATTCATTTGTTTACCGATCAGACAACCACGACTATCGTCTCCTCTCTCTCTCTCTCACACAGACACACACACACACAACTCCTGCTTCCACTCCCCTCCCCGACTACCGTCTCTCTCTCACACTCATAAAACTCTCGCTTTCGCACCCCGACTCATATTTCTCTCACAAACATTTATCGACTAGCTAGCCTCTAGATAGGTTTATACACCCGCACACTCATGCTTCCACTATCGCATACATGTCTCTCTCCCTCTCCTTGTATCTATGTTGATTTTTATTCCCTTCTTGAGACACACCCTCTCGATCGTGCACACACACACTATCGCCTCATTTTAAGCTGACACCTATCACACACACAATCCTTGTGTCTTTGTCACACATGCACTCCGTCCTCCTCCACTCTCCCTCTCTCTCACACACACATGGGCTTTTTGCAACAACTAGCAAGATGCCCATGCATTACATGGAACATCAAGATGCATTTGTATGAGTAGTTTATCTTGTAGGGGAAAAGGATGAATGAGGGAAGGCCTTATTTGCAAATGTGGGGAGGGGTGTGGGTATCTTTTTGCAAAATTTCCATAGTTTCCTTCCTATCCGTCAGATATAGATCGGACGGCCTATATTGCAGGATGGCAGGCACACGATCATCACCGACAATGCTTTTTATAAGAGTAGGGAGAAAAAATAGAGTGGTGATGATGGTGGGCCTGCCATCCTGCAATGTAGGTCGTCCGATTTATATCTGACGGATAGGAAGGAAAATATGGCAATTTACCCGCACTCTTCACCACATTTGCAGATAAGGCCTTCCCTCGTTCATCCTTTTCTCCCACAAGATCTTGATGTTCCGTGCAAAGAACGGGCATCTTGCTAGTAAGAGTAGATATTAGACATATACCACTTCTCGAATCTTGAAACCAAAAACATTCCTCCCTTATCTCATCAAAACCACCAAAGGAATATATTTTGAGTGAATCATAACATATTTTTAGTGATATACGTATTTCAAAACTAGACTTTTTTTCTATCAAATCGGTGAATATGTATTAATCTACTTTGATCGTGTGGCAACGCATTGGCACATTGCTAGTAGTTATTATAATTTTTTGGACACCAGACAAACGGTGGAGTACATATACGAAGAGAAGAGGCGCACATACGCAGTCGGCCTCTTGCTGTCTCGCACACATGAGTGTTACGTAAAGGCGACGTTAACAAATAAACCCTAAAACCCTAGGTGCATGATTGCTGCATTCGCAGGTACCGGGTACGTGGTGGGGCACCTTTGTAGGAATAGTCAGCTCGCGTGATAATTTGATCCGTAGGAGTTGATGGTCGGGACCACAGGTGAACGACTTGGAGCGCGGTGGCTCGCCAGTTGCCACAGATCGAGTAGCCATGTTTAAAATATAGTTTTTTAGCGGGGTTAAGAGTTCTGATTTTCAATGGCGTGTTATAAGTAGTAACTAGTTTTTAGAATGATTGGTATGGAGTGAAAATGGAATTCATAGTACTACGTACCTCCTTGGCGTATGGTTGTATGGGTTTATGTTGCGAGATGTTGATCCTGGTAGTTCTAGGGCAAATACTATGGGTTAGATTTAGATGCTAGTTTTCAGTAATGAAAATCAGAAGGGGAAACCCTTCTTTGATTAAAAAAACTACTACCTCCATTCTGGTTTACTAGTCCCCATCGTACTTTGGGTCAAAGTTTGTCCGCGAATTTTACTTGTAAAATCTGAATGGAAAACGAGATTTTGTTATACCCAAACAAAAAAGGACTGGAGGGAGTGATTGCTCTAACACGGACGCGACCTCTTATAGCGCAGGCATTGAACCGGCGCGCCGGCCAAGAGGGTCACACTTGCTGCAGGCCCGGCTGAGCACGCCTCCTCGCCGCGTGCAACCAGCTTAAGACTGCCCCGCCTGCCTTCATTGAATCCGCGCGTGTGTCGGCAACACGTCCTTCCGTGAGCCGGCAAGCATTTTAGAACACAAAAAATGACTAAAATATAATTAATTTACGCATGGTCTTGACTTGTTGTGCTCGCACTGGTAGTAGGAACTAGTAGAGGTTTTTCATTCTTCATAACTCTCCTCACATTTTTTTGGCTTTGAAATGAATCATGGTTGTGGACATTATGTATGAATGTGCAGATATCTGTGAACATGAGTTTGATGTGGAAGTTGAACTTGGAATGTCGGCCTTGCGCGTAAACTATACCATGTCCAATGCTTCTTCTGTTATTGTTTGGAAAGTAATTGCTATTATTACATGACCCGAAAAAATATATTTTGTGCCACATCAGTAGATGCACGGACATCACAACAGGCATGCTGACTGGATAAACATTTGAACCTTGCTATTATGAAGGAAGTTTTTTATTGACAACAATTTTGGATAGCAGGAGACGCCTACCATGCTCTGCCTGTGCTAGCATATTTCTGGCTTCTTCCATCTCTTCTTTGGCTTGGGTGAAGAGAGCATCTGATTGTTCTTTTCGCTTCTTCAGGAACTTAGCTACATTCTCAAGGGCTGCTGCACGCTTTCTTTCAGCCTTTACTAATGCCACGAGGACACGAACAACTGAAGACTCCACCTGGCTTGTGTGTAATCCAGCATCATCTTGGAATTTGCACCTTTTGTCTAATCCAGCATCATTAGGGAACTGGCACCTTGTGTGTAATCCAGCCTCATTTTGGAAACAAGATTTCAAGGTTGACCATACTTACCTCCTCGCAGGAACTGCATCCTGACATGAAGTTACTTCTTTTTTAGATCAATAGTCAGAGCAACCTAGGTCCACTTAGTAGAAGCCAGATAAACAGAACTCGGAGAAGTGAATTCAAAAGGAAAAAATATATAAAAACAGACTACAAGGTGAGAACACCCACTTCCTACATCAAGCTAAAAACGAAAGCATTAGGACGATTAAGACTCTTCTTATTACACATCAAAGAACACCAGCTTAAGAGAAATAGAAACTACAACATATACACATCGAAGAACATGAGGCTAAACGAAAGTAATTGAAAGGGTATTACTTACCAAAGCTTGTTTTACAGGTTCGATGCAGCTCCTCTTTAACTTGCCACGCTCCTTGAAGATGTCCCGAATATACCGTGTTTGGTCTTCATTGCTCCTCTACATGTTCGCACTCGTGGTTTTAAAATCTCAACATGGCAAGAAAAATATACTACTAGTAATACTCGCGCATCTTGTGGGCAACATTAAAGCACTCGTCTGCCATGTTAGAGCATCTCCAACAAAATCGCAACGCGCGGTGCTCTAAAAAAGCGTTTACAGTGCTAAGATCGAGAAGTAGATACTAGAGAGTATAGGATAGTTCTCAGCATAGATAGATAAAAAAGGTAATTCAACTACTCCTCGTCGTCCGACTCCTCCTCGGTGATGTCCTCCTCCGACGTCTGACTGAAGGTGTGAAGATAACGATTGTTGTTGGATTCCCAGGGCGACGCTGCTCCTAGCCTCATGTTGAAGTGAGCATTCGCTTTTCGCCTACGCTTGTGCTCGCGATAGGCGGCTCGCTCCGCCCTCCTTTGCACGTAGAACTCGCACTCATTGATGATGTCCTGCGGGAAGTGTTGGCTCCACAGCGCCATGGCTTCCTCGTCCATCTCGACAATGCTAAGACGGTGCTCCCGCCTCCGGTTGTCGCGATGATCCTCGTCGGTCCTAAGCTGCGGCAGAGGCACGAGCTCCTGCGCCCGCTCCCGCGTCGGCACGTTGGGGAAGTTCAATGTTCTATGAGGCCACCGGAGGCACCACGCCACCGTGTCGTACGTGCGGGTGGCCTCGTTGCTGGTGTTGAAATTGCCGAGGCCGAGGCGCATCCCGCGGAACCGTATCTCGGCGGAGAAGCCGCCGGAGGGGCGCGCGCAGACGCCGCGGTAGCCCCAAGTTTCCCGGCAACGCGGCGGCATGGTGGCACGGCGGCGAGGCGAAAAAGAGCGGGGAGAGAGCGGTGGCTAGGCATGGAGCAGGGAGAGAGCGGTGGCAAGGCACAAAGAGGTGGGAGGGTGTTGGATTTTATAAAGCGCGCCGGATGCCACGCGCCAAAACTAGGGCACGCCCTGCCGCTTTTTCCCGCGCGCGCGTGATCCTTTCCCGACGTCTCTGCTATCTCTACTCTCTTCTCTACTGTTATATTTATATTATATTTAATATTTAATATTTATCTCTACTTCCTTTACTGTCTACTTTTTTCTCTATACTTTTTTTTTCTTGCAATATAGGTCGTCCGATTTATATCTGACAGACAGGAAGGAAACAAATGGGAATTTTTGCAAGAAGATACCCATACCCCTCTCCATATTTTCAAATAAGGCCTTCCCTCATTCATACTTTTCTCCCACAAGATAAACTAATCATACAAATGCATCTTGATGCGTGCAACGCATGGGCATCTTGCTAGTTCTAAAAACCTTTCCATCATTTGCCACACTACTGGTTGCAGATGAAAAACCTACCCAAGCACATCGTGATACAGGAGCAATGCACAATTACAAGCTGATATTCTGTTGGACAATGGAGGCTATAACCAATTAATTTTACGGGGACAATAGCACCCAGGAATTTTGAAGGGTAGGTATGAACGAAATTGGAACTGCACATGTATTGCTAAGTGATTCAATACACACATTACCAATCAAGGGGGAGAACGATGGTCGCGGCGGCCTCTGTGAGTCATGGTCGGCAACGGGAGTCAGTTCATTGTCCACTACGGTGGTACTTCTGTGCTTGGCGTCGGCTCCCGGGAAGCAGATCCGAGACCGTGGAAGATGATGTCGGGGAAGAGGCTTCGTGTACGACGACGATGGTCGACCGGCTCCAGTGCGGCGTACGAGGTCGTCGATGAGGCAGATGCGCTGCGGTGGACGAGTGCGCCGATGTAAATGGGAGGAGCACAAAGGCTGCAGTGCCGTGGAGAAGTCTATTTTGCGGTGGGGATAGTAAATGAGGAGTATTCAGGTGTACGACTATGGGTGTCGGGGTGGGGTTGGCTGGGTAGGGTGAACCTGAAGTTATGAAAACAGCCCCCTACCAAGCGTCATCGGTAGGCCTGTTCCGAAGGCTATGATGGTAACTTCCCACTGCTCGAATCAGGGTCGTGGGAGATTTTCCCGCCGACCTCAAAATTTTGTGACACTAGACTCCCCGTGTGGCGTGTTGAGTGATTCGGCTAAGCAACTAGCAAGTAGTAGTAGTAAACTCTGCATATTAGGTTTGACCGAAGTCAAACTTCCTAAAGTTTGACCAAGTTTATAGAAAAATATAAACATTTACCATAACAAATATGTATGATGTGAAAGTACATTCAATAATGAATCTAATGGTATTTATTTGTTATTATATATGTTAATATTTTTTGTTATAAGCTTTCTGAGAGTTTACAAAACTTGACTTAGTTTGTTTTCTTAGTTTGTAGTGAACTAATCATTTGTTAAAATTGTGAAATAAATATATTAGGCTATTGACTTCGAATGTAATGGTCTATACAATTCAATAGTTACAATCATTATCGAATCCCAAGATGTATACAAGGTCTATAGTACTTCACAACATGCTCAAACTCACATAATCCCATTCAAATGAGAATCTAAATGCATTTCATAGTTATTACTTTGTAGGATGCAACAAAAACAACCATAACTCTACATCGGCCATTATAGAAGCAACACTTTGACATATCCCAATGTGTGAATGAAACGTGCAGAGAGAGTTTTTGAAGATGGAGCAGATAGGGCGGGAAAGATTGTATATATGTGGACGAGAGAGTAGGAGACAAACCTAACGAGACAGAGAGAGATAAAGATAGAGAGAGAGAAACAGAGAGGAAGAAGTTAGGTCTGTGAGAAAGATGGAGACATGTAGTATACGTGAGATGCGTGTGCATCCGGATTCTGTATACGTGGAAAGAGAAGAGACAACATTTTGATGAGAGAGCTGGAAAAACATGGACGAGAGGGGAAGGATATCGTGGGTTGAGGGATTGACAATTTTTTGCGGGGGAGACAGGAATTGGTAATTTCGTGCAAGAGAGAGAAAGAGAGGATGGGGGGAGGAGTCAGTCAGCCGTCGTCACATCACCCTGCTTCCAAATGACCCCGCATTCTCTAGCGCGGTGTGGTCGCCATCTTCGATCTGCTCGATCCCCTCTTTGAAGATTGAGGTGTTGTGCATGTTGGGGTGCAAAGAAGCATAAGCGAGAGTGGTCGCCGTATAACCTTGGATGGGGATGAATTGTGTGCTCGGGGGAGTGTTTGTGTGTGTGTTGTGCTCCGTGTGTGTGTGTGTGTGTGTGTGTGTGTGTGTCAGATATTGAGAGAAAACAAACCTAAGGAGAAAAATGGGTATTCACGAAGAGATTGTGCGGGCCTTGAGGTGGGCAGGGGCCGGGTGAGGGTGTCAAAATGTGCGCGTTGATGCATGTGTTGCATGCGATCATGCGAGGGACGGACGAATTGAGAGAGATGGTTGTTGTGTTATGGATGCTCCTCTCTCTCTCTGTGTCTCTCTCTGTCTCTCTGTCTCTGTCTCTCTCTCTCTCTCTCACACACACACACACACAAGTAAAGTAGAAGACCGTTCTCTCATGTATACACAATGTATCGGCATCTGTCAATGTCTCACTCATGCATGATCATTTGCACATTCACACCTCTCTATCTCTGTATCACACGCACAACGTCTCCACATTGCCCTTCCGCCACAACACACATATGGACACATACACATGTTCTCTCTTAGTCACACACACAAAATCAGTATTAAAAAAACTAGGGCGCACCTAAAACGTCCAAATCCAAATAAACACGAACTGGAGGTAAATTCAAATATATGGAAATATTGCAGCGTCAAGAACTTTCCTAGGAAAAAAAAGTTGAGTAATATTCGAGGATTGTTTTCACACACACAAAAAGGTTCGGTGGATGTCCTTCGAGCGCGAGACGGTGACGCACCGTTCGATCGACCGCGCGGCAGCGGTTCACGTGCTTGCACAGGATTCCGTATCGTGGTTGTGGTACTAGTACGGTTGTGGTACTAATAAAAGCACTGCCTAAGTCTAATGTTTATGTGTACTAGTACGGTTTTCTTTTAAGTTTTACCAACCTTATATAAAACTAAAGTAAGCTCCCACAGGCGCACTCATCAATATGCCGCCGCCGGCGTTGCGCATGTCGGCGCCCGCCTCCTCCGCCAACAATTTCTCGCCCATCACCGCCGTGTCGCCGCCATCCCTGCGCCATGAAGCCGAAGGCTCGCTCGCTCACATCGTCTGCAGTCCCTCCTCGTGATGTCGCCGCTCTGCCAAGCACGCGAGCAGGTGGTGGAGCCGCATCTATGCATGCAGCGTACGAAGAGGAGGATGAGCGCATGCTCCAGCATGCCGGCGAGGAGGAACTAGCGTGTCATTGTCGTCTCTGCCCGCGCGGAGGAGGCGCGCATGGTGGTTGTCGTGGCATAAGCCAGTCGCGCGTGCGTCGATCCCGCATACCAGGTGCAGACACGGAATCTACCTTCGAGAACTTGAATGCCACGTGGATCCTGCAATCTGAAGGAGCAATTTGGGTCAGTCGACTCATGTGAGACGTTTGATGCAACATGGATGGCTAGAAGGGCTTCTTCCACCTCTTCTGCCGTCTTCTTCCTTCGCTCCGTCGAACTTCTTTCACAAATCGACTGACCCAAATTATACTACTAGTACGAACATATTAAGTAAAGTAGGAACATGAAGATACGAGCAGTAGTACCAACTTCAATAGTAAGACATAGTACTAGTACTATTGTACGTACTAAAGAGTTCAAATAATGAGAAAGAACATAAACATAGTTCTGCTGGGGCCTCAGCACAACACACCCTTGAAAATAAACTAAGCAACTAGTCCGCTTGACACTGCAGTAGAACCAGCATGAGCGACGGCACTGCCACCTACTCGGAGTCCGAGTCCACGTCCTCGACTTCGTCCTTGTCCCTCTTCCTCTTCCTCTTCGCCGACGCTTCTTTGCTTGAACCGGACACTAGGCTCTGCTTCTTCATCCAACCCTTGTAGATATTTCAACAAAGGTAGGCATCCATTGCTGCGTACAGGATGTGATCTTCATCTAATGTCTTTGACTCCCATGCATGATGAAACTCGTGATGAGGTTTCTTCAGTTTAGCCTATGAAGGATCAATCATGGCTGCTGCCAGGGTCAGCATTGAATGTTGAGAGGAGGACACCAAGCTTGCCTTCTGGAGATCAAAGGGCTGGCCTACAATGAGACCAATCCAACGCAGGACATCCCTGTCGTTCTTAAAGCCTACAGTAACGAATTTCACTCTTTTGTCCTTGAGGAAGTTCTTAAAATCCTGGCACTCAACGTCATCATGGCATATGTGGTAGACCAAGCAAACATTATGTACGCAAACCTGGATCACGGCGGGCTTCTTCCTCTCTTCGCCCTTTAGATCCTTCTCTCGTCCCAGGACTGTGGTGTACTCAACATCTAGCCCAGCGACCCACTCATCCGTTGAACTATTGAACATGCGTAGGAAGCGAGCAAGCCATGCTTTCACCGTCGCGGATCCATGTGTGTAGATGACGATGAACTGATCGCTGGTGATGGATCTAACCTGGTACTCAGCGGCGACCATGGAGATTTGGGAGGCCATGGATTTTGGAGGAGGGTTAGGAGAAGTTGACCTGTTGTACCCCGCAAAAAAACTGGGAGCGAACTAATGTGAAAGGACGGGACGAACCGGGAGCGAACTGTTGTAAGTTAGAAGACGGGTACGAGTAGGGCATGCGAATAGTGTGGGGTTGCTGGCTTGCCCGGTGGATAAACGGTTGCAAGCCCCCAAAGAGTTCTCGAGAACTATGCGGGACCTACTAGATGTCATGTCTACTAGACCCATATCGTAGGCCTGACGGTATAGCTTCTGCCTGTTCACACGCCATGCCGGCGCGTGGATGTAACTTCACTTAATTCTGTCAACCATCGCGCCTCCCATGACCTTTGGCTCCCTCGCACGCTCGCGCCCTTTGAGACTTCAACCGGCTATAAATGAGCAATTTTTTTGCCTTTTTTTAGACAAGCAATTTTTTTGCCTACTCCGCATGCATGATACTCCCTCTGGTCCTTTTTACTCCCGTCAATCATTTGCAAAGTGTCTGACCAAATTTATACTTTTTTTTGAACACCACCTTATATTAATTAACCAGCCACACCACTACACGCATTTGATACAATGTTCACCACACAGGGCGGTACGTTATTTACAAGAATACCATCTAATCTATTGTCAAAGCTATACTTAGCGATTTAAGTGTGCCACCTTATTGGCCGAACGGCTAATCTTTGACAATTGAAGATTGTTGATCAACTTCGAGATGATCAACGCTTTCATCTTCAGGTCATGCATAGCAGACCTGTCATAGTCCCCCGATGCAAGAGACGCTACCACAAAAGCGCAATCAGTCTCTAAAATTACAGGATTATTAAGAGAATGTCACATCCCTGGTCCTGGTATGCAGTAGGCTAGCCCTTCATGTGTGAATCATGTTTAACTTTTCAAATGAACTTGAAATGGGGACTGATCAAACCCTAGCACCAGATCAAATCAAATAGGTTCAACATAAAATCATTTTCAATGAACCAGAAATGCCCTTCTAAAATGTTCATCATCTTTGCCTTGGTCTTAAACCTCTGACAAAAATGATGCACAATTTTCTAGGTCATCCTAAGGTCACTGAATTAAATCATAAGTATTTGAATTTGGACATTTAAATTCTATAAAATATTTTAAATGTCCAAATACTCCTAAACTGAAATGTTCCATGCTGGATATATTCTATACAGTGGTCATGTGCAGTTTAGTGATTTTTGAAAGGGTCGAGGTATTTTTAGAAAAACCCTAAAGATAACAGAATAATAGAAAACAGAAATTAAAATAGACAAACCAGAGAGAGAGAGAGAGAGAGAGAGAACTTACCTGGCACTCACCTGGTGGCCCAACAGGACCGGCCCAGTTAGGCCCAGCCCACCTCTTCCTCTCTCCTACTGTCTTCAACCTCCTGCCAGTGGGCAGGAGGGCGTGTGGCCGCCGTGGGCGCACACGCGCCCCGGCCACCTCCACCCTGCTTGCCTGTCTCCCCGTCGCCCTGAGGATGCCACGACACCCCTGGAACCCCCTCGACCTCTCCCATCGCCTCTCCCCTCCTCTGTCCCTCTCGCACACAACCAGCCGAGCGCCACCGTCGCTTCCCCTTGCTGCCCTCGCGGCCACCGCCACCCCCTCTCCTCTCCGACGCGCCCCCGAGCTCCGTAGTGCCTCCCTCGTCCTCTCCGTCGGGTCACGCGACTGGAAGAGCCCCGACGCATCGTCCTCGACCTCATCTTCTTCCTCGGCCACAGGAGCTCACCGCCGGGATTCCGATGCCGTCAAGCCTTCCCCGAGGCCGCTTCAACGGCCCCTGCAACCGCTGTGAGCTTCCGCACGGAATCCCCCTCTTCCCCGCCTCGATTTCTTGCTATAGCCGTCGCCCACTTGAAGACCGAACCGCGCCGTCGCACGAACTCGTCGCCGACGAGGCTCCGGTAACCAAATGGTCTCGTGCGTACCTCCGTTGGGCTCGTGATCTCTCGTAGACCCCGTAGGTGCAAACGGCTGGTCCTCCCGCAGGCCGTAGCACCAAAACCGCGAGCACCCGAACTCCGGCCGCCGCCGATTTGGTCGCCGTCGTCGGTCCCGACCACCGCAGCTCCTACCACCGCCACCAATGGATGCGCCTCACTCACAGGAACCCATAGGTGCAACCCGCGCATCGAATGGTGCCCTGTAGAGCATTTCCGAGCCGCCACGCCGTCTCTATCATCACCGGCGGCTAAACGCCGGCGGGCTGACCGTGTTGACCGGCGAGGTTTGACCCCGGCTAACCAGAGGTTTGACCCCTCTCTCTCACTGACATGCGGGCCCTGCCCGCCTAACTAAGTAGTTAGGGCTAATCCTATCTAGGTTAGTTAGGTTAGTTACTGACCAGTGGGCCGAGGCCCTAATTAACCTAGGTTAGTGCTAACGTAACACTAACTAACCCTGTTAGTTAGTTGCTACACTAACATGTGGGCCCCAGCCGTCAGGTTTGACCTGGGCTGGCGCCTTCGACCTGATGACGTCACCCCGACATCATGCTGATGCAGTTAATTATTTTCTGGATTTAATTTTATTTAGGAAATTCTAGAAAATAGTATAAACTTCTAAAAATCATATAAAATCAACCGTAACTCCAAATGAAACAAATTATATATGAAAAATGATCAGAAAAATCCAATCTATCCATCTGTACCATTTTCATGCATGTTAGAACAACTTATATCTGCTGTTTAGCACAAATCATATAATGGCATTTAAACCCTCACATATGGAGTTTGAATTTGAATCTTGGATTCAAACCAAGTCCATTTAACTTGCTGCTAGTTGCATTAGCTCAAACCACAGCATATTGCCATGTCACACTCATGCATCATATTGTTGCATTGCATTGATTGTGTTCTTTCTCTGTTGCCGGTGTTTCTCCCCTCTCAGTAGACATGTACCGACGATGTGATCAATGACACCGATGAAGAACTATACTATCTTCAGAAGTGCCAGGCAAGCAAAACCCCCTTGTTCATTCCGATACAATCCCACTTTCGCGCTCCTGCTCTATTTTACTGCATTAGGACAACAACGATACAACTGTTACTTGCTGCGGTAGTTGAACCCCTTTATCCTCTGCATGACCTGTCATTGCCACAGTAAATAGATGAAACCCACTAGCATGAGTAGGAGTTGTTTGAGCCCTGTTGTGCCTACTCATTCATGCTTGTTTCTCATGCCTGCTACTGCTTAGAGTTGAGTCAGGTCTGATTCATCGGGGATGAATCAGAGGTGTGTGAACATGTCCTATTGTTGAGAGCTAAGTGTGTGAACACGATTTGGTAAAGGTAGCGGTGAGAGGCCATGTAGGAGTACATGGTGGGTTGTCTCATTGCATCTGTCCTCAGGAACTGAGTTCTGTGTTTGTGATCCATGAATAGTTACTACCACACATTGGGTTCCGGTAACTCGGCCCCTCTCTGCTTATTAATCAATTTGATCTCTGTCCAAGAGTTGCAACTAGTTTCTGGTGTTTGTAGGTAGTGTTAGTAGTCTACCAAGTGGCACCCGGTACAAGTGGGCTTGGGACAGACTAGGCACAGTGGCACGGTGTATCAAGTGGCACCCGGATGGTGGGCTTGGGAACCCTGCTCACATCATTTGGGGCCGTGAGCGACACCCCGGCCGGATCTCCTTGCGGATGGAACCCGAATAGGCGATAAACCTGGACGAGAGACTTGTGTGGTTAGTCAGGTCATGGCCGACACCCTCGCTGGGCTTCCGCTTGAAGGTTGCCGAGTACATGTCGTGTAAACGGCGGTAAGTGGTGAGAGCGTGTGTGAAGAAGTACACCCCTGCAGGGTTAATATGATCTATTCGAATAGCCGTGTCCGCGGTAAAGGACTTATGGGTTGCCTGTACAGTTCATAGACAAGTGAAAGTGGATACTCTAAAATACGCAAGATAAGCGTGAGTGCTATGGATGGCATTCTCGTAGGGAGACGGGAGCGGATCCATAGTGGTGTATTGATATGGTGAATATGTGGACTCGTGTGCGCCACCTCAAAAGAGTTGCCTGCAGTCGTAGTTCAGGATAGCCACCGAGTCAAAGCTGGCTTGCTGCAGTTAAACCCCACCACCCCTTTGTAGATAATGATGCATATGTAGTTAGATATGATGTAAGTCTTGCTGGGTAAATTTGTACTCACGTTGCTTAATTTATGTTTTTGTAGAGAGACTTCCGTCTCGCTAGTAGTTCCACGTGGACTTCGACGTTTAGCTTGTTACCTCAGCTACGATCTTGTGCCTTCGGCAGGATCTGGTAGATAGACAGGCTTCTCAGCCTTTTTCATTTGTAGATGTCTGTACTCAGACATGTTAAGCTTCCGCATGTGCTTTAACTTGTATGCTCTGAATGTTGGGTCATGAGACCCATGTTTGTAATATCTCGCTCCTTGGAGCCTATTGAATAAAATACTTGAGTTGTAGAGTCATGTTGTGATGCCATGTTGTATTTGCACATATCGAGCATATTGTGTGTATGTTATTGAAATGCTTGGTATGTGTGGGATCTGACAACCTAGTTGTTTATCCTTGGTAGCCTCTCTTACCGGGAAATGTCTCCTAGTGTTTCCACTGAGCCATGGTAGCTTGCTACTGCTCCGGAACACTTAGGCTGGCCGGCATGTGTCCTTCTTCGTTCCTGTGTCTGTCCCCTCGGGGAAATGTCACGCGATGAATACCGGAATCCTGTTAGCCTGCTACAGCCCGGTTTATCGGAGTCCTGCTAGCCTAGTTGCTACAGCCCGGATTCACTCGCTGATGACCGACACGTTCATTGCTGGGTCATGTATGCCTGTCCCTGTAAGTTAGTGCCACTTTGGGTTCACGACTAGCCATGTCAGCACGGGCTCCTTATCATATGGATGCTAGCGACACTATCATATACGTGTGCCAAAAGGCGCAAACGGTCCCGGGCAAAGGTAAGGCGACACCCGTGGGGATATCGTGTGTGAGGCCGCAAAGTGATATGAGGTGTTACATGCTAGATCGATGTGGCATTGAGTTGGGGTCCTGACAGCTTTGGTATCAGAGATTGACTACCTGTAGGATTACCAAGCCAAACTGGTCGAAGTTGAGTCTAGAAATTCTTTAGTTATATAAGGGAATTGATTGTGGGATGGAATGTAAGGCTCTTTTTACTCCTTTACCTCATGCCCTTCTGATCTAAGTCATCCTATCTTTCCTACGGGGTTAAGGAACTAGGCTATCTCTTCTTTCTATTAGGATCACGTGTTACTAATCCGTAGACTTATAAGATTGTTCGATCCAAGCCTCAGTTCAGTTTCTACTATCTCCGTGTATTCATAGTTGATCTCAGAACCTTGTTGTTATGATGTTCGAGTGGCTATGCCACCATTTTTGTAGCATGTCTCCAATCTTTGAGCATTTACAACTGTTATGCTGTCCGAGTCATCCTAGGTTTCTAAATAATCTGATGCAATTGCAAAATCCCTTCCTCCCGTTCCGATGTCCTTTGGGCCAGATTAACCACACTAATCGGTGAGTTGAGGTACTCTGTTGTCCTAACATATATGTCGGAGCTATTATTATGACCTTAGATGTCTTAGGGGATCATCTAGTAATCTAGCCATGATTTGTGTTCCCAGTGTGATGATTCTGGCCTTCATTCTCGAAAGCATCCCGTGATGCCATTTAGTTAGTAGGCATCCTACTTCTGGGTTTTGAACCCGAGATTCACCCTACTTACTTCATGTTGATAGTAATTTCTAGCTCCCTTAGGTTATTAGTAACCTTTGCGTTAGTCCTCGAGGTCCGTGGTATTTCCTTCTTCCAAATACTATGAACCGTTTATGGCAGAAGTTCTTTGAACCAAAAGATCACAACCAGAGCTCTTGATGAGTTCTCGATTCTATGTTGTGACTCTGCCAGTTCTACCTTTCCGCATGGGTTGTCCGGAAGAAATATGTTGAACTCGTTTGACGTGCTAATCCATGCATCCACAACTCAGAAAATCATATGTTCTTTTGAGTTGTTCCCCTTTAGTTGTATTCTGACCCGCGTCTATCAATCGATAGTCAAGAGTATGTGTGCATTCGTTCATCGATGCCTATTATTCTTGTGGTCTATTAAGCCATTCTATTCTGGAATGACTAGGAGAAACAAACTCCAGTACCTTATCCATATTTAGGATTGGGTCAAAGCAGTTGTATTCCACAGTCCAAAATGCCAATCTAGCTTTTGCTCTGCTCTACCTTGGAGTGTTACCATCTTTATGTCAAGAGTGTCATGAGAATTGCACCACCTCTTATGAATTCTTGACGTAGTAATACTTCTTGCCATCATTGTTCATTCCTCGGTTCCGTGTTGTTGCAACCGGAATGTCGACAGGTTAACTATGATGTGTGAAATCAATACTCCTAGCAACCATGTTGCTTGGTGATTAATGGACGAAAATCTCATTCTTAGTGTGTTGGTTATGAAATCATCATTCTAAGATTGATCGTGCTACCTTGTCCTTATTTCTGGTGCACCCTCTGATCAATGAGTTAGGATTGTATCAATCCCTCGCTCTGTTGAACATATCGTCTTGCCCAGAAAAGCAAGATTGTGCTCGAGCTTAGTAACATATCGGTGGTTCGTGATTTTCTGAATATCTTCTCAGAAGTATCACTAGGTCGTCACTTGACCGCTATGTTGAGTTCGTGAGCAAGTTGGTTGCTTGTAACCACCCCTTCTCCAAGAATCCGTGTTGGGTACCCCTGAGCTAGTTGGTTAAGCTGAACAACAACTTGGAGAGTTGGAAGATAGAAGCTTGTCCGACTCAGTTCATTCCAAGGGATATCTTTGTGTGTGTGTGTGTGTGTTGAAGAAAGATGATATCTTCATTGATTGATCCTCGTGGTCAATTGTTGGATTTATTGTCTTACCCCAAACCTTTGATTTGAGTATGGGCTATCATCAAATCAAATCAGAACCAACGATGTTCGTAATGTTGTCTTACTCGTGGATTTTCCTCGAGCATACACCATTATATCTTTTGGGTCTGACCAATACTATCACCTTGTTCACATAGTTATGGAATTCCATCTCCATGGGAATCTGGATGAATTGTTGTTGAGCCCATCAACAACATCCTTATCTCCTCCATGATTTTGTTGAACATTAAGCTAGTGTTGGAAACTTTACAAGCATTATCTTCATGTCCCGTTCATGAAGTCTATGTTTGGATGAAAGAAGTGACTTCCTCTAATACATGTGCATTTGATGCAAGTTGCCGTCGTGAATTCGAGAAAGTCAATGTTGCCTCCTCTGGAAACATCCCAAGTCAGTCATGCATGTGCAAAGTATACATTGGTTTGTGAGACTAGCTACCTTCATTCCATATGTATCCCTAGCACGCCAAGCCACTGATTGATTTGTTCAAGATAAAGGAGTCTGTTCTAAAGTGTTAATCCTTTAGACTTCCGCACGGAAACTTCGATATCATTAATGATGGTTCCCCATCTGAACTCGGTAGTGTTCTATTGCAAGACTACTATGTGGTCATGCTTGTCTGGGACAACGTGTTCACATGTGTGTAGCAGAACCCGCTCATGTTTAGGAGCTTACTATCATAGTCCATTTCCCGAGAATCTCGCAACATCGTCTCGTCGATTTGTGTTGCAAACTATCCTTTTCTTTCTAGACTTGATGAGTTTGGAATATTCTGACACCAACCAGATCTGAATCTCAGGCTGATATGATGGTTGGAACGTTTTCCCAAGAACTATTATATTGGTCTCTCTGTAACCCGGTAAAGTGGATGTCATGGCCAACACACCCAGCCGGAAGACCTATTGTTGCAGTATCTTGATTGAGAAAGTTGGCCACCTCCCCATAAGGATTTCGTAGGATTTACTCCCTAGTCGTTCCTTATGGATTTTTGTGTTCCCGAAGTCTGACCTTTTACTTGGTGTTTTAGATATCAAACCATATCTATGAATGGGTTACACTAGTACATCAAGGAGAACATTAGAAGTGGAGTGCTAAATGTCTCTCGGTCGATCCTCTAGATTTTGTTTCCTTGGCCTCGCTAAGGTGAAACCTGAGAAGGTGTTATCTTCCTTTGCATCTGCATCGTCCACCACTATTCATCATGGTAGTAAGATGTGTTGCCAGGATCCTTGACACGGATGTTGGTAAAACCTTGATGAATAGGGAAATGCTCAAGTTCCTGAGAGCACGCGCAAGCAAAATCATCCCTTGCGTTGTCTTCAACAAGGTAGTGCACATCATCCATTCTAGTCCGAGTATGTCATTCTACCGAACTCCACCAAATAATCGTTTGTGATTTGCCTTAAGCTGGTATGAAGAGTTTCAATGATCTCTGAATCAAAGGTAATTCTTTTTGCCAATTAAGGGGATATTTCTACGAGTCACCTTCCCTAAGGTGCCCCGTATGGTATCATGGCAACTCAACTCCTCGCTACGTTGACTACCGTTCACCACCTTCTTAAGTGTGGAATTGTTGTCTACCTAGTGACCCCTCGTCATCTGTTCCACTCCATCCCTCTAGATGTGTGCTTCGTGTCCCAGCTCGAGAGATGTTGCTATGTCTCATTCCGTGAGTTAATCTTGAGTTGTTCGATCTTCGAGAAGATCGATCCTTCTAGAGTCTCCTTCTCCTCTCTTTGTCATGTTGACTTGAGTTCTTAGAGCAAGACGACGAGACAAGATGGTGATTGAATCAACGTTCATTTGAAGTGCAACCTGGGTCGTGAAGATTGTGTTAGTTGCATTTCCCCTTCATTCTACCCTATGCTTGAATCTCGGGACAAGATTCTTGTTTAGTGGGGGCGAGTTGTCACATCCCTGGTCCTGGTATGCAGTAGCCTAGCCCTTCATGTGTGAATCATGTTTAACTTTTCAAATGAACTTGAAATGGGGACTGATCAAACCCTAGCACCAGATCAAATCAAATAGGTTCAACATAAAATCATTTTCAATGAACCTGAAATGCCCTTCTAAAATGTTCATCATCTTTGCCTTGGTCTTAAACCTCTGACAAAAATGGTGCACAATTTTCTAGGTCATCCTAAGGTCACTGAATTAAATCATAAGTATTTGAATTTGGTCATTTAAATTCTATAAAATATTTTAAATGTCCAAATACTCCTAAACTGAAATGTTCCATGCTGGATATATTCTATATAGTGGTGATGTGTAGTTTAGTGATTTTTGAAAGGGTCTAGGTATTTTTAGAAAAACCCTAAAGATAACAGAATAACAGAAAACAAAAATTAAAATAGAGAAACCAGAGAGAGAGAGAGAACTTACCTGGCACTCACCTGGTGGCCCAACAGGACCGGCCCAGTTAGGCCCAGCCCACCTCTTCCTCTCTCCTACTGTCTTCAACCTCCTGCCAGTGGGCAGGAGGGCGTGTGGCCGCCGTGGGCGCACACGCGTCCCAACCACCTCCACCCTGCTTGCCTGTCTCCCCGTCGCCCTGAGGATGCCACGACACCCCTGGAACCCCCTCGACCTCTCCCATCGCCCCTCCCCTCCTCTGTCCCTCTCGCACACAACCGGCCGAGCGCCACCGTTGCTGCCCCTTGCTGCCCTCGCGGCCACCGCCACCCCCTCTCCTCTCCGACGCACCCCCGAGCTCCGTAGTGCCTCCCTCGTCCTCTCCGTCGGGTCACGCGACTGGAAGAGCCCCGACGCGTCGTCCTCGACCTCATCTTCTTCCTCGTCCACAGGAGCTCACCGCCGGGATTCCGATGCCGTCAAGCCTTCCCCAAGGCCGCTTCAACGACCCCTGCAACCACTGTGAGCTTCCGCACTGAATCCCCCTCTTCCCCGACTCGATTTCTTGCTGTAGCCGTCGCACACTTGAAGACAGAACCGCGCCGCCGCACGAACTCGTCGCCGACGAGGCTCAGGTGACCAAATGGTCTCGTGCGTACCTCCGTTGGGCTCATGATCTCTCGTAGACCCCGTAGGTGCAAACGGCTGGTCCTCCCGCAGGCCGTAGCACCAAAACCGCGAGCACCCAAACTCCGGCCGCCGCCGATTTGGTCGCCACCGTCGAGCCCGACCACCGCAGCTCCTACCACCGCCACCAATGGATGCGCCTCACTCCCAGGAACCCATAGGTGCAACCTGCGCATCGAATGGTGCCCTGTAGAGCATTTTCGAGCCGGTTTGACCCCGGTTAACCAGAGGTTTGACCCCGGTTAACCAGAGGTCTGACCCCTCTCTCTCACTAACATGCGGGCCCCGCCCAGCTAACTAAGTAGTTAGGGCTAATCCTATCTAGGTTAGTTAGGTTAGTTACTGACCAGTGGGCCGAGGCCCTAATTAACCTAGGTTAGTGCTAACGTAACACTAACTAACCCTGTTAGTTAGTTGCTACACTGACATGTGGGCCCCAGCCGTCAGGTTTGACCTGGGCTGGCGCCTTTGACCTGATGACGTCACCCTGACGTCATGCTGACGCAGTTAATTATTTTCTGGATTTAATTTTATTCAGGTAATTCCAGAAAATAGTATAAACTTCTAAAAATCATATAAAATCAACCGTAACTCCAAATGAAACAAATTATATATGAAAAATGATCAGAAAAATCCAATCTATCCATCTGTAACATTTTCATGGATGTTAGAACAAACTTATAGCTGCTGTTTAGCACAAATCATATAATGGCATTTAAACCCTCACATATTGAGTTTGAATTTGAATCTTGGATTCAAACCAACTCCATTTAACTTGCTGCTAGTTGCATTAGCTCAAACCACAACATATTGCCATGTCACACTCATGCATCATATTGTTGCATTGCATTGATTGTGTTCTTTCTCTGTTGCCGGTGTTTGTCCCCTCTCAGTAGACGTGTACCGACGATGTGATCGATGACACTGATGAAGAACTATACTATCTTCAGAAGTGCCAGGCAAGCAAAACCCCCTTGTTCATTCTGATACAATCCCACTTTCTCGCTCCTGCTCTATTTGACTGCATTAGGACAACAACGATACAACTGTTAGTTGCTGCGGTAGTTGAACCCCTTTATCCTCTACATGACCTGTCATTGCCACAGTAAATAGATGAAACCCACTAGCATGAGTAGGAGTTGTTTGAGCCCTATTGTGCCTACTCATTCATGCTTGTTTCTCATGCCTGCTACTGCTTAGAGTTGAGTCAGGTCTGATTCATCGGGGATGAATCAGAGGTGTGTGAACATGTCCTATTGTTGAGAGCTAAGTGTGTGAACACGATTTGGTAAAGGTAACGGTGAGAGGCCATGTAGGAGTACATGGTGGGTTGTCTCATTGCATCCGTCCTCAGGAACTGAGTTCTGTGTTTGTGATCCATGAACAGTTACTACCACACATTGGGTTCCAGTAACTCGGCCCCTCTCGGCTTATTAATCAACTTGATCTCTGTCCAGGAGTTGCAACCAGTTTCTGGTGTTTGTAGATAGTGTTAGTAGTCTACCAAGTGGCACCCGGTACAGGTGGGCTTGGGACAGACTAGGCACAGTGGCACGGTGTACCAAGTGGCACCCGGATGGTGGGCTTGGGAACCCTGCTCACATCATTTGGGGCCGTGTGCGACACCCCGGCCGGATCTCCTTGCGGATGGAACCCGAATAGGCGATAAACCTGGACGAGAGACATGTGTGGTTAGTCAGGACGTGGTCGACACCCTCGCTGGGCTTCCGCTTGAAGGTTGCCGAGTACATGTCATGTAAACGGCGGTAAGTGGTGAGAGCATGTGTGAAGAAGTACACCCCTGCAGGGTTAATATGATCTATTCGAATAGCCGTGTCCGCGGTAAAGGACTTCTGGGTTGCCTGTACAGTTCATAGACAAGTGAAAGTGGATACTCTAAAATACGCAAGATAAGCATGAGTGCTATGGATGGCGTTCTCGTAGGGAGACGGGAGCGGATCCATAGTGGTGTATTGATATGGTGAATATGTGGACTCGTGTGCGCCACCTCAAAAGAGTTGCTTGCAATCGTAGTTCAGGATAGCCACCGAGTCAAAGTTGGCTTGCTGTAGTTAAACCCCACCACCCCTTTGTTAATAATGATGCATATGTAGTTAGATCTGATGTAAGTCTTGCTGGGTACATTTGTACTCACGTTGCTTAATTTATGTTTTTGCAGAGAGACTTCCGTCTCGCTAGTAGTTCCACGTGGACTTCGACGTTTAGCTTGTTACCTCAGCTACGATCTTGTGCCTTCAGCAGGATCTGGTAGATAGACAGGCTTCTCAGCCTTTTTCATTTGTAGATGTCTGTACTCAGACATGTTAAGCTTCCGCATGTGCTTTAACTTGTATGCTCTGAATGTTGGGTCATGAGACCCATGTTTGTAATATCTCGCTCCTCGGAGCCTATTGAATAAAATACTTGAGTTGTAGAGTCATGTTGTGATGCCGTGTTGTATTTGCACATATCGAGCATATTGTGTGTATGTTATTGAAATGCTTGGTATGTGTGGGATCTGACAACCTAGTTGTTTATCCTTGGTAGCCTCTCTTACTGGGAAATGTCTCCTAGTGTTTCCACTGAGCCATGGTAGCTTGCTACTGCTCCGGAACACTTAGACTGGCCGGCATGTGTCCTTCTTCGGTCCTGTGTCTGTCCCCTCGGGGAAATGTCACGCGATGAATACCGGAGTCCTGTTAGCCTGCTACAGCCCGGTTTACCGGAGTCCTACTAGCCCAGTTGCTACAGCCTGGATTCACTCGCTGATGACCGACACGTTCGTTGCTGGGTCATGTATGCCTATCCCTGTAAGTTAGTGCCACTTTGGGTTCACGACTAGCCATGTCAGCCCGGGCTCCTTATCATATGGATGCTAGCGACACTATCATATACGTGTGCCAAAAGGCGCAAACGGTCCCGGGCAAAGGTAAGGCGACACCCGTGGGGATACCGTGCGTGAGGCCGCAAAGTGATATGAGGTGTTACATGCTAGATCGATGTGGCATTGAGTCGGGGTCCTGACAGAGAAATACCTATGTAGATATCGACAATGCAAGCCCTAAGATCTGCTTCCTCCATGCTTTGACAGGCATCAATGAAATCCCACGACCAAATTTATACTAAAAATATCAATATCTATAATACTGATTATAATGAGTATAAGAACTACGTTTTATAATGAGTGTAAAAATATTGATTTGACATTGTGAATGTTGATACATTTTTCTATAAGTCTGGTGAAAGTAGAGGTACATTGACTTCAGACAAAACTTAAATGCACAATGCAGACTAGTTCCTCCGTCCAGGTGCGTGCCATGTCCTATCTTGTCATCACCACAAGGTTAGCTATTAGAGTACCACTACCTCCCTTCTAGTTTAAAGGGCTCGATTCAAAAATTTCACCTACTCTTAGCAAGATAGTAGAGGCGGTGTAATAGTTTTTGAAGTCTGCAAAAGTACACAACTAATGTTGTCGTTCTTCACAAAAAAATGTGTTTACCAATGCATGCATGAACACTAGTTACTCTAACCCCCCTCTCTTCTTTAATTCTTTGCCACATCAGCATGTTTGCTATTCCCGTGTGCATGATACAAGCTAAGATACCACCATTATGGCCAGCCTTAATCATCGCATGCAATAATTTAGTGCACCTTGAAACATAACATGTGTGGGGCGTGTACGTTTTTAATGACTTGAGACTATACCTAGCCCGGCATGCAAGATGACTTATTATGCACCGTTCCCCATACCTGCAGGAAGCCCGTTCGTCTCCAAATCTTTTCCTCTCCATGTGTGGAAACAATATGCCTGCCAAACTCTCCTTCTTCCTCCGGCGGTCCCACCACTCCACCCCGTGTGAAAAAATCTGCATGCATGACTCTCCTCCCCCCACGCTCGTCCAATCCGTTGTGACCAGCAATATTTCCACCACTTCGCTCCCCTGTAATTTACTCGAACAAATATGCCCACGTAGTTGTTACTTAACTGCAGGTGCATTGGGTCACTGACATATGGGCCCAACAGGGGTCTGGCCCACATGTCAGTGGCGCAACTAGACCTGCAGTTAAGTCAGTGCAGCTCAGTCCATATCTTACGTAGGTGTGCCATTGCTCGCCATAAATATTGCGTCTCCCACAACATCGCTATCTCCCCCCTCACGTTCACGTTCATCGCTATATCCTCCCCCTCCCTCTCACGTCGACCACCATGGCATCGTCTCTCCCATGCCCTAGGAGCCCCTCACTGCACCGCGTGGACGGTCACGCGTCGCCGTTCCATTCCTTGCCGCCACTAGTCGAGGAGGACACGTCGGTGTTCCGCTCCTCGCCGCTATGCGACGTGTCGCTGTTCCATTCCTCACTGCCACTAGTCGAGGAGGACGCGTCGGTGTTCCGCTCCTCGCCGTGACGTGATGCGTCGCCGATCCGTTCCTCACCGCCACTAGTCGAGGAGGACGCGTCGGTGTTCCGCTCCTCGCCGCGATGCGTCGAGGTGGACGCGTCGGTGTTCCCAATCTCGCCAGCACGCGCGTCGAAGGACGCGTCGGCTCCCCGCTACAAGGAGAACGCCGCGCCGCCCGCCGAGCCCCCCAGCCTTGAGGAGCTTTGGAAAGAAATGGATGTCGCCTTGTGGGAGGCTTTGCCTCCAGCAGAGCGCGCCAAAATAGAGGCAGAGAAGAAGGCCGAGGAAGAGAAGCACACCATGGAACAAGCTGCCTGGGAGGCCTATGTCGCGTCTGAGAGAGTCAGGCAATTGGCTCTTTGGCAGAGGGCTCGTGCGAGGGCCGTGAGGGTGGCGGAGGACACCCGTGCCGACGCCCTGAGTGCAGTCAGGCCCAAGCGCCTCATCTACGCTTGGCGGTACGTGGACCGAGTGCATGCTTCCAGCAAGGAGGAGTACCTGTTGGCGCCGGATCACCACACCGGTGAGATCGCGCTCGCCCTCCGGCAAGCCGCCAATCAGCACCTCGCGAGTTGCGAGGCTGAGGAAGAGGCGTTGTGTCAGCGCGCTGGGAAATGGTCACGCACCAGGGCACTCGTGGCGCGCTGCAAGCGCTCCTGCGAGCGCCGTGGCTTTGAGGAGGAGTATAATTTTTGTTTCGTAAGGCGATCTCATTAGTTTTGGAACGCAAATGATAAATCCCGAACGTTCAGGAATTTTTAGTGTCCTTTATTAAGTATGTAAAAGGGAAAGTTTGGAAACCTTGTGTATTCGTATGCATTTTGCAAGTACGTGCATATAGCACAAACTTTACTATATACTATCGCACTACACGTCTCTCTCGATATATGCTTGCAGACTGTGCTACTCCCTCCGTCCAGGTCAATAAGTCATATTTGGTTGTGCACCGTGACCAAGAAGGAGGGAAGACTTATACACCTAGACGGAGGGAGTACTTACTTATGTACGTGCAAATGCACGTTTTAACATTATGATGCGGTTTTTGTAAAAGTAGAAAAACAACACTAGTCAAGCTTGTGAAACGATTCAATGCAAAACAAATGCAAAAATGCTCGTTTGATTGTTATCTTTTAGCTTCCTTCTCTATGGTTATTTCTCTGTCGTAGTTTGTATGGAGTATCTCACTGGTTGGAAAGGCATGCAAATTCCCAAACCGCTTCCTACACCCTGTATCGAATTTTTTGCCTAACAAGTTGTGCCGTGCAATTGGAATTCCAACTTGAGTACTAGTACTAGTAGGAGTACCAGGGGCCAGTTCTTTTAGGCTTCTAGATTAGTAATCCCATAACTACTACCTTCGTCCTGGTTTATTGGTCCCCATTGTAATCTGTGTCAAATTTTGATCATAAATTTAACTAATGAAATGTTAGTGCATGTTGCACTACTCCATCCATCTAGCTGAGTAAGTCATCTTAGGTTGTGCACCGTGACCAAGGAGGAGGAGAAAATGAGAAACGTTAATGTTTATTTGCTAATTAATAGTATTGCATGCAATGAACTACCCACTACATGTCGTGTTTGATATCTCAAGTCATTAAAAGCATGTACACTCTTTATCTCTTATTGGTTGATATGTCAAGAAACAAGAAACAAGGTAGAAGTTAATGCACCGCGCCTAAGTGTTTTGGGATTATTTGGTTTTTGTAAGATGACTTACACACCTAGACAGAGGGAGTAACATTTTATCAGTTAAATCTTTGGTCCAAATTTAGCACAAATTACAATGGTGAGGAATAAACCAGGACGAAGTTGTAGTTTAGAGGCCCAAATAAATGAGTGAGGCGCCTTATTGTACTCTCCACTTTGACTAGTCTTATGGGAAAAGCTGGGGAAGCCGCCAAAAGAACTGGCCCTAGGAGTAGTAGCTAGGGATCGAGTGTGCAAGATGAACCGGAGAAAGTAAATGCAGAAAGATGAAATGCAAAAAAGATAGAGGGATGTGATGGTTGCTTGTCAGTTTATTTTACCAGGCCAGTTATTACATGGAGTGGTTGGGTTTTGTGATATGATGGCTTTACTGCCGTGCCACGAGCGGGGTGAGAGGTGAGACTCCCGTCCAGCGCCGCCCTCTACACTTGTACTACATCGGTCGTGGTTCATTAGTCCCCCATTGAATTTGACTGAAGATTTAACTGACAAAATATTAGTGCATGTCAACAAAAACTATATTGTTGGATTCGTATTTGAACATAGTTTTGAATGATATAATTTTAGGTGACATGCATCAGCATTTATCGAACTATATACTCCCTCCGTTCCTAAATATAAGTCTTTGTAAAGATTGCACTATGAACCACATACGGATGTATATAGATGCATTTTGAGTGTAGATTCACTCATTTTGCTTCGTATGTAGTCCATAGTGAAATCTCTACAAAGACTTACATTTAGGAATGGAGGAAGTATAATGTTAGTTCAATTTTTGGTCGTACTAATCTATAGTAGTAAGGTGCCCATGTGTTGCACTGAAGAGTGAAATGCATTGATCGGGGAGTTGTTTATTTCCAAAGGATGTGGGGGTCATCTCAGGTGTAACGGGTATCGATAGGTTTCTTCGGATATTATTTCATCTCTAGAGCTCACAAACATCCGGGCGAAATAGATAAAAAGGTATCTTTTGCAAAGAAAAGCGTTCAACTGTTCAACCTGCATCCAAAACTTGTGAAGAAATAACACTTATTGTGCTTTGCAAGAATTGATCTTTAAGAATTAGTTTTTGAGTATCCATTGTTGTACATGTTAGCTACAGATGACATGGCACTTTCTTATATTCAACAGTTGGCTATACTATTAAGTAATATTAACCATGCCCTTATACACCTAGATGGAGGGATTAAATCAAGATGACTTGCAAGGGGGCAGAGGAGATGTAAGAAATGGTTCATCGTAAGTCTTTCACCAGTACTGTAGTAAAAATTCATACATGGAAGATTCTAGACTAAACCATAAATGGATACACTTTTACTCATGCGCGATACTCCAATAGAGCAAGATCCTGCATGGAAGTCTCCACATCCTTAGACAGCGGATTACATTGAGAGAAGACTAATGATCAACATTTAACTTGATAATGCGTATGTCCAGGTGAACCTCCTTGGAGTCCCCGTGCACCGCGTCGGCGGGTGAAGGATGCCATGGGTTTTCCAAGTCCACATTGGCGGGGTAGTCCCAGCTCCCTAGAGTCCAAGCGTTCGATGAGGCCGGTGTCGCCGCCCACGTGACCCAGAGGGGTAGTAACACTGACCACGCACCCGTACATCGACCTCGTGTTAGTGTCAGCGTCAGCGGCGTCGCCCCTGACGCACATTACAGAGACGGGGCGGCGGCCTGCGCGGGCCTCGTCAGTGCCCATGATCAAGAGGAAGACGATGCCATCCTCCTTCGAGACTAGCAGGCGGCGGTGATCCTCCAGCGACTCCGGCATGGTGAACGGGTAGCACGTCTCGTACTTGATGTTCTGCGCCAAGGGCCAGCAGTGACCGCTGCACGCATCCGTGAGGTGATGCACCATGTCCGTCGGCGAGCCACAAAACGGCTTCGGGCACTCATAGTAGTGGACGAAGGGCTCCTTGGAGGCATCGACCAGGCCGTCCATGAAACGGGAGTGGCTGTAGGGGACGTTGCGCCAGTTGAATATATGAGCAAGTTACTATGATATTTAATCTGAATAAGCACAAAATAAATCATGACGACTATAATAGAGATGAAACTAATCATGTGGACTAGCATAGTAGTAGGATACAGAGTAGAAACATGAATTCTACCAAGATTTCGAACGGGAAGGACAGAAACACATACGGTGCAACGGGAGCAGCACCGTTGGTGTTGAGGTTGTCGCCCATGTCATTCAGGAAGAGGTTGCCGATGTCGGGGAAGAAGTTGTCGTCGGTGAAGTCGTGGCTGCCAGCAGTCGCGAGAGTGCGCTCTCCAAATTTCAACAGCGCCCGCCGAATGGAGCGCAGGAGGGAGTGGCTATAGGGGACGTTGCGGCCGCCGAATGGAGCGTAGGAGTAGCACACTAAGCAGTAGATGGTGTCCTTACTAGTACTCCCTAGTCTCTATCTATCTATATCTACTCTTATAGAAAACCGAGTTGGTGATGATGGTATGCCTGCCATCTTGTAATATAGACCGTCCGATCTATATCTGACGGATAGAAAGCCAACTATGACAATTTTACAAAAGATACCCGCACCTCTCTCCACATTTACAGATAAGGCCTTGCCTCGTTCATCCTTATCTCCCACAACCTCGTGCTCCTCCCTATGTCTATATCTCTACTACTCTTGTTTGTTTTTTATAACAAATCGAATAGTGTTGCGCCGTTTGCTGCATGCCCGGCTGAACACGCCTCCTCGCCTCCATCATCACCAACTGAGTCTTTTATAGGAGTAGGGGTAGAGAAAAAACCGAGTTGGTGATGATGGTGTGTCGTGCAATGCACGGGCATCTTGCTATGTTTTTTGCATATAAGTCCAAACACCATGTAGACACGGTCTTTGAGCACGGTTCATAGTCGTTCCACGCTCGGGCATTGAAGTTTTTCACTATTTTAGATTAGAATATACTACTCCTTCAGTGCTAGTAGTAGAGCAGAGTCCTACTCTACTACTCTACTCAAGCAAGTTAGGGCATAGTACTGTAGTAGGTACTATAGGGAGTACCAGTACTGTGATCACTCAAGCAAGTTGTCTGGCATCGATATGACCCTACGCTGCTGGTATGTGTCTTGTAAGTCAAGCGGTGTGCTGTAGTCATCATCACCTGTCCACTTCTCGCAGCACATATTTGCTTCTCCATCTTTGTCCGCACATAATCTCGTCCAATCTTCCATCCCCGCTAAGGCGCCTCCCCCCCCCTCGTCCGAAACCCAAGCACTAACAATGGCAGAACCGAGCAGCGTCCACCGAAAGAGTGGCTGGAATTCGCTCCCCACAGAGGTAATCAAGCTCATTGTTTCGCGTGTGGACAATCTCAGTACCATGCCGCTCGCTGTGTGCTCGTCATACCATTTACTCAAAGCCCTCAGGCCAGAGCTTTTTAAGCCAGCTCCTTGCTTGCTGATGCCGCCTGATCTTTAGAAACGGCATGTCACGCAGCATAACGATCGTAGGGTGGCGAGCATCAACCCCCTTGACTGTGATCCGATACCCGTCAGCCTCAACTACATTAACGGTATGTACTGGGTCGGCATGAACATGTCTTGGATGGTGCTCATCGACGGTCACGGCAGCTGGATGCTCGTGGAGGTCTACACTCGACAATTGATCCCCCTTCCTTCAATTAACACTGCACTGCTTTGGCACCGCGGCACAGAATACTCGGATTCTTACAGTAGCCAACATGATACCAAGTTTGATTTGCTCAAGGTTGTAATCTGCCAAGTGCCCACAAGATCTGCGAATTATAAGGACTTCAGGCTAATTGCGTTCTTCAACCGCGGTCTCGCCTATCTGACAGGTCATCGCGGTAAGTGGATAAATCTGCACGTCCATCGCAGGATCATACATCCTCCATGGTTCTCTGATGCCATTGAACACAAGGGCTTCATTTACGCTGTCGACTCCTTCTATGGCTGGACGTATTGCTGGCCTACTCCAGTCATAGCTACAAACGGCTGTTACAGCAGTATGTTAATTTCCTATGATATCATGATGGCTTGCTTATATTACTGTCTACATTTACTGAAAAAATATTCATGCTCATAACATGTTGTTCTTAAGATAGACTAAATCAAGAGCCCTTTTTTATTTGACTCCAACTTGATATGATGTTGTAGGCCGCCTGGTGTCCCTACCCTTCCTAATCCCAGAACCTTTCAAATAAAAGCGGCATGGCAGTTGCAGGTGGTTCCTGGCTCGACCAGACGACGGTGAAAGATTGATGATCGTTCGCACGTACCGGACGTGTTGTTTCGTGGAATACAATCACAGTCACTGCAAGGTCTTTGAGCAGGATCCCAGCTTCTCTGGGCCTTCAGGAATTTTTGACTGGAGGCTGGTAAGTAGCCTTGGTACACGATCTCTGTTTGTCGGACTGAATTATCCGATTAACCAGGAGATAACCAACGGCAAGGATCATGATGGCAGCGTGGTTTCGTTCATCAGGCAAAACTGTGTGTACACAGCATACCATGCGCCTCTGCATGCACCATACCTTGATATGTGCCGCCACGCTCTGCAGCCCAAAGTAGGAGAGAGGGTCGCAAGTATCAGACTTCGACCTGCTGGCTGGAGTTTCCCCCGTGAGGCACCCATCTGGTTCAAGTCGTCAGCCAATCTCCACAGCTTAATAAATAGTAACGTCTAACTGAGGCAGTTAGTTAGATGTGTACACTTGGTGTAGTAGGATCTTTATTTAGTTTGATGCATACACTTGTTCTTTTTTGGTAGCCCTTTTGTAATGATGGCTGATGTTTGGTTTGGAAGAGAGAGCTACGGCATCACTCTTCTGGCCTGCTTACTGCTTCTGTTGCACCCCCAGCCCTGGTTGCTGCTGCTATTGTTTTCAATGTACAATCAGTAGTATATTTCGTCTGTTGGCTGAATAAATGTGTTGTTAGAACGACAAACACAATGTTTTGGAAGTCGTTGCATGGCTCGATCCTTTAGTGCCCCGTACCGTACGTAGCTCATACTATTTTTTGTACGTAACACATTTTCCACTTGTTGATAACATGCAGCCCATTGATGAAGGCCCAATAGAGAAGCCCATAATTAACTGGAAGGGAGGCTCACACATGAATCTGGCCCAGGTACATGCTCATAGTCCCCTAAACATAAATAAGTAAATAAATAAATAAAGCTAAATGCTCATGCACCAGTTCTTTGGGAAAATAGGTAGCCCAGTATTTCTTTTTGAAGAATACCCAAGCTAGGCCTATTTGTTTTCTCTGAATTACTGGGTTGCAAATCTTTCAAGACGAGGAGGGATGCATTCCATCCTGGCCAAAGAGTATGGTCAATGTCTGTTAAAAGTAATATCAAAAGGGGTTGAAAATTCCAAAAAATATAGCAAATGGGATATTAGTTTCTTTTTTTGTTTTTGTTCTTCACTGGTATCTTATACATATTTCATTGGATTTAACATGACATAGTACTAATTTATTTTAAAATTTGTTTTAGTATGGATATTACTTTTTGGATTAAAAACATTTCGTTCCCCAGCAAAAATTTGCGAATTTTCAAAATTTCCCACATATTTATTTATTTATTTGACCCTGGTACTGACCAGAAAATGGCTAGCAATTCTAAAAATGGAAAACGAGCTGCAATAAATTCCATATGAATTAGAAAATGAGTAAAAATTATAAAAACAATAGCAAATGGGCTGTACACGCCATAGATTTCGAGGCTGACTTGCTTACGCAAGGCTTTGTCAGTGAACACACATTCTAGCAGCAGTGACTGCTGGATGTCCATCCAACGGCCGACGTGCTTCTTCAATCTCTGAACTTCCTTCTCCAGCCGCCTAAACTAGCGCCGGCGGGACTGCCTGCTCCCTCCTCTTGTGGCCCGCTGTGATGACGTGCAGGCTTCCCCGGCCCACCCTACTCCCTCCATTGGCCTGGCCGCACGCAATCAACTGCCTCCTTATTACGCAAAAAAATGATTCCTCCCACTGACATCTGGGGCGCACCAGTTGGGAGGCTGACCTGTGGGCCTACTAAGTTGACGTGTACGCAGGGCTTGTCAACTTAGTCAACAAACGATTCAGTAACCGTTGGATTTGAATCAAATGATCCTGCTGCTTCTTTAATAGATGCTCTTCTTGCACCAGCTACCCAAACCAGTGCCGAGGAGACCGCCTGCTCCTGCCTCCAGTGGCCGGCTGTGCTGCCGTTGAGGCCTCATCGCCCCCTACTACTCCCACCGCTAGCCAAGCCCTGCGGCAACAGCAGCCTCACATTGCAGCCGAACCAGTGAACCCGCGTACTCCTCTCCGTGTGGGCATCCACTGCCACGTCTTCCCCGGCTCCGCGTCGTCCCCTTACTAGGCCTCGCCGTTGTCCACCGCCTTGGTGCTCTCGGCACGGCGTGGTCAATGTGGTCAACAACATTCCATCGAAAGAGTATTGTACATGGAGAGGCTGACAGCTGGGTCCACGGCCACAGCCCAGTTTTTTGTGATTTGCCAAGTAAGTCGCTTTGTCAGGCCTGTTGGGCTGCAAATCTTTCAAGACGAGGACAGCTTTCATTCGGCTGGCCGAGAAAATGACCCATCGATAATGAGAAATGGGTTGTACATTTTTAAAACACATCAAACCGACAATTAGTTTCAAATATCTTTTTTTTCATTTCGAGATTTTAAATTACATTAATTTTTATGCCTGGAGAATTTGTTGGATTTTATATTGATATACATTTATTTTTAAAATCAGTTTGAATGTGAGTCGAAATTTCGGGATTAAAAACAGTTTGGACCGCACCGAAATATGCAAAATTTCGTATGATTTTTTAACCATGGCCACAATATGGGCTGTAATGCTAACAAAAAGAATACGGGCTCCAAAAAAAACCTTAAGAATTAGCAAATGGGCTGTAAATTATTAGAAATAATGGCAGATGGGATGTATGCTGTTTTCCACAGATTTGAGGCTTTCCTAAAAAAAGGTTGACGCACAAGCAGTGACTGTTGGATGTCCATCCAACGGCCGTCATGCTTCTTCAATCTCTGCTCTTCCTACTCCAGCCGCTCAAACAAGGACCGACGGGACTGCCTGCTCCCTCCTCCCCACAGTCGGCTGTGCTGCCGAGCAGGCCTCACCGCCCCACCGTACTCCCATCGCTGGCCTATCCATCCCTCTACTCACCCACACCTACTGTTATTCTCCAGCGATGGCAGACGAACCAGTAAACCCTCATACAGTCGTACTCCCCTCCGTGTGGGAAACAACTGCCGAGTCTTCCCTGCCTCCGTGTGGTTCCCTTCTTAGGCCTCGCCGTTGTCCATCGCCCTGGTGCTCTTGGCGCGGCCTGGTCAACATTGATCAACGACCGACATGCATCTGAAGTGGACTGTACATGGAGAGGCCGACAGCTGGGTCCACGGCCTCACGCAAGGAAATGCCTCCTTATTACACGCAAAATAATGATTCCTCCACCTGACATCAGGGACCACCCGAAAGGGCCTCTGTATTTCGCGAAAAAATGTTACCGCTGCTGACAGATCGGACCCACCAGCTATATCTTCGCATGCAAGGAAGTGCCTCCTTATTACACACAAAAAAATGAATACTCCCCCTGTTAGCTGGGACCCAGTATAGTGGCAGGCTGACTTGTGGGCCTACTAAGTTGACGGGGACGGAGGGCTTTGTCAACTTAGTCAATATGCATGATTCTAGCTCCAGTGACCATACGATGTCCATCCAACGGCCGTAGTGCTTCTTCAACCTCTGGTCTTCTTGCTCCAGCCGCCCAAACCAGCGTCGGTCGTGCCTCGTGCTCCTGCCTCCCATGGTCGGCTGCGATGCGGCGGAGGCCTCACCGCCCCCTACTACTCCCACCGCTGGCCAGGCCATCCCTCTACTCACCCACACCCCCTGTTATTCTGCGGCAAAGGAAGCCTCACACCGCAGCGAACCAGTGAACCCTCGTACTCCTCTACGCGTGGGCATCCACTGCCGCGTCTTCCCCGGCTCCGCGTCGTCCCCTTCCTAGGCCTCGCCGTCGTCCACCGCCCTAGTGCTCTCGGCACGGCGTGGTAAACGTGGTCAAGGAATGGCTTCCATTGGACGTGGAATGTATGTGGAGAGGATGACAGCTGGGTCCACGACAGCAGCAAGGAAGTGCCTCCTTATTACGCGCAAAATAATTATTCATCCACCTGACAGCGGGGACCCACCGGACGGGCCACCGTATTTCATGGAAAAAACGTTTCCCCCCTGACTGCTAGGACCCACCAGCTACACCTTCGCGCGCAAGGAAGTGCGTCCGGGCAAAAAAATGATTCGCCCCCTAACTGCTGGGACCCACCAGCTACATCTTCACACGCAAGGAAGTGCGTCTGGGCAAAAAAACGATTTGCCCCCCTGACTACTGGGACCCACCAGCTACATCTTCGCATGCAAGGAAGTGCCTAACAGTCGGGACCCACCTGGTCGAAGCATACGTAGCGTTGTCATTCTGGTCACGAACGTGTACATACATACTGGTCATTGTAGAGGCGCGCACGTGTCGTAGTAGAGGGGCGCACGTAGCATGTACACGTACGTACGACGGCCAGGGTGCAAGAATGAAAATACGGCCACGTATGTGTACATACGGGCGGGGTCTCGAACGCCTACTCGCGCATACGTACGACCAGGGCTCGTGTACATGGGTGGGTCGAAGCGGAGAAACAGCATCGTCATCATGTTCATGGGGAGCCAACCGTCTGGGTCGGAACGGAATGCATCGTCGTGTTCATCGGGACGGCTTGGACGGAACAGGCGATGGAAACGAGGCTTGGCGTACCGCAAAACGGAGGAAACGGACCTCCTACGGTCGAAACGGGGGTCTTGTTGATCGGGAGGGGTGTGGCGTACCACAAAACGGAGGAAATGGACGTCCTACGGTCGAAACGGGGGTCCTGTTGATCGGGAGGGGTGTGGTGTATCGCAAAACAGAGGAAGCGGACCTCCTACGGTCGAAATGGGGGTCCTGTTGGTCGGGAGGGGTGTGGCGTACCGCAAAACGGATGAAACGGACCTCCTACGGTCGATACGGGGGTCTTGTTGATCGGGGGGGGTGTGGCGTACCGCAAAACGGACGAAACGGACTTGTGTTGGAGCGCTACGGTCGAAATGGGGGTCCTGTTCATCGGGAGGGGTGTGGCGTACCACAAAACGGGATTCCACGGGATACTGTTCATCTCCACCGTCGACCTCCTCCAACCTCCACGGGCTACCGTCGACCTCCTCCAGCCTCCACGGGCTCCTGTTCATCCAGCCTCCACCGCGCGCTACTCCACCGGATACTGTTCAACCACCCCTCCATGGGCACCCCTCCACCGTCTACTGTTCATCCAGCCCTCCACACCACGGGGTCATGTTCATCCAGAGGCAACGGCACCGCTCACTGTTCATCCAACTCCCCCTCCACCCCCACCTGCAACGCTCACTGTTCATCCCAGAGGCAGCATCGATCAGCTTCAGTTAGCAACAGTAGTGAAAGAATCGCTCGATCGGGTCCAGTTAACAGCCATCGATCGATTGCTCGGGTTCAGTAATGTGTAGCCTACAGTGCAATCGCTCGGGTTCAGTTAGAGCCCAATGCCTCGCTCGGGTTCAGTTAGAGCCAATGCCTCGCACACACGCGCATACATGTACAAGAGAAACACGCATCGCTCGGCCCCTAACCGCCCACCATAACCGGGAACTCCCCGAAATTTTCCTCGCCCTTGCTTCTACCACGGTTTTTTCCGTCATGGACGGCCCAAAGAATGTCATGCAGCTGCGTCTCCGGCCCGCCCAGGACGAAAAGCCCATTTTCTGTCATGATTTTTTGTCATAGAAGTAGGAGCCCACCACATCATAGTATGATGATACTGGGTTTTGTCACAATTATCGTCATAGAAGTGTCATATGTATGACAGAAAAAAAATTCGTTCGGCCCAAAATGTAACGGATATGTCTTTTTTTTGTGAGACTTGGATATTCCACACTAACCATGTCAAGTGGGTCAGCGGGATATGAAAAATCCTTGTAAATAGAGTAGGCCGCTGATAGTATGCCTTTGTGGATCCATATGGAATTATGGCCTCCAACTGATTTGGGTATCCGGACCCTGATGGTCATGCAAAAATCATCATGCTTTGATGTCAGTCTCATCCTTTTTACGGTCGTGATTTTCTTTGTTAGGATACCTTAATGAAATAACTTGGCCACACATGTCCTTGATTCTTCATGTGACCATGGACGCGATTAGTGCAATATTAGTCCTTGTGCTTTTTTCTGACCTGTGTCCGCACACGTATGACATATACCAGGGGTTTGTAGCTGTACGGAGCTCATTGCTGAGGGTAATCATACATGAAAGTGACAAGGTTTTATAATATATGCTTGTCGGTTGCGTGAATAATGACCTTGATGACCATCGTCAAGACTGTGGATTATGTGATGTTACCTCCAGATCTTATCGCTTCTTGCACTACATGAGATGTATCTCTGCTTATTTTCCTTTGCCTGACTGGGGAGGTTGTTGAATCCTTACTTTCCTTCTGTATATCTGCTAGATCACTGTCGCATCTTGTATGAGTGAATGATATGACTGGGGATACATGCTCACCATATATAAGAAGGATATGCCACCGAACACTCGATCCTTGCGGTAGGCATATGGTTTGTGAATTTTACTTCTGACAAAATTATTGCAAGTCTGGTCCTTGGACTGTACTGCCATATATTGGTAACTCTTCATATAATCTCTGAGGATGGTGCAATATTGTGGTACTGACGCGGACTGAGTGGCTTACGGGAGAAGTCATCCGAGTAGCTTGCTGAGGAAGACTTGTTAGCTTTTGCTCAAATCTTTTGTCTGGGTATCGTGCAGAAGAAGGCTCTATAGCTTACACACGAAGCTTGCTCTGATTATTGTGCTGGAGAAGCCTGAGTTCCGTATTTGAGAAGCTTCTCCTTAGATTTACTTGTTGAGAAAATTTCATCTCCGTCTGTCAGAAGCCTTTACTAAGGTGTCTTGCTGTGAAAGACTTGGTATCGTGGGCCGGAAATTTTCACATATCATACCAAGGAAAATGGAGGGGCCTTGCATCATAAATTCCTTCCGATAGCATGTGGAAGAATATTGGGTTTCTTATATCCAAAGCTTCATACTGATATGCAGACTGAAATCCATACACATGCCCTTAATATTCTGAGGCTGATTATTTGCATCAGAAAATTGTTTGACTGTCTTCCTTGAGCATATCACATTCTGACTTTATTTCGGATGATAACATATTTCAAGCATCATGCATTTTTGAGCCAAATTTTTTTATATGATTCATACCTCTGTCTGGAAACATACCGTTGATCTTGTACCTGGCTTGTCTTGTTGCGGACTTGATTACTACTGTTGTGAGGATTTTGCACTGATGTAGACTTGATGTTGATAATCAATTCAATACACCATTGGTATTCTGAGTAGATATTAATGCCATATTGCAGTTGAATGGGTAGACCAAAATGTTTAGCTGACCTTCTTCCAAAGATTTGAAATCCTTATTGCTTCTTTGAGTCCAGTGGCGGTGGATGAGCAATTCTTTATAGGGAAAAAATAATGTAACACCGGGGCCCAAAAAGAAAGAAGCAAAAGAAAACTCAACTAAACAAAAACACACAACAGCAATCAATTCACACACAAACAATGTCACAAATTACTGGTAGTCACACAACATGCATGCCTACTTAAGCACACAAATCTCGCGGGATCTCCGGTTCTACAATCTAGCATGATGTGACGATTTGCACGAGGACGAATAAATGTGTGGAAGAATTGGTGTAAACAGCGCTACACCAAGTGCTAGCTTAGTCAGGTGGCAACCTGAACTAGCTCGGAAGCGAGGACGCACTTGGTAATCATGCAGTGGGACACAAAGGTCACAACCATATTATTATCAAGCGGACGGAAAAAGATCCGTACTCGTCCAAGAAATAGGATAGCAGGGAAAAATTGAGGCTGCTGACATTGCCCTTTCTTGATAACTAAGATCATTAAGGGTTGCCAACATGAAAAAATAAAAGAACGATCCGGGATAGAAGCATGTCCATCACCAAAGCGATAGACAGGACTGAAAGAAAGACATCGGCGCGATACCTGAGCACCATTTTTGCAAACAGTGTCGGGATCACTTGGCATCACTCTGCTGGGATAGAAATGACACCAAACACCAAAAGAAAAAAGGAACTGGAGAAATGCAAAGGTGGAGCTTTAGTGGATCCGACCGATGCCAGCTACACTCACCAGATAAGCCGTTATCACAAATACTAAGGCTATATGCATGCTATGCAACAAACAAATGCAACAACCAAATGCAATAAACAAAGCAGACTCTATACTACGGATTAATATAGGTTTCTACCGCTCGCGCTGATTAGGGTGTCCTACAGCCAGACCTACTCTGATACCAAGCCTGTGGCACCCCGGCTCAGACAAACCGGAACGCCCCGTATTCCAGCCCAGAGATCAAGGAGAAGTCTTCTAGAATACGACACTGCTAAGCATAGAACAAACCAGCTTTCTATTATTACACGAACGTGAATACGCCCCGTATTACAATGAATAACATCGGTGCGGTGACACTACGCCATCCTCACTTGCTCTATGCAAGCAGCAGAACAACTCGAAGTAGCGGAATAACTCTAGCAGCGGAACAACGACGACGGTGGTGAACTCCACTCCACAGGCACTCTGGCTAGAACGATTATCCTAGCTCGCACGAACGGAAACCACGACAAGCAAGCAATCAAATCCGGCAGGACCTGCAAACTGGCATGACAAGCCAGGTCAGTACATTGAATGTACTTGCAAGCTCACAATAACCAGAAGCATTCAAGACAGACAACAGCATGGCAATTATAGGTTAAACATGAATTAATATGAGATCATCAGAACAACATGGCATGACCAACATAAACATGATACAGCTAGAAAAATATGAGCATATTAATCCAACAATACCAGCATGCAACATGATGACACTATATGCACCACTTATTCTGCTCGGGCTACCTTGTAACCAACACATGCATCACTTACCAACCTCGGATATCACACGATCATCTCAGGATCAAATCAAGCTTGGTATAAACAATACCGTAGTAATCATTAAATGACCACAAGGATCTTGATCTTTACCCACGATTCTCGCACAACATCACGAATATACACAACTCGGTATCCTCGATACCACGGTGATCTTTACGGCGATCACAACCACGACCAACACTTGGTCCCAAACCATGATCCTTACATCGATCACAACCACGACCAATATTTGGCCCGTGATCCTTATGGCGATCACAACCACGACCAATATTTTGGCCCATGATCCTTACGGTGATCACAACCACGACCAATACTTGGCCCGTGATCCCTACGGCGATCACAACCACGAGTTGTCATTAATGAAGTTATTCTTATTATTGTTGACTCACGGTGTGACCTACTTTCGAACTGAGCCCTTATCCGCGGGCGCAGCTATCGATAGATTTAATATACACTCCGCAGAGGTTAGTACACTATACCCACACTACGGAACCCATGGCCTCGCACTCCCATTCGGGTGGACCAACGACATTCCGACAAAACCGATCTACTGCCATGACACTCTCCCGGCCACTCCGACTCACTCCCCTCTGGGCTAAGTCATGGGTGGCCCCGTGTCTACCACAAGACACAATGACCACCGTCGTGGCCCATCCCACACGGGGACACGCACGCAAAAACTTAACAACGGGCTCACAAGGTTATGCCTGTTTACCGGGCCAGGGTACAACACGCCCATAACCTTCCCTAGTTGGAGGCACCGACAAGAGGCACGACAATAGACCGCATTAGGGCCCACTAGTGCAGAACCGGGCTTTAGCGTCGGTTCGTAAGGGCCTTTAGTGCCGGTTCTACAAACTGCACTAAAGAGTGGAGACAAAAGGACCCCCCCCCCTTTACTACCGGTTCGGCACGAACCGACGCTAAAGTGCCACCACGTGGCACGATCCAGGCCCGGGTGCTGGTAGACCATTAGTACCGGTTGGTAACACCAACCAGTACTAAATGTTTGGGAGGGGGGTTTGGTTTTATTTTTTATTTTCCATTAATTTTGTGTTTTCCATTTAATTCTTTTTTGTTTGCTGGTATTTTACGATACTACAAATTGTACATGTTATGCATATATATATAAATAGATTTTCTCATACATAGAACCACATATATATATATATATATATATCATCGAATGTCTCACAACCAACATCATAAATATATACAATTTCTCCTACATGTTGCCTTGGTGCCTTCGGAGCACGATGACAAGTGGTTCATGGGGGCGGTAGCGGGTAATAGTATTCTCCTTTGGGATCTATGACCTGATCGAGCAAAAATCCTGCTATTTCCTCTTGAAGTGCTAGTATGTGGTCCGCTGGTAGGAGCTGCTCCTGCACTTCTCTGAACTGTTAAGAAGGAGATCAATATGCATGTGTATTAGTTGTGTGACTAGATATCGATTATGGTGTGAATAGTGTTCTGACAAACGTACCCAGTCCTGTCTTTGAGATCTTCTCCTTTCGGATGCCATCATGCGAATGTTCTCACAAACGTAGAATGCACACAGATCATTCCCATGCGCCTGCTTCAGGGCCTTTATGAGAATGGAATTGAATCAGATAATGATTAATCAAGCATGATAATTAATTAATGGTATTGAAACAAGAATTAAAGTGATGGTAGCTAGCTAGCTAGCTAGTACTACTTAATTACTTACCTTTGGTCGATACCAAAACAACTTTTATGCCCATTTGCCTGGAGTCACCTTGATGAACTTTGCCCAAGCCCTACCCGCCGGCAAAGAAAATTAATAAAGGGGTTATTAAATAGTTCATATGAGGAAATGACAAACTAAATAGGCTGAGATATAGTTAATAATGATTGAAATTACCTGTTGACTATCCCCTTCATGATGGTGTAGTCACTTTCTTCTTTAAGTAGTGAGTCCAGTACATCAACTGTTCCTTTGTCAACTTTAATGTCTAACAAGATCCAGTGGAAACTGCATGCGCACACATTTGCATGTCTTAATTAAGCGGGCATGTGCATAACACTAATCAACTACCATAAACCCTACACACTTAATTATTAACATCTAGCTAGATAGTAAGCAAAAATAGAATTTGTAGTACAAGACAGTGTGACTCACAGGAAGTTGTAAGGAAGTAGTATATCTTCATTGGTATCGAGGCTCTTGAAGAACTCTAGCATGCTTTCCTCTAAACTTACTCGAGAAGTTGGAAGATTCCATGTGTACTCATTAATGGTATTTGGGTCAATGAACCCAATGCCATAGCGTCCAGATTTTTTCATTTCATACATCTCATCCTACATATAATACCATAGAAAAGAATATATAGTGAGGATAACTACATGTAATGATTGATCAAAATGATCACTACAGGTAGCTTGAGACTTCAATTACAGAAAGAAATCACTTACAGACAATAGCAACTGACGATAGAGTTGTCGAGTGCGTCTTGATTATATAACTGAAATAGTTCTGAATACTCAACGAAAAGAGCTTTCTCATGGAAGTAATGCTCCTCCTTAACATTCACCATGAGGGACTCTCGATTGGAAATCTTGGTAATGTTCATGTACTATTGATGCAATTCATACATTCTCGTTGGGAGTTTCTTGACCTTGTCTGGCTCGAGCAAAGGTTGGCCTCGGACATATTTCTGTTTTATTTCCTCCTCTCTAAGCGGAGACATGGGCTCGATTTCGAGTTATCCAACAGTGATCTTGAGCATTTCAGCCTGAATTATATGCTCCTCCGTTATTACCACATCGCCCAGCTGGGGAACGTTAACGGTTTGCCCACAATAATATTGGGCATGTACTCCTCTCATGTGTTGTTGGCACAACAAGCAGGGGGATCGATTCCGCCGCCTGTTCTCCCAGCTGGGGAACAATTTTCCTGTATTTTTTTCCAGCTGCTTGTTGTCTCGAGCTCGAGCTCGCTTCCTTCTATAGTCGTGCTCAATGTGCCTTCTTGATTTGGCGTAAGTAATAAATCACCTTCAATGCCAGCGACGAACCTAAATTCCGAATAGCTCGAGCACCAGCCGCATTGGTCCTCAGTCCGATAGTGGACGGCTTTTGTCTTACCAAGGTACTCATGGATGGCGGCAGCGGATTAAACCTCATTACGAGGAAACCCTCCAAAAAATGGAAATTGACTGGAGCCGCATTGAGTGAAGCAGCACAACCTTCAGAGGAATAATCCCTAGTCGAGAAGTACACTGCACAGGAAAAATCACACTAGACGTAGTATTCGGCTCGCCGGACAATTACAGGTCCGAAGAGGTCACGTTCCAAGTGGCCCCATTCGGCAGCGGATATCATGCCTTGTTAGGGCGAGAGGCATTCACAATCTTCCAAGCTATACCCCATTACGGGTACATGAAGCTCAAAATGCCCGGGACCAATGGAATAATCACTCTTGTCAGTGATCCAGATATAGCACTCCGCGCTGAAAATAAGACAGCCGCACTGGCCCTAGAGGCACTATTTGAAGCCCTAGCGGCAGAGGAACTCACTGCGCTGCGCTCCACGGTGGATAGGGACGATGTGATACTCGATAAGAGGTCTAAGTCCACCTCTTTTAAACCAGCAGACGAAATAGCCAAATTCCAGGTCCATCCAACAGACCCTACAAAGACGGCCTCCATTGGGGCACAATTGCATCCTGATGTAGAAGCCGCACTACGAGAATTCCTTCGGGAAAATAGGGACATTTTTTCCTGGCACCCTTCAGACATGCCAGGAATCCCACGCAGGCTGGCAGAACACAGCCTAAATATCCTAAAAGGATTCAAGCCAGTCAAACAGGCTCTTCGGCGATTTTCCGAACCCAAAAGACAGGCAATGGGAGAGGAGCTAGCCAAACTCTTAGAAGCCGGATTCATCAGAGATATAAAACATCCGGACTGGCTAGCCAACCTGGTAATGGTACCAAAAAAGGACAAATCCTGGCGCCTTTGTGTCGATTTCAAATACCTTAACAAGGCCTGTCCAAAGGACCCTTTCCCTCTCCCTCGCATCGACCAAATCATCGACGCCACCGCAGGGCATGATTCATTGTGCTTCCTCGATGCATACTCCGGATACCATCAAATCAAGATGGCGGAAAAAGACAAGGCCGCAACGGCATTCATTATTCCGTACGGACCATTCTGCTTCAACACAATGCCCTTCGGACTCAAAAACGCCGGCGCAACATATCAGCGCATGATTCAGACATGCCTGGCCACCCAGATAGGCAAAACAGTGGAGGCGTACGTAGACGATGTGGTCGTTAAGACCAAACATGTCGAAACTCTAATAGATGATTTGAGGCTTACATTTGACAACCTCTGAGCATACGACATTAAGCTCAACCCCGAAAAATGTGTTTTCGGCGTACCAGCCGGAAAGCTCTTGGGCTTCATTGTATCCGGTAGAGGAATTGAAGCAAACCCAGCCAAGATCCGGGCTCTGTCACAATTGGATGTCCCAAAAGACCTCAAACAAATACAAAAATTGACGGGATGCATGGCGGCTCTAAGCCGCTTCATCTCCCGTTTGGGAGAACTCTATCGCCTCCTCCGGCGCACCGAACACTTTGAATGGACGGATGCTGCCACGGCCGGACTCGAAGAAATTAAGGCCATATTGGCAACAAATCCGGTCCTAGCCGCGCCGAACTTGGGCGAACCTATGTTATTATATATCGCGGCAACACATCAAGTTGTCAGCGCTGTACTCGTCGTCGAACGAGAAACAGAAGGGCAAAAATTCCCTCTTCAAAAACCAGTGTACTACGTATCCACTGTCTTAACTCCATGCAAGTCCCAGTACCCACATTATCAAAATATAGCGTACGCGGTGTTCATGGCATCCCGGAAGCTGCGACACTACTTTCAAGAGTGTTCCATGACGGTGGCCTCCGAAGTACCTCTCAACGATATTATAAATAATCGCGACGTGATGGGCAGGATTGCAAAATGGGCCATTGAGCTCTTACCGTTTGACATAACCTACAAACCACGGCGAGCTATCAAGTCGCAAGTTTTGGCTGACTTCATCGCCGAATGGACCGAAGCCAAACTCCCTAAAGAGTACGGCGCAGATTCCAACTGGATCATGCATTTTGACGGCTCCAAAATGTTGGCTGGCTTGGGGGCTGGCGTCGTCTTGACGTCCCCAACTGGAGACACAGTCCAATACGTACTTCAAATAATGTACACGGACTCCAACAATGCAGCCGAATACGAGGCCCTTCTACATGGCCTCCGGATGGCAATCTCCATGGGTATTCAACGCCTAGAGGTGCGCGGGGATTCAAACCTCGCAATATCCCAAGTAAATGGAGACTTTGATGCCAAGGATCCGAAAATGGCAGCCTACCTTAATGCCGTCCTAAAAATGTCATCCCGGTTCGAAGGACTCGAATTCCACCATGTAGCCCGGGATAATAACCAGGCAGCAGACGTGTTGGCACGCATCGGCGCAAAACGCGACGCCGTCCCTCCAAACATCTTCCTGGAACGGCTCTTAAAGCCATCCGTATTATGGGAAGAGGAGCCCGGAAATAACAACCCGGAACCAACTGCACCACCCAACACAGAACATTCTGACACAATCGATGGCTCAGCCAATGAAATAACACCTTCAGCCCACGAAATAATGGCAGTAATTGCCCCGTGGACGGAACCATTCCAAGCCTACTTAATCAGGTAGGAACTTCACGAAGACAAAAATGAGGCCCGCTGCATAGTTCGGCGATCTAAAGCCTACAAGGTCCATGAGGGAGAACTTTATAAGAAAAGTACAACCGGAGTCCTTCAAAGGTGTATCTCCGAAGAGGAAGGGCTAAATCTCCTGGCTGAAATTCACGCCGGACTCGGCGGGCACCACGCTGCAGCCCGGGCCCTTGTAGGCAAGGCCTTCCGTACATGATTTTATTGGCCGACAGCCCGGGCAGATGCTCAGGACTTAGTCCAACGGTGCGTTGGTTGCCAGCTCTTTGCTAATCAAAGCCACATGCCACCCACCGCCCTCAAAACTATACCCATCACTTGGCCGTTCGCGGTTTGGGGGCTTGACATGGTTGGACCCCTTAAAGGGGGAACCCACAAGCACAAATACTTATTGGTCATGGTGGACAAATTCACCAAATGGATAGAGGCCAAGCCGGTTAAAACGGAAGAATCCGGACCTGTGATAGACTTCATATCCGGGGTAGTACACCGTTTTGGCGTCCCCCACAGCATCATCACTGATAATGGCACGAATTTCACGGCCGACGAGGTTAAACTCTGGTGCAAAAACATGGGCATCAAGCTCGACTACGCTTCAGTCTACCACCCTCAAACTAACGGTCAAGTGGAACGAGCAAATGATCTAATCATGAGCGACATTAAACCCAGATTAGTGCGGTCCCTCACAAAATCAAACACGCACTGGGTAGAGGAGCTCGACTCCGTACTCTGGGGGCTGCGGACCATGCCAAACCGCACTATTGGATTCACACCATTTTTTATGGTATACGGCGCCGAGGCAGGTTTGCCCTGTGATATAATTCATGACTCACCTCGCGTGCGCATGTACGAAGAAAGAGAAGCCGAGTTGGATCGGCAGGACAGGTTGGACGCCTTAGAGGAGGAGCGCGACGTGGCAAAATCCCGTTCCGCATTCTATCAGCAGCAGGCTCGAAGATATCAAAGCAGAGAAGTACGGGCCAAAACTTACAATGTTGGCGAGCTAGTTCTACGCCTGTCGGACAAGAAAAAGGACAAACTTAAGACCAAGTGGGAAGGTCCCTTCATCATCGACCAAGTCCTTACCGGCGGTGCATACCGTCTATGCAACGCATCTAACAACCGACTCGAGCCAAACCCATGGAACGCAGCCCGTCTCCGAAGATTCTACGCCTAGCGCCGGACTCAGAGTTCGTCTCCTTCCTCCGTCCACCTTTCATATTTTTTTGCTGTCTTTGTTTTCCCTCCTTTTTCCTCCCTCTTTCAGTACAAGCCTCTTGAGGGCTGATCTGCGCTTTGTTCGCGCTCACTCGATGTGCTACTCGCACTCGCTATACCTGGGGGCTTCTTTAATAGAAGCTTATCTATATTGGCTTCATGCCCAACACATGTGTCATACTTCCGCATGTACCTTTTACTCACCATTATATGCATCGATATGACTTAAGTTTTGGCCAAGCCGGGTTGCCTGGCTCCTGTGCTTACCCATACGTTCCCGTTTGTTCGGCTAGGAGGTAAAGGGAGCACCTCTGCGATTGTTACTGCCGGGTCAGCCGGATGTGTACCTCAGACTGGGTGAAGCCGAAGGCTAGCGTTCTTAAGGGAATATTCGGTCGGTGACCTGACAGATGATTTATTACTTATTTATTTATCTGCCCCCAGATGCTTTTTCTGCTCTTTTTGTAGTCCGGTCATGCACTTTCGGGCATGCCTCCTAGGGAAAGGAACCCCTAACGGAACTATTCTCCCTGGAAGATGTTTCTTACTAACCATGTAATATAACATAGCTAGTTGGGCACTTGTCTGATAAAGCACTTATGACCCCTATGCCTTGTCTCCATGCATGCCCCGGTTTTTTTATAACCGTAAGGGTATTCGGACACACTCCGGACTGTTGGGTCCCGAGGTTGAAGCGAAAAGGTCCGCAAAGACAAACGATCTACAATCTGGCTAGAAGGCATTTTACATGTCATTTTAAATTGCATCGTCAAACTGACTCATTGTACTCCTCTTCAATCCCATCTAACAGGCTGTCTAATTTACAGTCCTGTTGGGAATATTTCGCGGCCAACTCTACTTGGCTGTACATCAGGCTCACAGGGATCTCCTTCCCATCGGGCCCCGCAGGTCTGACCTCGGCCATGTGGTTTGTATCAGACTTGTTAGGACCCCGACTCAATGTCACATCGATCTAGCCTGTAACACCTCATATCACTTTGCGGCCTCACGCACGGTATTCCCACGGGTGTCGCCTCACCTTTGCCCGGGACCGTTTGCGCCTTTTGGCTCACGCATATGATGATGTCGCTAGCATCCATATGATAAGGAGCCCGGGCTGACATGACTAGTCGTAAACCCAAAGTGGCACAGACTTACAGGGACAGGCATCCATGACCCAGCATCGAACGTGTCGGTCATCAGCAAGTGGGTCCGGGCTGTAGCACTGGGCTAGCAGGACTCCGGTAAACCGGGCTGTAGCGGGCTAACAGGGCTCCGGTACTCAATGCGTGACATTTCCCCGAAGGGACAGACACAGGAACGAAGAAGGAAACATGCCGACCAACCTAAGTGTTCCGGAGCAGTAGCAAGCTACCATGGCTCAATGGAAACACTAGGAGACATTTCCCGGTAAGAGAGGCTACTAAAGATAAACAACTAGATAGTCAGATCCCACACATACCAAGCATTTCAATCATACACACAATATGCTCGATATGTGCAAATACAACAAGGCATCACAACATGACTCTACGACACAAGTACTTTATTTAAAGGCTCAGAGAGCCATACATAACATACATACAAGTACGGGTCACACGACCCACATTCAAGTCATACAGTCATACAAACCAGCAGCGGAAGTAACTTGTCTGAGTACAGACAACTAGTAAAATAAAAGAGGCTTGGAAAGCCTAGCTATACTACGTGGACCTTCACAAGCTCAGGATTACCACCTGGGCCTTAGTCTACTCGTCGATGTCAACGTCTACGAAGAACCCATCAGAAGGGGTTGCAGCGCCTTCTGTAAAATGTAAATTATAGCAACATGAGTACAAAGGTACCCAGCAAGACTTACGTCAGATCCTACATACATGCACATTATCAAGAAGGGTTGGTGGAGTTATTGCAGCAAGCCAGCTTTGACTCTTGGCTAAACTATCCTACGAGACTCCAACTTGAAATGGTTTTGCGCACACGAGTCCACTACTCACCACTTCAATACACCACCGAGGATCCACCTCCGTCATCCTACGGAAGAGCCATCCTCGGCACTCACGCTTATCTTGAGATTTTTAGTAGTATCCATTCACTTGTCTATGAACTGTATAAGCAACCAAGTAGTCCTTTACCGCGGACGCGGCTATTCGAATAGATCATGTTAACCCTGCAGGGGTGTACTTCTTCATACATGTTTCCACCACTTAGCGTCTGCACACGACATGTGCTCGGCAGACTTCAAGCGAAAGCCGACGTGGGTGTAGACCACGACCTACCTAAACACCTAAGTCTCTAGTCCAGGTTTATCGCCTATCCAGGTTCCATCCGCAGGGAGTCCGGCCGAGGTTTCCCATACGGCCCCGAACGATGTGTACAGGGTTCCCGAGATACCTAACGGGTATTCGATACACCGTGCCACGTACCTACCGCATCACAGCCCACCCCGCGGGTCAGCGCTGTCCACGGCCTCCAGTAAGCTACAAACACCAGAAACTACTTGCAACTCCTGGACAGAGGACTAGGGTGAATAAGAAGTCGAGCGGGGTCATATTTCAGGGCCCAATGCATGGTAGTAGCTGAATCTTAAATCACGCATACAGATCTCAGTTCTTAAGGTCGGCTTCAATGAAACAACCCACCATGTACTCCTACATGGCCTCTCATCGATACCTTTACCAAATCGTGTTCACCACATCACTCTCATTACCGACATGATCATTTCACTCTAGCCCATCACCCAGATGAACCAGACCTGACACGACTCTAAGCATAGCAGGCATAGCAAGGTAGGAACAACACATACATATGGCTCAATCAATTCCTACACATGCTAGTGGGTTTCATCTAATTACTGTGGCAATGACAGGTCATGCAGAGGAAATGGGTTCAACTACCGTAGCACACAGCAGTTTGAAACGCGTTGTCTTAATGCAGTAAAAGAGAGCAAGAGCGAGAACATGGGATTGTATCGATATGATCAAATGGTTGGTTGCTTGCCTGATGGATCGATGCACGGATACGGTTCTTCGCTAGGGTAATCACGGTACTCCTCGGAGGCAGAACCTGCCGCAAAGAACACCGATACACAACCATCACCAAACAATGTGCGACAATATGATGCATGCATGAAACATGGCAATATGAGTGTGTTGGGCTAATGCAACTAAAACCAGATGGGTTTGAATCAATTTGAACCAAAGATTCAAATTTCAAACTCATAAATGGCCCTTTAAAGTGTTTTATCTTGTTCTGCACTAAACCTCAAGTTAGTTTGTTTAAACATGCATGAAACTAGTACAGATGGATAGATTGGATTTTTCTGATCATTTTTCATATATAATTTGTTTGATTTGGAGCTACGGTTGAATTTATATGAATTTTTGAAGTTTGCAACAATTTCTGGAATTTATAAATCATTTTAGATTTATTTTAATTTCAGAAAAGGTTTACTGCGTCAGCATGAGGTCATGCTGACCTCAGCAAGTCAACAGACCCGGTCCAGGTCAAACCTGACGCGTGGGTCCAGGGTGTCAGTGGATAATTAACTAATTTAATTTAGTTTAAACTAATCTGGATAATTAGCAGAAGGGGGCCCCACCTGTCATTGACTCAACAGAGTCAACCAGGGCCCACCCGTGGTCAAAGTCAAAATGGCTGCACCGGCGTTTAGCCGCCGGCGAGCTCGACGCGGCGGCGGAAGTGGTTTTGGCCGTTCCGGCCACCAAATGGGTCGCGGAGGGCATCAGGGTGGAGCTGAGGACGAGCCGCGGCTCTTGGTGGAGTCAGTTGGGGTCGGGGTGGCCGGAGTTGGCGCCGGCGACGACCTAGGCGGTCACCGGAGTTCGGGTGAAGGCGAACTCGGGGCTAGGGTGTGCGGTGAGGTGCGGGAAGTGCACGGTTGGACTCAACGCAACGTGGTGAGTGCGTTGGACACCGTGAGTTGGCCGGAGGATGGCCGGGAGCACGTCGGCGACGAGATCTGCGACGGTGCGTGCGGGCGATCTTCGTGCGGTGGCTACACGGCTCGGGGGCGAGAGAGGAAGGGTAGGAGGGGTAGCTAGGCTCACAGAGCACCCGTAAAGGTCACCGGCGGGGTCGGGGACGAGCTGATGCGGCGACGGCGTTGAAGGGGATCTCCGGCGACGGCGAACTCGGGCGAGGTCGGTGCGGTGGACTCGGGCCTCACGAGCACGCGGGGCTCGGTTAGCTCGACGAAGTGGACGGCGGCGGAGCTCCTGGACACCACGAGACGGAGCACGGGCGGCGGGGAGCGCGGCTACGACGATGGAGCGGCGGCGGTGGCGTCGGCCATGGCTGGGGAGCGCGAGGGGGAGGAGCTGGAGAGGAGAGGGGGCGTCTGGGGGGTTCGGGGGAGAGAGAGGGGTCGATCCACGGCGTTAGCCGGGTGAGTGGAGCGGCGAGGCGGCGAGCAGGTGCGTGGCACCCATGCGGTGCTCGCCGTCGAGCACCTTGCCTGCCTGCCTGGCCGGCAAGCAGCTCGCTGGCGCGGCGCTGGGCTGGGCCGGCAGGTGGGCCGGGTTGCAGGCGCCAGGTAAGTCCTTCCTTTCTGTTTTTTTTCTTTTTCTATTTTTCTGCAACTTTGTTGAATTATTAAAAATACCTAGGCAACTCCTAAAATCACCAAACTGCTCCTGGTCCAAAGTTGGAATATTTCCAACATGAAACATTTCAGTTTAGGAATATTTGAGCATTTGAAATATTTTATATAATTTTAAATGCCCAAATTCAAATACTTATCATTTAATTCAAAGACCCTAAGATGACCTAGAAAATTGTGCAACACTTTTGGCAGAGGTTCTGAACCAAGACAAAAATGATGGACATTTTAGAAGGGCATTTCAGGTTCATTGAAAAAGTTTTTAGTAAACCCTAGTTGGTTTCAGAGGGGGCTGGGGGTTCTGACATCCCCATTTCAAGTTTCTGATGAAAGGATAGACATGATGCAACACTCTAATGCATGAACTAGCTAGGGTGTGACAACTCACCCCCACTCAAAAGAATCTCGACCCGAGATTTGGGTTCCTCCGGGAAGAAGGCGGGATACTCGAGTCGAAGACGATCCTCCCTTTCCCAAGTTGCTTCATTCTCAGAATGGTGCGACCATTGAACCTTGAGAAACTTGATATTATGACGTCGAGTGGTACGCTCAGCTTGATCGAGGATACGAACGGGGTACTCTCGATACGTGAGATTATCTTGGAGATCAAGCGTTTCGTGGTCTACTCCACGGATAGGATCCGAGAAGCAACGCCTGAGTTGAGAAACGTGGAAGACGTCGTGGACTCTGGAGAGATGCGGAGGTAGTTCCAATTGGTAGGCAACTTCTCCTCGTTTTGCGAGAATGCGAAAGGGTCCAATGTAACGAGGAGCCAATTTGCCCTTGATACCGAAGCGATGGGTTCCCTTCAGAGGAGTAACCCGAAGGTAAGCCTTCTCGTCAACCTCAAAAGTCATAGCCTTATGTTTTCGGTCATATTGACTCTTTTGACGAGATTGGGCTGTTTTCAACTTTTCACGAACGATGCGAACTTGCTCTTCTGCTTCCTGAATCATATCCGGGCCAAAGAATTGTCTTTCCCCGGTTTCTGACCAGTTAAGAGGCGTTCGACACCTTCGTCCATAGAGAACTTCAAAAGGGGCTTTGCCCAAGCTGGATTGATAGCTGTTGTTATAAGCAAATTCGGCAAATGGAAGGCATTTCTCCCACTCCATTCCGAATGAGATAACAGAAGCTCGAAGCATGTCTTCTAGAATCTGGTTGACGCGTTCCACTTGACCACTTGATTGAGGGTGGAAAGCGGTACTAAAAGAAAGGCGGGTTCCCATAGCATTTTGGAAACTTTCCCAAAATCGAGAGGTGAAAAGACTTCCTCGATCCGAGTTAATTTCCAAAGGAACACCATGGAGAGACACTATTCGGGAGATGTACAAGTCTGCTAACTGACTAGCAGTTATACTCTCACGAACAGGTAAGAAATGGGCCACTTTGGAAAGACGGTCGATAACGACGAAGATAGCGTTATTCCCTCTCTTGGTCCTGGGAAAACCGGTAATGAAGTCCATACCAATTTTATCCCATTTCCATTCAGGAATAGCTAGGGGTTGAAGGGTGCCAGCAGGCCGTTGATGCTCTGCTTTTACACGACGGCAGACGTCGCAATTAGCAATATACTGAGCAATTTCTCTCTTCATCCTAGTCCACCAGAACCTCTGGCGTAGGTCCTGATACATCTTGGTACTACCGGGATGAATGGTGAGAGGAGATTCATGAGCCTCCTTAAGGATCAACTGCCGTAGATGCTGGTTCTTGGGAACCACTAAACGGTTCTCAAAGTACACAACACCATGATCATTTGTGGAGAAACATCTAGCACCTCCGCTAGCAATGTTCTCCTTGATCTTAGATATTCCCTTATCTCGCTTTTGGGCAGCGATGATTTGATCCGTAAGAGTAGGTTTCGCCACCAAGGTGGAAAGAAATCCTTGAGGAACAATGTGAAGGTTAAGCTTCCGAAATTCCTCATGGAGAAGCGGTTGACTTTGTTGTAACATCAGGTTGTTACAATAAGATTTACGACTTAGCGCATCAGCCATGACGTTGGCTTTCCCTGGGGTGTAAGTTATTCCTAAGTCGAAATCTGTGATCAACTCGACCCAACGTCTTTGCCTGAGATTTAAATCCGGTTGGGTGAATATATACTTCAGACTTTGGTGATCAGTGTAGATTTCGCAACGATTACCGAGAAGGTAATGTCGCCATGTTTTGAGTGCATGGACTACAGCTGCAAGCTCTAGATCATGAGTGGGGTAGTTTTCCTCATGTGGGTGTAATTGCCGTGAAGCATAAGCAATTACGTGTCGATCTTGCATGAGAATACAGCCTAGTCCTTGTCGCGAGGCGTCGCAGTAGATAACAAAATCCTTGGAAAAATCCGGTGGTACCAGTACGGGAGCAGAGGTTAAACGTCTTTTCAGTTCCTGGAAACTGTGCTCACATTGTGGAGTCCACTCGAACTTTTTATCTTTCTTGAGGAGTTCAGTTAGAGGTTTGGCAACTTTGGAGAAATTCTCGACAAAGCGACGGCAATAGCTCGCTAGGCCAAGGAAACTCCGAACTTGCTTGACCGATTCAGGTGGAGTCCAATTAAGGACGGCTTGAACTCGCTCAGGGTTAACAGCAATGCCTTTACCAGAAATTACATGTCCAAGATAGGTCACTTCTGACAACCAGAATTCACATTTAGAAAATTTGGCATAAAGGCGATGCTCTCGAAGTTTCTTCAACACTAGCCTTAGGTGTTCGGCATGTTCTTCCTCGTTCTTGGAGTAGATGAGTATATCATCGAGGTAAACCACGACGAATTTATCCAAATACTCCATGAAGATTGAGTTCATCAACCGAGAGAAGGTGGCTGGAGCGTTGGTTAAACCGAAGGACATGACGGTGTACTCGTATTGGCCATAACGAGTAACAAAGGCCGTTTTCGGAATGTCCCCGTTTCTGATTTTGATTTGATGGTAGCCCAACCTCAAATCCATTTTAGAGAAGACTGAGGATCCAGCGAGCTGATCATACAGGTCGTTGATCCTGGGGAGCGGATACTTGTTCTTAATTGTGACCAAGTTGACAGGTCGATAATCTACAACCATCCGGTCCGTACCATCCTTCTTCTTGACGAAGAGGACGGGGCAAGCCCAAGGAGATGAGCTAGGTCAGATGAAACCCTTTTTCAAGGACTCATCGAGTTGTTTCTTAAGCTCGGCTAGTTCAAAAGGTGCCATCTTGTAGGGTCTTCTGGAAATCGGGACAGTTCCTGGAATGAGATCTATCACGAATTCGACATCTCTGTCAGGTGGAACACCTGCAATTCCTCTGGGAAGACATCCGGAAAGTCACGGACTACCGGAATGTCCTCAAGGTCTGGCAAAGGGCTGGCGTTAAGAGAATATAACTGTCGCTTGGCTATTCGGGTCAAGACATTGACTATCTTCCCCGAAGGATGGGTGAGTTGAACAGTCCTAGAGGAGCAATCAATTTTGGCATGATGGGCTGACATCCAGTCCATACCCAAGATGATATTAATATCCGAAGATTTGAGGGCTATCAAAGATGCGAGAAAAACAAGTTTGTTGACTTGAATTTCATTTCCATGGCTTACTCTAGAAGTTTGCCATTTGGATCCCGGAGTTTGAATTACCATAGAGGTGGGCATCTCACAGAATGTGGTGTTATGCAGACGAGCATAGCTCTCAGATATAAATGAATGAGATGCTCCTGTATCGAAAAGAACAGATGCCGGGTGGCAATTAACAAGGAGCGTACCGAGAACGACGTTGGGATCTTCTTGAGCCTCTTCCGCAGAAACACAATTAACATGGCCACGAGCAGTGGTGGCCGGCTTGGCGTAGAACACTTTCCCTGTCGGCTTGCCGCGGCCAACAGTTTTTGCTGTCTGGTTGGGGTTGGTTTGGGGACACTCGCGCATATAGTGGCCTGATTCCCCACACTTGAAACAAGTCACAGAATTGGTACGTGGAGGAGCATTGTTGGTTGGACCACCATAGGGCTTGGCTGGTGCATATGGCTGAGCTGGGCGAGGCGCCTGGAAGGATGGCCTCGGTGTGAATCTGGGTGGCAGGGCAGTGTTAGGCACCCACACGTGGCGCTTCTGAGGACCAGCACCGGATGAGGAACCCAAGTCACGGCCATGCTTGCGGGTTGCTTCATAATCAGTCTGACAAGTCTCAGCACTGATGGCTTTGTTAACAAGCTTCTGAAAAGATGTGCACTCATGCAGATGGAGGTCGCGGCGAAGCTCAGGACTAAGCCCCTTACGGAACCTTGCCTGCTTCTTGGCATCAGAAGAAACTTCCTCCGTTGCATAACGGGCAAGGTTACCAAACTCCCTGTTGTAAGCGTCAACATAGAGTCGACCTTGAGTGAAACTACAGAACTCCTCACATTTACGGTCCATGAGACCCTCCGGAATTTCTACACGCTAAGTCATATTCCACAAGTCACGCAGGACGGTGGAAATACAACTATTACAATACCTAGTGGATCTACTACTATCTCAGTCATCTTCGTAGTAGTTCTCATAGAAGTCTCCTCCATAGCCTGGAAGTTCAATGTGAGCATCCGGAAACAAACGGTCCTGAGGAGCCTGTGGACCAAAAGGGCTAGGGTGAGGTCTTGGACCAACAAACGGTGGCCTGCGAGGACCACGAGGTGGGGTGATGCGTCCCACATCACGCCAATCCATCATGTCCGGCAGAGCAGACCTAACAGGATACAGATCTCTCATATCCATGCATCCAGCTTGCACAGCCGGTGCAAACCGAGTCAAGGTGGCCCAATGATCGGCACGGGTGTTGAAAAGCTCCATTCTCAAGGCCCGATTCTCTCGGTCCTTATCCTCGAGCAACTCAGCAGTGGTGCGAGTTAGTGAGTCCTCCTGACTGGGGTCAGCATAGATAGCCCGGAGATAACCGTGCGCTCCAGGAAGTGAAGCCGGCATATACCGGAAGTCGGTGTTGCGAAGCAGGCCAGTCCTGACTCGCATGATGGTCATCATAGAATAAGCCGCATCTTGCACGGCCATCTCAATAGTAACACCGAGCCCATAGGAACAGTGAAGAGCCTCGGTAGAACCAGGATAAGAGGGAAATATCCGGACGGTGCAAAGATACTGGCTTTGGTTAAAATCTCGAAACTGCTCTTCGACCGTGTATTCGGGATACCAACGGTAACACGTCTCGATCATCACTCGGACTAACATGGCCGTATGACCGGTCACACCAATCTATCGGGTCAGGCGAACCACTTGATTTTGGTCGCGAGTGGCCATCTGAAAGCACAACCATAATGCAAAGGCATTAGAATTTCTAGCAAAATTTCGACAGCATAACGGCTGTAAATGCTCAAGAAGGGTTTGAGACATTTATCAAAAAATTGCATAGACACTCAACAATATCATATCAAGGTTCTGGGTTCAACTTATCAGCATAACAAGGTAGTAGAACTGAACTAGGCTTGTAGTCATCAAACCTGTAAGGTACTACTGATTCGTAACACGTGAACCTGATAGAGAGAGAAGATCCTAATCCTTAATCCCCGGTAGAAGAATGGACTGACTCAGATCAGAATGCCATGAGGTAAAGAAGTAAAAAGAGCCTTACGTGCCATCCCACAATCAATTCCCCTACATATAACTAAAGCATTTCTAGACTCAACATCGACCAGTTTGGCTTGGAGAACCTACAGGCAGTCCAGCTCTGATACAAACGCTGTCAGGACCCCGACTCAATGTCACGTCGATCTAGCCTGTAACACCTCATATCACTTTGCGGCCTCACGCACGGTATTCCCACGGGTGTCGCCTTACCTTTGCCTGGGACCGTTTGCGCCTGTTGGCTCACGTATATGATGATGTCGCTAGCATCCATATGATAAGGAGCCCGGGCTGACATGACTAGTCGTAAACCCAAAGTGGCACAGACTTACAGGGACAGGCATCCATGACCCAGCATCAAACGTGTCGGTCATCAGCAAGTGGGTCCGGGCTGTAGCACCGGGATAGCAGGAGTCCGGTAAACCGGGCTGTAGCGGGCTAACAGCGCTCTGGTACTCAATGCGTGACATTTCCCCGAAGGGACAGACACAGGAACGAAGAAGGAAACATGCCGGCCAGCCTAAGTGTTCCGGAGCAGTAGCAAGCTACCATGGCTCAATGGAAACACTAGGAGACGTTTCCCGATAAGAGAGGCTACTAAAGATAAACAACTAGATAGTCAGATCCCACACATACCAAGCATTTCAATCATACACACAATATGCTCAATATGTGCAAATACAACAAGGCATCACAACATGACTCTACGACACAAGTACTTTATTTAAAGGCTCAGAGAGCCATACATAACATACATACAAGTACGGGTCACACGACCCACATTCAAGTCATACAGTCATACAAACCAACAGCGGAAGTAACTTGTCTGAGTACAGACAACTAGTAAAATAAAAGAGGCTTGGAAAGCCTAACTATACTACATGGACCTTCACAAGCTCAGGATTACCACCTGGGCCTTAGTCTACTCGTTGATGTCAATGTCTACGAAGAACCCATCAGAAGGGGTTGCAGCGCCTTCTGTAAAATGTAAATTATAGCAACATGAGTACAAAGGTACCCAGCAAGACTTACGTCAGATCCTACATACATGCACATTATCAAGAAGGGTTGGTGGAGTTATTGCAGCAAGCCAGCTTTGACTCTTGGCTAAACTATCCTACGAGACTCCAACTTGAAATGGTTTTGCGCACATGAGTCCACTACTCACCACTTCAATACACCACCGAGGATCCACCTCCGTCATCCTACGGAAGAGCCATCCTCGGCACTCACGCTTATCTTGAGATTTTTAGTAGTATCCATTCACTTGTCTATGAACTGTATAAGCAACCAAGTAGTCCTTTACCGCGGACGCGGCTATTCGAATAGATCATGTTAACCCTGCAGGGGTGTACTTCTTCATACATGTTTCCACCACTTAGCGTCTGCACACGACATGTGCTCGGCAGACTTCAAGCGAAAGCCGACGTGGGTGTAGACCACGACCTACCTAAACACCTAAGTCTCTAGTCCAGGTTTATCGCCTATCCAGGTTCCATCCGCAGGGAGTCCGGCCGAGGTTTCCCATACGGCCCCGAATGATGTGTACAGGGTTCCCGAGATACCTAACGGGTATTCGATACACCGTGCCACGTACCTACCGCATCACAGCCCACCCCGCGGGTCAGCGCTGTCCACGGCCTCCAGTAAGCTACAAACACCAAAACTACTTGCAACTCCTGGACAGAGGACTAGGGTGAATAAGAAGTCGAGCGGGGTCATATTTCAGGGCCCAATGCATGGTAGTAGCTAAATCTTAAATCACGCATACAGATCTCAGTTCTTAAGGTCGGCTTCAATGAAACAACCCACCATGTACTCCTACATGGCCTCTCATCGATAGCTTTACCAAATCGTGTTCACCACATCACTCTCATTACCGACATGATCATTTCACTCTAGCCCATCACCCAGATGAACCAGACCTGACACGACTCTAAGCATAGCAGGCATAGCAAGGTAGGAACAACACATACATATGGCTCAATCAATTCCTACACATGCTAGTGGGTTTCATCTAATTACTGTGGCAATGACAGGTCATGCAGAGGAAATGGGTTCAACTACCATAGCACACAGCAGTTTGAAACGCGTTGTCTTAATGCAGTAAAAGAGAGCAAGAGCGAGAACATGGGATTGTATCAATATGATCAAATGGTTGGTTGCTTGCCTGATGGATCGATGCACGGATACGGTTCTTCGCTAGGGTAATCACGGTACTCCTCGGAGGCAGAACCTGCCGCAAAGAACACCGATACACAACCATCACCAAACAATGTGCGACAATATGATGCATGCATGAAACATGGCAATATGAGTGTGTTGGGCTAATGAAACTAAAACTAGATGGGTTTGAATCAATTTGAACCAAAGATTCAAATTTCAAACTCATAAATGGCCCTTTAAAGTGTTTTATCTTGTTCTGCACTAAACCTCAAGTTAGTTTGTTTAAACATGCATGAAACTAGTACAGATGATAGATTGGATTTTTCTGATCATTTTTCATATATAATTTGTTTGATTTGGAGCTACGGTTGAATTTATATGAATTTTTGAAGTTTGCAACAATTTCTAGAATTTATAAATCATTTTAGATTTATTTTAATTTCAGAAAAGGTTTACTGCATCAGCATGAGGTCATGCTGACCTCAGCAAGTCAACAGACCTGGTCCAGGTCAAACCTAACGCGTGGGTCCAGGGTGTCAGTGGATAATTAACTAATTTAATTTAGTTTAAACTAATCTGGATAATTAGCAGAAGGGGGCCCCACCTGTCATTGACTAAACAGAGTCAACCAGGGCCCACCCGTGGTCAAAGTCAAAATGGCTGCACCGGCGTTTAGCCGCCGGCGAGCCCGATGCGGCGGCGGAAGTGGTTTTGGCCGTTCCGGCCACCAAATGGGTCGCGGAGGGCATCAGGGTGGAGCTGAGGACAAGCCACGGCTCTTGGTGGAGTCAGTTGGGGTCGGGGTGGCCGGAGTTGGCGCCGGCGACGACCTAGGCGGTCACCGGAGTTCGGGTGAAGGCGAACTCGGGGCTAGGGTGTGCGGTGAGGTGCGGGAAGTGCACGGTTGGACTCAACGCAACGTGGTGAGTGCGTTGGACACCGTGAGTTGGCCGGAGGATGGCCGGGAGCACGTCGGCGACGAGATCCGCGGCGGTGCGTGCGGGTGATCTTTGTGCGGTGGCTACACGGCTCGGGGGCGAGAGAGGAAGGATAGGAGGGGTAGCTAGGCTCACAAATCACTCGTAAAGGTCACCGGCGGGGTCGGGGACGAGCTGATGCGGCGACGGCGTTGAAGGGGATCTCCGGCGACGGCGAACTCGGGCGAGGTCGGTGCGGTGGACTCGTGCCTCACGAGCACGCGGGGCTCGGTTAGCTCGACGAAGTGGACGGCGGCGGAGCTCCTGGACACCACGAGACGGAGCACGGGCGGCGGGGAGCGCGGCTACGACGATGCAGCGGCGGCGGTGGCGTCGGCCATGGCTGGGGAGCGCGAGGGGGAGGAGCTGGAGAGGAGAGGGGGCGTCTGGGGGGTTCGGGGGAGAGAGAGGGGTCGATCCACGACGTTAGCCGGGTGAGTGGAGCGGCGAGGTGGCGAGCAGGTGCATGGCACCCATGCGGTGTTCGCCGTCGAGCACCTTGCCTGCCTACCTGGCCGGCAAGCAGCTCGCTGGCGCGGCGCTGGGCTGGGCCGGCAGGTGGGCCTGGTTGCAGGCACCAGGTAAGTCCTTCCTTTCTGTTTTCTTCTTTTTCTATTTTTCTGCAACTTTGTTGAATTATTAAAAATACCTAGGCAACTCCTAAAATCACCAAACTGCTCCTGGTCCAAAGTTGGAATATTTCCAACATGAAACATTTCAGTTTAGGAATATTTGAGCATTTGAAATATTTTATATAATTTTAAATGCACAAATTCAAATACTTATCATTTAATTCAAAGACCCTAAGATGACCTAGAAAATTGTGCAACACTTTTGGCAGAGGTTCTGAACCAAGACAAAAATGATGGACATTTTAGAAGGGCATTTCAGGTTCATTGAAAAAGTTTTTAGTAAACCGTAGTTGGTTTCAGAGGGGGCTGGGGGTTCTGACATCCCCATTTCAAGTTTCTGATGAAAGGATAGACATGATGCAACACTCTAATGCATGAACTAGCTAGGGTGTGACAAGACTTCGGGTACCGCGTCTTCACCATGGCCCAAGCCTCCCTGGCGCCTTGACGGCAGGCTGATATCTTCCACAGAAGGAGACACCGCCGTACTCCCTGAAACTTCTCAGCAAGCCCTCCAAGACCCTCGGGTAGGGAGACGGAAGGCCATAAGGCCTGAACGACGCCGCTCATCGCCTGCCGAACACGTTCGTGCAGTTGCAGCAGCTCGGGAAGAGGGTCTCCCGTGGAACCAGGCATCTCCTCCGCCGGACGACCCGTGAGCACACCTACATACACATTTCTGTCAATCGACTTCCTCGCCGAACTCTTCTTTTCAAAAGAGTTTGCTCAAGCACTTACTATAAATGCCGCGACGAAGCCGCCGATTCTCCTTTACGGAGTTAGACAGCTGGACCCGAACATCTTTTAGTTCTTCGCCCAGCTGGGTGTTGGCATCTTGGAGTTTGTTCCTCTCCTGCTGCACCCTCATAAGCACCTTCTCGCCGGCCTTCAGCTGATGCAGCAGATGTTGCTTGTCCGGATTTAGTTCGGCACCCTCTGCAATATTATTGTCAGACTATACACACGCCGCACTTCGTAAACTATTTCTCTTTTTGAAATATGAATTACCAGAGGGGGTCTCTGTGGCTCCCCCGGCAGCGGCTAGTGCGGCCTCAAGTTGGGCCTTGCATTCTTGAAGCTCCTAGGACAGGTGGGTATTATTCTCTGTTAGATCCTGCATAACAAATGATCCTTAAATCAGTTAGTTTAACTATTTTAAGTCTCGGGGGCTACTGGCATATATAACTATTAAAATTCCTCACCCGTATGTCTTTTACATACTGCTCCGTGGCTCTGGTTAAACCATCTTGAGCAGCACGGAGGTGCGCGTCTCCCGCATTAAAGGCATTCAACGCCTCTGGGGAGAAACACGCGTCACGAAGAACTGTCCGACGGCGCCTCTGATTCATGGCGCTCTCCACCTCAGACCTGGTGGCGGACAACCTGTTGGCATCCTCCGTTGGAGGAGCATCCGGCTCGCGCCTTGCGCTCGCCTCCCTCTCCGGACCAGGCGTTGGAGCTTGGCTGGCGGAGGCTTGGTTGGCAACTCTCTGGACTCAGTCCGGCGAGCGCTCCTTCTCCTGGAAGAATCACGAGCATTAATATACCTCCTAGGAGTCTTTCCCTTAAAGGATAATGGTGTGCCATACCTTTGCGGTGACGTTTCGATTCGCACCGCACTCCTCTTCCGCCTGCTGGGCCGCACTGACCTTGGTTGGTCGGTCGCCGCGGGCTCGACTTCCCGCCGAAAAGGCACCTCCTACGAGGCAACATCGGTACACGATGGTCAGAAATAAGCATTAAAAAGGTAACGGTGTCAGGACTTCGGTCGTACTCACCTGGGAAGCCGTGGATAAACCGGGGTAGTCAGCCATAATGGCGACTAGAGCATTGTCTATGCTGAGCTGGTGGAACACCCCGTCAATCAGTTCCACCATTATGTCCGGATCCTCTCCGGCAGCCGGATCAAGGGATCTACCCGGATCCTCGGGTTGTGGAGCTGGGCTTTCTATGCCCTCCACATCCCGGCGTAGTTCCTACGTCGAAATCATAAAGTAAGACACTTATCTTTGAAAGCACGGATCAGATATATAAACATCCGCTTACCCAGCTCCGAGGGTTATTCATGGAGAATCCATTCAATGGACTCGTGCGAAGGAAGTCCTCCTTCTCCCCCTTGTACAAGCCGGACAGGATCTTCACCAGATCGGTGGCTGATCCCGGCCCCTTGCGGCCATGACGGGTGGCGTCATTCTCCCCATTGAAATCCCACATGGGGTAGCCCCTATATTGGAGCGGCTGCACCCCTCGCATAATGCATGTGGCCATGACTCCAATCATGGTTAATCCGGAATGGGCCAGTAACCATATCCGGCCCATCAGATAATGGACACTCCTATCATCTTCCAGTTGAGGGCTCCGCGGGCGCCAACTCAGGCGTTTCTTCGAAGGAGCGTTGCTAAACTCCGGGAGGCCGATCCGAACTGGATCCGGCAGCGGGGCATCTTCCATATAGAACCACTCTGAAGGCCAGTTTCGGACGCCTTCTTCGGGGTTCCGGATAGATATCTGGTCCCGGCGATGCGCCATATTTCGGCTCTGCCCACTTGATATATCGACCCCTCGTGAGAACGGGGTACGAGGCAAAACAGTCTCTTCCACAGCGCAAAATGGGGCTCGATGCCCAAGAATAGCTCGCAAACAGCTACAAAGCCCGCGATGTGCAAAATGGAGGCAGGTGTGAGGTGGTGAAGTTGGAGTCCATAGAACTCCTGGAGCCCCCGAAGAAACGGATGTATGGGAAATCTGAGTCCCCTTATTAAGTAAGGGACGAAGCATACCCGCTCTCCTTTGGAGGGATTGGGGACGCTCTCCGCCTGCTTCCCACCCTTGTAGGTGGCCAGTCCGGCTCGAACTGGAACCATAAAGGCTGGGGGAAGGTATCCCTCTGCTTGGAGAGTCACTAACTCGCTATGCGGGACTGAGCATCTCCTCCAATCTCCTGGCTAAGGACTGGGAGCGCGAGAAGAGGAGCCGCGTCGACTATCCATGTTGGAATGGATTCTTGTCAGATGCGCTTCAATGAGTACTTGCAGAAGGAGGATGGTGTGATTCAGATCTGGATCCACACCTCTCTTATAGGCGGCTTATTCATGCAGCTAGGGGGGTAAAATGTAAAAATACCCTGGCTTTTCGCATTCATGCAACACGTGGAAGAGGGCCATTATTGGACGTGGAAGCCAAGGAGCGCAACATTTATGAAGAAACCGGACACTATTCGGCTAACACATGGAACATGGAGGATAACCCGCCTTGCAAACGCCGAAGACAACATACGCGCCGGACTCGTCGTCATTGAAGCCTGGTTCGGGGGCTACTGAGGGAGTCCTGGACTAGGGGGTGTCCGAATAGCCGAACTATCATCATCGGCCGGACTCCAAGACTATGAAGATACAAGATTGAAGACTTCGTCCCGTGTCCGGATGGGACTTTCCTTGGCATGGAAGGCAAGCTTGGCGATACGGATATGTAGATCTCCTACCATTGTAACCGACTCTGTGTAACCCTAGCCCTCTCCGGTGTCTATATAAACCGGATGGCTTTAGTCGGTAGGACGAACAACTATCATACCATAGGCTAGCTTCTAGGGTTTAGCCTCCTTGATCTCGTGGTAGATCTACTCTTGTAATACCCACATCATCAATATCAATCAAGCAGGACGTAGGGTTTTACCTCCATCAAGAGGGCCCGAACCTGGGTAAAACATCGTGTCCCTTGTCTCCTGTTACCATCCGCCTAGACGCACAGTTCCGGACCCCCTACCCGAGATCCGCCGGTTTTGACACCGACGCTCATAGTCTGAGTCAACAGGCTTGGGAGATGGTGGTCTAGCCATACGAATGAAGTGGTCAATCTTTTCCTCCGGCACTTTCTCCCTTGGCGGTGGTGCCGGTTTTGGTCCAAAATGGGCGTCCACCTGGGCCCGCACTATGTCTGCATTTTGCTCCTCGGTCATGTCGTAAGGCCTCTGAGGAACAGGAGCGAGGCTTGGACCATATTTATATTGCTTTTCTCCGCCTGTACTTCCTGTACTACCTCAACTCGTACCGCTACGCACCATAGTTGTGTTGTGTCTCTTCTGCGATTGCTGAGACAGCAGAGACGGCTGACGTGGCTGAGTTGGAGCAGGAGGAGTGGCCTGACGCTATGCCGGACATGAAGCAGGAGGTGTGGCCTGACGCTGTGCCGGACTTGAAGCAGGAGGTGTGGCCTGACACGGTGTCGGACTTGAAACCGGAGGAGTGGCCTGACGTTGTGCCGGACTTGAAGCAGGAGTCTACTCACACGTTCATGGACTTGGAGGAGGTGGCGGAATTCAAGGAGGAGTTGGCTCATGCGTTCATGGACTTGGAGGAGCGGGAGTCTGCTGACTTGATGGCGGACTTTGAGGAGGAGTCGGCAGACGCGGTGTCGGTGGACTTCAAAAGATGATGCAATCCTTTTTCCATAGGATGATACGATGTATGGCCTCTCCTAGTGTGCGCTCGTCGTCACCTCTAGGAATGTCAAGCTGTAGCCCCGAATATGGGTCCACCACTTCATCAACCAAGACACGAGCATAGCCCTCTAGAATCGGGGTGCAATGGAAGGTTGCTTCGGGGGTAATTGTAAAAGTAACGGCGTCTGCCACCTTCATGGATATGTTCTTCATTTTGGAGTGTAGCTCACTGTTAGTGTTCTCTATGATGTCATCCACAGGGTATGTGTCCACCAGTGTGTCGCCCGGGGCGGAACCAACGCTGCTTCTTGGCATGGATGGGATGGTGCTCTCCAATGCTGGACGATCATCTGCTTGCTGCTGCCGCTGCTGAGACCCCCTTTCCTGGCTAAGTGAGTCGATCTGCTGCTGCTACTGCTGGAATTTGAGTGCCAAGTCTGCATGCCTACTTCTAGGCCTTGAAGGTGTTATGCGTCCCGCTTCCTCTGCTCCTCCTCCAGCTTCCTCTTCTTCCCCTCCTCTATCTTCTTTCTTGCACGGGTCCTATAGTCGTTGTTCCATTTAGAAAAGCCCTCATACCAGGGAATAACACCCTTGCCTCGTGTTCTTCCCGGGTGTTCAGGATTTCCCAGGGCGTGTGTAAGATCGTCTCTCTCTCTGTTGGGCGTGAACACCCCCTTTCGAGCATCTTCTATTGCGTCAAGTATCTTTTCTTCGGCTCCTTTTAGACTTGCCTTCTCCGAACCAAGGCCTGTCTTCGGGTCCAACGCCCCCCACGCGCATAGAACCAAGTTATGCACCTGGGGGGGACAGCTCCTAGTAACCAGAGTGACCCCTGCATCCTCCATCTCTTGCTCAGACTTATCCCACTTAGGCATTCCCACCGCGTAGCCACCTGGACCCAGCCTATGGAACTGCGTATTTTTTGCGGCATTGGCCTTGTTTTTATTGACCGTTCCTTAGATAATTCTGATTCCTTGAATTTCTCGAAATCAGCCCAGTGTTCTCTTTGCTTCTCCAGTGTTTCCGTGAATTCTGGAGTCTTCCTTTCTGCAGCGAGGTAGTTGGCACATACAGTTTTCTTGTGGCTGTTGAATGGAATTGCATTCTTCTTAAGAGCAGCGTCCTTGACTTTCTGCACATCTGCATCGGTGAAATAATCTGGTAGGGTGAAATGTTCCATCAGAGATTCCCAAAGGTTTGTTTTGCTCTGTCGTCGACCCAAGTAACACCTGGACGTTTAGTTTTTGGCTCTTTCCATTCTTGAATGGAGATTGGGAGTTAGTCCTTCACAAGAACTCCGCACTGACGAGTCCACTTCTTCGCAATGTTCTTAGGCGTGAGGGGTTCGCCACTAGGTTTGATGGAGTCGATGTTGTACTTTACACCCTCCTTCAACTTTTTGCCCGGGCCTTGCTTTGTCCTGTTGTCTATAGAAGCAGATTTGCTTGATCCGGAGGGCTGAAAGAAGAAAGATCGATTCTTTAATATATCTTTAAATAAAAAACATGTGATGATCACCAGATGCCTGCTTATATAAATATACCTCGCCGGTAGTCTTTGTTATTTCAAGATCAGCATTGTCTTTCTCATCATAAACATTGTTTGTATCATCATAATGATAATCATAGTTCATGACTTCATCAGCTCGATCATCGAGATCGAATATCTTTTCATCACCCTCTCCGGTATTGTTCAGATATTGGGAGCCGTCATCTGCTTCATTCAGATCATCTAGCCTGCGAGGGCTGCGTATGATGTCGAACAATTTCTCTTCTCTCTCTCTCTGCCGGTATTGTCCGCCATAGCTTTTACTTAACTAATGTAGAAGAAATAGAAAACAATTTAGTATTCAAATTACAATGCATGGATGCAATCAATAAGGAAAAACTAAATCATATAGTACATAATATGCATCGTCTCAATTAATATATAATCTCGGATACATCATCTCGAATAATACATATAATCTCGAATACATCGTCTCGAATATTACATATTGAATACATCACTGGCTAGGTACCTAATAAAGATCGAGTACTACAGAAGAATCTAGGCCACTCGCAGTTCCTGAGGCACGGGCAGTGGACACACAAAGAGAAGGAACCATCACAGGATCATATCTCCGGTCATCTCCCCAAAGAATCTGCCAAGTATTGGAGAACCTGACGTCCATAGCAGCCACGTAGCGATGGACATGCTCGTCCTCCTCCCTCACACGGCGACGCACCACCTCCAGCGGGGCCGGCTCCCTCTGTACCAAATGTGGCCCACGCGAATGCCACCAAAGGAGATCAGGGTCGACGATGGGACCCGAGGCCGGGTTCCTCACCAAGCGGCGCGCCCCTCCAGGTAGCACCTCCCAGTGCTAGCCCAGCGGAGCCATGTCACGGGCATGGGTCAGCCGGACGTCGTCGCGAATGGTTCGACGGCGAGGATGCGGGCCAGGCCTATCGTCGAGAACAAATACTATATGCCCGCAAAAAGTAACATTTTTTAAATGATTGGATTGCGATAACTAAAATTCTATATGCAAATTCTAGCAATTTGACATTAATCTAATTCATCTAACTAAAACTAATTCTAAAATTTCTAACATTTCGATATATATAACTAACATTTCTATAACTAAAAAACAGAAAAATTGCTAACATTTCTATAAATATTTCTATAACTAAAAAACAGAATTTTTTTATAACATTTCTATATAACTAACATTTCTATAACATTTCTAATATTTCTATAACTAAAAAACAGAAAATTTTCTATAACTAAAATTTATAACTAAAAAACTAATGTGTGTGTGTGTGTGTGGACATGGCGGCCGGGGCATGAGCTCACCGGCGAGGCGCGGCGACGGGGACGGAGACGGGCGGTGACGACGGGGATGGGGACGGGGCGGCGATGATGGGGACAGGGACGGGCCGGGCGGGGACGACGGGACGATGGAATGGGGCGGTGACGCGGCGACGGGGACGACGGGGACGGGGACGGCCGGAGCGGCGACAGTGACGGGGGTGGTGGCGAGGGGCGGGGACGGCCGGGGCGGCGACAGCGACGGGGATGGCGACGGGGGCGGCAACGAGGGGCGGTGGCGATGGGGCAGAGGAGAAAGAAGCAGGGAGAGATGAGAAACTGAATTTTTTTTATAGTGGTTTCTTATATAGAACACCCCTTTAGTACCGGTTGGAGCCACCAACCGGTACTAAAGGTCTGTTTTGGCCAGGCCAAGCGGCGGGAAGCGCCCCCCCTTTAGTATCAGGTGGTGGCACCAACCGGTACTAAAGACCCCCTCTTTAGTACCGGTTGGAGCCACCACCCGGTACTAAAGAGGGTGCGCTGGCGCAGGTGCGGTGCGGCAAGTTTAGTCCCACCTCACTAGCCGTGGGGCGTCCGCACTGGTTTATAAGCCCAGTGTGGTAGCTCTCTCGAGCTCCTCTCCAAAGCAGGCCTACTGGGCCTACCTGTTCTCTGCTGCCCTGTGGGCCTACTGTGCCTTTGCGGGCCTGCATCCTGACCTAACAAAATGTTGTGTTTCTAGTCGTATGCAGGCCGCTCTGGCCAGTAGGCGGGATTTTTTATTTTCTTATTTTTTTTGCTTTATTTATTTTTGTTTTATTTATTTTTGAGTTGTTTTTTGCTGTATTTAGAGTTTCTTTGTGAATATTTTTGCTTTAGGTACAAAAAATTACAAACTTTCTATTAGTGCCGATAGTTTTCAAATTTGAATAGTTCAAATTTTGAATTATTTGAAATTTGTGTGAATCACTAGTTTGTGAATAACTTAACTTTGAAAATAGTTTTTTCAGTGATTCTTTTTTCTTATGTTTAATATTAGTGTGTTTTATCATTATATTAAATTTGGTAACAGATGAGTTTTCATCTGAAACCCTGATACTTCGAAAGAGATTGTCCATTTTGTACACGAAGTGCATCCAGTTTTTGCCGTAAACCTCTCTACTTTTTTGCACATGCTATGTGGGTGAAATTTTGATACCATGCCAACTTTCAACCTTTTCTGAGTTCATTTGAAATGCTTTTCAATTTTAGGGTCATTTAGCTGAAAAAATCAGTATATGCATGAAAGAATTTGTTTGCACATAAAATTTCTTCGCGTTTCAAATGCCAAAACACATAACTACCCTAACTATTACAGAGATTCCCTCTTGGGTGTGAAACACAGAAGAAAGTGATGATAGTGAAGCCGATCACATCTCAGATCTTTCGGTGTGAAACTTTTTCTTCGCGTGTGTCCCTTTGCGCCGTAGCCATGGAAAATCTTCATCATTTAACTTGATGCTCGGGTCAATATTCACTGTGAATGGAGCAATTTCATGAAACTTTTCATAATCTTCTGACATGTCTGTCTTGTCATCCACTCCCATGATGTTTCTTTTCCCTGAAAGAACTATGTGGCGCTCTGGCTCATCGTATGATCCATTCGCTTCCATATCTTTTCTTTTTCTCGGCCTGGTAGACATGTCTTTCACATAAAAAACCTGTGCCACATCATTGGCTAGGACGAATGGTTCGTCTGCATAGGCAAGATTGTTGAGATCCACTGTTGTCATTCCATACTGCGGGTCTTCCGTTACCCCGCCTCGTGTCACATTGACCCATTTGCACCGAAACAAAGGGACCTTCAAACCACCTCCATAGTTAAGTTCCCATATGTCCTCTATGTAACCATAATATGTTTCCTTTCCCGTGTTGGTTGTTGCATCAAAGCGGACACCACTGTTTTGGTTGGTGCTCTTCTTATCTTGGGCGATTGTGTAAAATGTATTACCATTTATCTGGTACCCTTTGAAAGTCATTATATTCGAAGATGGTAAGAGGGACAACGAGTACAAGTTATCTTCAATATCGCCATCATGCATGGCACGTTTCTGCAACCAACCGGCGAAAGTCCTTGTTTATTCATGTGTAATCCAGTCGTCAGACTGCTCCGGGTGTTTGGAGCGTAGAAAATTCTTGTGTTCCTCCATATATGGAGCCACCAAGGTGGAATTCTGTAGAACTGTGTAGTGTGCTTCGGTGAGAGAATGCCCGTCCCTACATATTATTTGATGCCCTCCTAGCGTGCCTTTTCCATCTAGTCTGCCCTTATGACGCGATTCAGGAACACCAATTGGCTTAAGGTCAGGAATAAAGTCAATACAAAACTCAATGACCACCTCATTTTCATGGCCCTTCGAGATGCTTCCTTCTGGCCTAGCACGGTTATGAACATATTTCTTCAAGACTCCCATGCTTGCTTCTGGCCTAGCAGGGTTTATGTACGACGACCTTTAGTACCGGTTTGTGCCACGAACCGGTACTAATGGTGCTAGAGGGGCCCTAGACTGACAACATCCTGCTACCACTCTCTTTAGTACCGGTTCGTGGCCCGAACCGGTGCTAAAGGTTCGCCACGAACCGGTACAAATGAGAGCGGCCGGCTAGCCGTTGGAATCAGCACTAATGGACACATTAGTGCCGGCACAAAATCAAACCGGCACTAATGTGCTTCACATTTGACCCTCTTTTTACTACTGGTCGTCCCATACCGGCAAATGTGGTTGCACTGGTCAGCTCGATTCAGCGGCACCATGACTCAGCCAACAGTTGTTCAAGTTCAATTTAATCTTCTTAAACTTGAATGCGAATATGCTGAGCCATGATAAAATAACATGATGCAAATAACAATGCATGAACATGATATCAACATCATCATGAGGGTATCACATAACTGTCCACCATACCAACAATGAATCATATCCACTGAGCATGGCATAATGACTAGCATGAACATCACCGGTACTACTAGCAAGCAGAAATATATGAAAGGCAATACTAGTAGGTAGAACATGATAATAGAGTACAAGACAACATAGCACAAAAGTGAACATGCAAATCGAAACATCACCGGAACAACGATAACCATCTTTTCAACTAGCAAACATTTAATAAAGATTCAATTTGAAAACCATGGCTACTGGATGACTATCGTGCAAGTGGGTATTGTGGCTTGCCTGGGGTGGAAGAAATCACAAGGGAGAAGTGCGAGAAACTCGCGGAACGAATCGCCAGAAATCATTCTCTCTCGGAGGGGGCTGAATTGGGGCAGGGGCAAAATGGTCATTTTCATAGTGTCAAACCATAGTGAAAGCATGACTAACAGAACGGGCTCGACGAAACGAAGAAGTAGGCTTTATAATCACCTCATTTGGAGTTACGGATAAAAAGTTATGGAGGTTTGAAGTTCATGGACTTTTCTGTAAAAAATTCATCACAAACAAGTCCCTGAGTGGATAAGGCAGAAATGCAAAGTTAGGAATACCCTTTTGGTCAGCGAAAACATAAAACGGAATTACGCTTTCACTTATCTGACGTGGCGGGGGATGGTCAACGCGGGGCCGGCTCCGTCTCGCTGCCAGGTGGGGTCGGGGGTGGGCGGGTCCTGTGGGGCGGGGCCCGTCACTTAACCACGTGGCCACCAGGGTTAATGCCTGTGCGGCTGGTGAGCGGGGCCCACGGCTAGCTGGCAGGGCAGCTGGGTCGTCTTCTTCTCCATCTCGCTCGCCCGCGAGGCAGAGGAAGGCCGCCAGCGTCGGGCGGCGATTGCCGGCGCCACAGAGGGCCTCCGGCGACGCTCCACCTACCGATGAGCTCAGCGCGGAGAGCTGCGTCGGCCTGAGCTAGTCGCGCACGCCGAAGAGGATGCGGTCAGGCAGGGCTTGCGTGGTGGCGGACGTTGGATATGGGAGGAGTTGGGGACGAGGCCACCGATGGTCTGGCGGAGAGAAAAGAGGGCTAGGAGGCTCGCCGGACTATAGGGGATCTCCTGGTGGTGCCAGAATGGAGGGGAAGGGCTCGGCTTTCCCGAATGGAGGAGGGGTAGAGGCGGCGGCCATGGTGGCAAGGGCGGGCTCAGGAGCTCTTGGAGCTCGAGCGAGTGGATGGGGAGGGAGCTGGGAGTGAGGCGAGGCTCGTGGTGAGCTCGGACGAGGCCGAGGATGGCTATATATAGCCGGGCGAGAGGGAGGGGCTCGGGTACCGCCGGGCACGTCCGGCCGAGGCTCTGGCGACGGCCCGCAAGCACGAGGGGCATGGGAAAGGCGATGAAGGAGATGCGGACGAGCCGCATAGCTCACGGGCAGAAGAGGTCGAGGGGAGGGAAGCAGCCAAGCGCCATTAATGCATGTCGGCACTGCTCACCCGTGGGTGCGCGGTGGCGAGTGCCTACGGGGAAGTGAACGGAGGGGGAGAGAGGTCCAGGGGAACGGCGACGACACGGAGAAGGCACTGGACATGCTCACGCGCGCGAAGACGACGAGAGGGGGAGGGGCCCGAGTAAGAAACCATTCTAGGCGCGGCCATTGCATGCCAAAGCGGTGGTCACCATGCAGACTAGCATCAAGAAGAGCCAAATGGCTGGCCAATGTTGTCCAGTGGTAAGTCCTTCGAAGGTGGGTTTCAACTGCGGTGGTAGATCGATTAAAACTGCTAAGGTTAAATGGTTATCACCCTCTGAAGTTTACTGCAGTAAACTTGGGTGGACACTGGTGATCAACATGAAGGGTTTTGGGAGCAAGGGAGTTGTCTGCGAGGTTGAGGTAAAGAAGGACTTTCATCCTGGTAAGTTTGAGAAGATTTGGACCAGGCTTTAATATAGTTGCTTTGCAACTACCAAAATGGTCCAGAAATGAAGATCAACAAGATGCACTCACATGGAGTGTAAACTTGAGCTCACATTGGGCAAGGCAGGGTCATTTGGTCATATGAATATGCTGTAAAAAGCTCATGCCAAATGGACAAGCCAAAATGGCACTTGCTTCACAAACATCTCTGCTAACCAGAAACTTGGAATAATTTTGGTGATCAAATGACTCAATGAAATTATATCAAATTGGGTGGAGAGATGTTTTATGGGTATAAGAATGATCTGGTAATTTATCAAGATTTTTGCAGCAATATAAAATGCACTTGCTTCACAACCTAAAAATATTGCCAGAATCAAAGATTTGCTCCTGTGCCCACATAGATGATTGTATAGGGCTGCAAATGGGTGGAGGGGGTTAATATGAGCACATTAAGGAGTGTGCAAAAGTTCAACTCATTTGGGGACTCCTAGCTAGTACTTCCTTCACAAAGCCTTCTGTCTGACAGAAACTTTGAAAATTCACTGAGGAAGATTGGCCACGCAAATAAATTTTAACTTGTGCATGGGGCAATTATTTGGACATATAAACATGCCCAAAAAGGTTGGGATCCACTAGGAAAAATACAAATGACACTTCCTTCACAAAGTGACATTCAGGGCAGAATAGAAAAAGGAATATTGGGGAATTATTTTTGAACTGGCCAAGGCAATGTTTGGGCATATTTGAGGTATTTTTGACCCAAAGGAATTATGAGAATTATTTGGGGATTTTTGGATGGACAGAAATATAGTTGGCTTTACAACCTAGGGCGGATAGGGTTATTCCTTTAATGAAAAAGGAATATTCCCTAGAAAAGGAGTTTAGGGTTTGGTTGAGGAGTGAAGTGACATGATCTTGGCAAGGTTTTGAGAATGATGAGCCACTTGGGAGGAGGAATGAGGATGATTTCCCAGGTGAAAAGGCCACAGAACCATTCCAAAAAGAAAAACAGAGCAAAAACCAAATAAATCAAAAGAAAAAGAAAAGGGCCAAAATCCAGGCTGTTACAGAGGCAACCCAATTTTATTTTTGTTCTTTACTTTTTGATCTAGTTTAGTAATAAATAATTCATCTAGCTTATGTTTAGATGTGGTTTTATGTTTTAACTAGTGTTTGTGTCAAGTAGAACATATAGGATAACCTACGGTGTTAGTTAATTTGATCTTGCTGAAAAACAGAAACTTTTGCACGCACGAGAACAATTTTAATAAATCACAGATACGTGCTTTTCAGTTGATTTGTTTTTCAAAAGATTAGTAGATACATTTCCTAGGACTTCCTATTTTGGTATGATTTTTAGGGTTCCAAAAGTATTCGAAAGTTACAGATTACTACAGACTATTCTATTTTTGACAGATTCTGTTTTTCGTGTGTTGTTTGCTTATTTTGATTAATCTATGGCTAGTATCGGGGGGTATGAACCATAGAGAAGTTGGAATACAATAGGTTTAACACCAATATAAATAAATAATGACTTAATTACAATACCTTAAATTGGTTGTTTGCTTTCTTGCACTAACGGAGCTCATGAGATTTTCTATTGAGTTTTGTGTTGTGAAGTTTTCACGTTTTGGGTAAAGATTCGACGGATTATGGAATAAGGAGTGGCAAGAGCCTAAGCTTAGGGATGCCCAAGGCACCCCAAGGTAAATTTCAAGGACAACCAAAAGCCTAAGCTTGGGGATGCCCCGGAAGGCATCCCCTCTTTTGTCTTCATCTATCGGTAACTTTACTTGGAGCTATATTTTTATTCACCACATGATATGTGTTTTGCTTGGAGCGTCTTATATGATTTGAGTATTTTATCTTTAGTTTAGCACAATCATCCTTTTTGTACACACCTTTTGGGAGAGACACACATGAATTGGAATTTATTAGAATACTCTATGTGCTTCACTTATATCTTTTGAGCTAGATAATTTTGCTCTAGTGCTTCACTTATATCTTTTTAGAGCACAATAGTGGTTTTATTTTATAGAAATTATTAATCTATCATGCTTTACTTATATTATTTTGAGAGTCTTTTAGAATAGCATGGTATTTTCTTTGGTTATAAAATTGGTCCTAATATGATGGGCATCCAAGTTGGGTATAATTAAAACTATCATATAAAGTGCATTGAATACTATGATAAAATTGATACTTGATAATTGTTTTGAGATATAAAGGTGGTAATGTTAGAGTCATGCTAGTTGGGTAATTATGAAATTGAGAAATACTTGTGTTAAAGTTGGCAAGTCCCGTATCATGCACGTGTGGTAAACGTTGTGCGACAAATTTGTAGCATGGGGTGTTCTTTTGATTGCCTTCCTTATGAGTGGAGGTCGGGATCGCGCGATGGTTAACTCCTACCAACCCTTCCCCTAGGAGCATGCGTAGTAGTACTTTGCTTCAAGGGCTAATTAACTTTTGCAATAAGTATATGAGTTCTTCATGACTAATGTGAGTCCATGGATTATACGCTCTCTTACCCTTCCATCATTGCTAGCCTCTACGGTACCGTGCATTGCCCTTTCTCACCTTGAGAGTTGGTGCAAACTTCACCGGTGCATCCAAACCCCGTAATATGATACGCTCTATCACACATAAACCTCCTTATATCTTCCTCAAAACAGCCACCATACCTACCTACTATGGCATTTCCATAGCCATTCCGAGATATATTGCCATGCAACTTTCACCGTTCCTTTTATTATGACACATTCCATCATTATCATATTGCTTTTGCATGATCATGTAGTTGGCATCGTATTTGTGGCAAAACCACCTTTATAACATGTCACTCTTGATTCATTGCATATCTCGGTACACCGTCGGAGGCATTCACGTAGAGTCATATTTTGTTCTAAGCATTGAGTTGTAATTCTTGAGTTGTAAATAAATAGAAGTGTGATGTGTCCATTATTAGAGCATTGTCCCAAATGAGGAAAGGATGATGGAGACTATGATTACCCCATAAGTCGGGATGAGACTCCTGACTTTATTAAAAATAAAACAGGCCAAAGAAGCCCAAATGAAAAAGAGGCCAAAGAAGCCCCCCAAAATAAAAAAGGAAAAAAATGAGAGAAAAAGATAGAAGGGACAATGTTACTATCCTTTTTCCACACTTGTGCTTCAAAGTAGCACCATGATCTTCATGATAGAGAGTCTCCTATGTTGTCACTTTCATATACTAGTGGGAATTTTTCATTATAGAACTTGGCTTGTATATTCCAATGATGGGCTTCCTCAAAATGCCCTAGGTCTTCATGAGCAAGCAAGTTGGATACACACCCACTTAGTTTCTTTTGATGAGCTTTCATATATTTATAACTCTAGTGCATCCGTTGCATGGCAATCCCTACTCCTCGTATTGACATCAATTGATGGGCATGTCCATAGCCCGTTGATTAGCCGCGTCAATGTGAAACTTTCTCCTTTTTGTCTTCTCCACACAACCTCCATCATCATACTCTATTCCACCCATAGTGCGATATCTGTGGCTTACGCTCATGTATTGTGCGAGGGTTGAAAAAGCTGAAGCGCATTAAAAAGTATGAACCAATTGCTTGGCTGAAACCGGGGTTGTGCATGATGGGAGAATTTTGTGTGACGAAAATGATGCATGGCTTAACTATATGATTTTGTAGAGTAAGCTTTCTTTGGCTACGGTATTTTGATAAGACATGATTACTTTGTTAGTATGCTTGAAGTATTACTATTTTTATGTCAATATTAAACTTTTATCTTGAATCTTTTGGATCTGAACATTCATGCCACAATAAAGAAAATTACATTGAGAAATATGCTAGGTAGCATTCCACATCAAAAATTCTGTTTTTATCATTTACCTACTCGAGGACGAGCATGAATTAAGCTTGGGGATGCTTGATACATCTCCAACGTATCTATAATTTTTGATTGTTCCATGCTATTATATTACCTATTTTGGATGTTTAATGGGCTTTACTAAGCACTTTTATATTATTTTTGGGACTAACCTATTAACCGGAGGCCCAGCCCAAATTGTTGTTTTTTTTGCCTATTTCAGTGTTTAACAGAAAAGGAATATCAAATGGAGTCCAAACGGAATGAAACCTTTGAGAGAGTTATTTTTGGAACAAACGCAATCCAGGAGACGTGGAGTGGACGTCAAGGAACAAACGAGGAAGCCACGAGGCAGAGAGGCGCGCCCAGGGGGGTAGGCACGCCCCCACCCTCGTGGGCCCCTCATGGCTCCCCTGACTAACTTCCTTCACCTATATATATCCATACACCCTGAAAACATCAAGGAGAACCACAAAACCCAATTTCCACCACTGTAACCTTCTGTACCCGTGAGATCCCATCTTGGGGCCTTTTCCGATGCTCAGCTAGAGGGGGAATCGATCATGGAGGGCTTCTACATCAACACCATAGCCTCTCCGATGAAGTGTGAGTAGTTTACCTCAGACCTTCGGGTCCATAGTTATTAGATAGATGACTTCTTCTCTCTCTTATAATCTCAATACAAAGTTCTCCTCGATCTTCTTGGAGATTGATACGTCTCCAACGTATCTATAATTTATGAAGCATTCATGCTATTTTATTATCTGTTTTGAATGATTACGGACTTTATTATACACTTTTATATTACTTGGGACTAACCTACTAACCGGAGGCCCAGCCCATATTGCTATTTTATTGCCTGTTTCAATATTTCGAAGAAAAGGAATATCAATCGGAGTCCAAACGGAATGAAACCTTTGGGAGCGTGATTTTTGGAAAGGATATTATCCAAGAGACTTAGAGTTCAAGCCAGGGAAGGCTCGAGGAAGCCAGAAGATAGGAGGACCCCCCCCCCTTAGCGCGCCCCTATCTCCTGGGACCCTCGAGGCTCCCCCGACCGACTTCTTTCGCCTATATAAGTCCACGTACCCTAAAAACATCGAAGACGAAGATAGATCGCGGAGTTCCGCCGCTGCAAGCCTCTGTAGCCACCCAAAACCTCTCGGGAGCCCGTTCTGGCACCCTGCCAGAGGGGAAACCCATCACTGGTGGCCATCTTCATCATCCTGGCACTCTCCATGAGGAGGACGGAGTAGTTCACCCTCGGGGCTAAGGGTATGTACCAATAGCTATGTGTTTGATATCTCTCTCTCGTGTTCTCTCTATGGCACGATCTTGATGTATAGCGAGCTTTTCTATTATAGTTGGATCTTATGATGTTTCTGCCCCCTCTACTCTCTTGTGATGAATGAGTTTTCCTCTTGAAGTTATCTTATCGGATTGGGTCTTTAATGATTTGAGAACACTTGATGTATGTCTTGCCGCGTTTATCTGTGGCGACAATGGGATATCACGTGCCACTTGATGTATGTTTTGGTGATCAACTTGCGGGTTCCGCCCATGAACCTATGCATAGGGGTTGGCACACGTTTTCGTCTTGACTCTCTGGTAGAAACTTTGGGGCACTCTTTGAAGTACTTTATGTTGGTTGAATAGATGAATCTGAGATTGTGTGATGCATATCGTATAATCATGCCCACGGATACTTGAGGTGACAATGGAGTATCTAGGTGACATTAGGGTTTTCGTTGATTTGTGTCTTAAGGTGTTATTCTAGTACGAACTCTTTAATAGATCGATCCAAAAGAATAACTTTGAGGTGGTTTCGTACCCTACCATAATCTCTTCGTTTGTTCTCCGCTATTAGTGGCTTTGGAGTGACTCTTTGTTGCATGTTGAGGGATTGTTATATGATCTATCTATGTTATTATTGTTGAGAGAACTTGCACTAGTGAAAGTATGAACCCTATGCCTTGTTTCCTAACATTGCAATACCGTTTACGCTCACTTTTATCGTTAGTGACCTTGCTGTTTTTATATTTTCAGATTACAAAAACCTATATCTACCATCCATATTGCACTTGTATCACCATCTCTTCGCCGAACTAGTGCACCTATACAATTTACCATTGTATTGGGTGTGTTGGGGACACAAGAGACTCTTTGTTATTTGGTTGCAGGGTTGTTTTAGAGAGACCATCTACATCCTACGCCTCCCACGGATTGATAGACCTTAGGTCATCCACTTGAGGGAAATTTGCTTCTGTCCTACAAATCTGTGCACTTGCGGGCCCAACAACGTCTACAAGAAGAAGGTTGTGTAGTAGACATCAAGCTCTTTTCTGGCGCCGTTGCCGGGGAGGTGAGTGCTTGAAGGTATATCTTTAGATCTTGCAATCGAATATTTTTGTTTCTTGTTTTATCACTAGTTTAGTTTATAAAAGAAAACTACAAAAAAATGGAGTTAAGTTTGTCTCATACGCTTCATCTTTTTAATATCTTTCTTGAGTATGATGAAAAGGAAAATTGTGCTCAAGTTCTAGAAGAAGAATGCATTAAAATGTTTGGTACTAGATCTTTGTATGATGAGCATGATTGCAATGTTGTTAGTATGAATTCCTTGAATATCCATGATGCTAATGATATGCAAAGCCACAAGCTTGGGGAAGCTATGTTTGATGAAGATGATATTTTTTGTCCCCCAAGTTTTGATGAGCAAATTTATTATGATGAAAGCATGCCTCCTATTTATGATGATTATATTGATGAAAGTGGGTTTGGAAGAGTGTCAACTTTAGGAAGTAGTGATCCCACTATTTTTGAGGATGTTGAATCTTATTGTGATGAACATGAAAGTGGATTTGGAAGAGTGTCAACTTTATTTAGTGATGATTCCACTATTTCGGAAGGGGTTCCAATTGATTATTAGAACAAAGTTTCTATCTATGATGATTATTGTGATGACTTGTATGCTATTAGTAATAATGATAACCATGAAACTTGTCATCATAATTTTAGTTTTCAATTGGATTATGCCTCACATGATAATTATTTTGTTGAGTTTGCTCCCACTAAAATTCATGAGAAGAAATTTGCTTATGTGGAGAGTAGTAAATTTTCTATGCTTGTAGATCATTAAAAGAATGCTTTAGCTGCTGGTTATATTGTTGAATTCAATCATGATGCTACTGAAAATTATTATGAGGGAGGAACATATGCTTGTAGGAATTGCAATAATGTCAAGTTTCCTCTCTATGTGCTTAAAGTCTTGAAGTTATGCTTGTTTTACCTTCCTATGCTAGTTGTTTATTGTTACCATAAGTTGTTTGCTCACAAAATACCTATGCATAGGAAGTGAGTTAGACTTAAATGTGCTAGCCATATGCTTCATGATGCTCCTGTTATGTTTCAATTCTTATCTTTTATGTGAGCATCATTGTTATCATCATGCCTAGCTAGAAAGGCATTAAAGAAAAGCGCTTGTTGGGAGACAACCCAATATTTATCCTTATTGTTTTTGTGTGTTCACATGATTATGCTACTGTAGTAATCATGTTTTATAGCTTTTTTCAATAAAGTGCCAAGTAAGACCTTTAGGATAGCTTACGGTGATAGTTGTATTGATCCTGCTGAGAATCAGAAACTTTTGCATCCAGTAAATTAGTTTTGTTAATTCACAGACACGTGCTTCTGATCTGATTCGTTTTGCTCTGGATTGGTACACGAATTGCTGAGGACTTACTAATTTGGTAGGAGTTTTAGAGTTCCATAAGTATACGTTTGATACAGATTACTATAGACTGTTCTGTTTTTGACAGATTCTGTTTTCTATGTGTTGTTTGCTTATTTTGATGAATCTATGAGTAGTATCGGAGGGTATGAACCATATATAAGTTGGAATACAGTAGATATTACACCAATATGAATTTATAATGAGTTCATTACAGTACCTAAGTGGTGGTTTTATTTTCTTATACTAACGGAGCTTACGAGTTTTCTGTTGAGTTTTGTGTTGTGGAGTTTGCAAGTTTTGGGTAAAGATTCGATGGACTATCGAATAAGGAGTGGCAAGAGCCTAAGATTGGGGATTCCCAAGGCACCCCAAGGTAATATTCAAGGACAACCAAGAGCCTAAGCTAGGGGATGCCCCGGATGGCATCCCATCTTTCGTCTTCGTTCATCGGTAACTCTACTTGGAGCTATATTTTTATTCACCACATGATATGTGTTTTGCTTGGAGCGTCATTTTATTTTGTTAGTATTATATTTCTGTTACTTAGAATAATGTTTTGCATCTTTATTTTCAATAAAAATGTCAAGGATAGCCTTTTCCATGCTTATTTTGCTAGTATACTTGTTGCTGTTTGGAAACAGAAAGTTTACCGCTGTTGCAAAAATTCCCTAGAAAAGTCAGAGAATGATATAATGATGAAACCTTTTGATAATGAGCTATGATAAATTTACTACGGTGGGAATTTTCTCTCATAATTTTTGGAGTTAGGGAAGTACTGATACTCTTGCATTCTTTACAGACTATACTGTTTTGGCAGATTCCTTTTATGGTTGCATTGTTTGCATATGTTTGCTTGTTTAATGATTCTATTTGAGGATAGGAGTATTAAATATGCAGAGGCATTTAGTATGCAATGTTGAAGAATAATTTTAGTGATTTATTACAGTAGAAAATGACAAGGTTTTGCATTGGTTTATACTAACCTATTTCATGAGTTCTTGTTGAGTTTGTTGTGGATGAAGCTTTTGAGAAAAAGAGAAACCATGATATGAGAGGAATTAAGGAGACACAGAATTTCAAGCTTGGGGATGCCCAAGGCACCCCAAGATAATATTTCAAGAAGTCTCAATCATCCAAGCTTGGGGATGCCCCGTTAGGCATCCCACCTTTCTTCTTCAACAACTATCGGTTAGTATCGGTTGAACCTAAGTTTTTGCTTCTTCACATGAGTTGTGATATCCTTGCAATGTCATTTTATTTTGTTTAGCTTGGTGTTTGAATAAAATACCAAGTTCTGAAATTCTTAAATGAGAGAGAGTCTTCACATATTTACACAATTATTTAGCTACTCATTGATCTTCAGTTATATCTTTTTGGAGTAGTTTGTCATTTACTCGTGTGCTTCACTTATATCCTATGAGTAAATGGTTGAATGACTTGAATGTCATAGATCTGAAATTATATATGTCTCATTTGCTTATCCCATGGGGAGTAATGACTTCACATCTAAGAAGTAGAGGTTGTAAATTTATTGAAGTTTAGCAAGCATTGTATTGGTCATTTGAACAATTCATGCAAGAATATTGAAGGAAGAGAGATTCCACATATAAATATACTATCCTAGACATCTTTTATAATTGTGAACACTCATTAAGTATGAAATGCTAAAGGGTTGATGTTGGACAAGGAAGACAACATAATGGGTTATGTTTTCTCACATCTCAGTTAAAGTATATTGGCATGGATCATTCAAACATGTTGAGCTTGCCATTCCCCCTCATGCTAGCCAAAATTCCTTGCACCAAGTAGAGATACTACTTGTTCTTCCAAATATCCTTAAACCCAGGTTTTGCCATGAGTGTTCACCATACCTACCTATATGCGGTATTTACCTGCCATTCCAAGTAAATTTGCATGTGCCAAACTCTAAACCTTCAAATAATAATCTGTTTTGTATGCCCGAATTGCTCATGTAGCGACTAGGGGTTGTCAGTATCTTCCATGCTTTGTGGGTTATTCTCAAGATGAGTGGACTCCACTCATCATTCACGAGAAAAATGGCTGCTAACCAGGATGCCCAGTCCCATGATCAAAAGATCAAAATCAAACAAAAAATAATTGCAAACAAAACTCCCCTAGGTTTGATGTTAGTTGGAGGCACCCATTGTTTCGGGCAAGCCATGGATTGATGATTGTTGGTGGAGGGGGAGTAAAAACTTTTACGATTCTATTTGGGAACCGCCTATAATGTATATAGTATGGAAGATATTGGGAACTCTTGGTTGTTATGTTGACAATGAGATCATACCTCTAAAAATTATTTATCTCTATTTCAAAATTGAGCTCTGGCACCTCTGCAAATCCCTGCTTCCCTTTGTGAAGGGTCTATCTTTTAATTTTATGCAAGAGTCAAGGTGATCTTCACCTTTCCCTTTTTCATTTTATCCTTTGGCAAGCACCTCGTGTTGGAAAGATCCTGATATCCAATTGGATGTAAATTAGCATGAACTATTATTGTTGACATCACCCAAAGGTGAATACGTTGGGAGGCAACACTATAAGCCCCTATCTTTCTCAGTGTTCGATTAAAACTCCATAACCATTAGTATTGCGTGAGTGTTAGCAATTGTAGAAGACTATATGATAGTTGATTATGTGGAGTTTTCTAAATCAAAGCTCTGACATAGACCCTTCCTGAAAATAAGATGAATTGCAATTGTTTGATGACTAATAATGAAGTTTGCTAGTTTATGGTCTATGTTTTCAACATGTGAATTGCTTGTTACTTGTTCGTGAGAATTTTTATGAGATGAACTACTGTTATGACATATAATCATGCTAGAAAAGGTGATTGAAATTATCATTGATCAAACTTGTGCACCTTCTAGCATTAACACTTCATAAATTCTTTCTTTTATCATTTACCTACTCGAGGACGAGTAGGAATTAAGCGTGGAGATGCTGATATGTCTCCAACGTATCTATAATTTATGAAGCATTCATGCTATTTTATTATCTGTTTTGAATGATTACGGGCTTGATTATACACTTTTATATTACTTTTGGGACTAACCTACTAACCGGAGGCCCAACCCATATTGTTGTTTTATTGCCTGTTTCGGTATTTCGAAGAAAAGGAATATCAAACGGAGTCCAAACGGAATGAAACCTTCGGGAGCGTGATTTTTGGAAAGGATGATCCGGGAGACTTGTAGTTCAAGCCAGGGAAGGCTCGAGGAAGCCAGGAGATAGGAGGGCGCGCCCACCCCCCTGGGCGCGCCCACCTGTCTCTTGGGCCCCTCGAGGCTCCCCCGACCGACTTCTTTTGCCTATATAAGTCCATGTACCCTAAAAACATCGAAGACGAAGATAGATCGGGAGTTCCGCCGCTGCAAGCCTCTGTAGCCACCAAAAACCTCTCGGGAGCCCGTTCCGGCACCCTGCCGGAGGGGGAACCCATCACCGGTGGCCCTCTTGATAATCCCGGCGCTCTCCATGACGAGGAGGGAGTAGTTCACCCTCGGGGCTGAGGGTATGTACGAGTAGCTATGTGTTTGATCTTTCTCTCTCATGTTCTCTCTATGGCACGATCCATGACGAGGAGGGAGTAGTTGGATCTTATGATGTTTCTCCCCCCTCCACTCTCTTGTGATGAATTGAGTTTTCCTCTTGAAGTTATCTTATCGGATTGAGTCTCTAATGATTTGAGAACACTTGATGTATGTCTTGTCGTGTTTATCTGTGGTGACAATGGGATATCACGTGCCACTTGATGTATGTTTTGGTGATCAACTTGCGGGTTCCGTGTGGCACCCCGGCTCAGAGAAACCGGAACACCCCGTATTCTAGCCTAGAGATCGAGGAGAAGTCTTCTGGAATACGGCACTGCTTAGCATAGAACAAATCAGCTTTCTATTATTACACGAATATGAATACAAGGTCTCCGATATTACAATGAATAACATCGGTACGGCGACACTACGCCATCCTCAGTTGCTCTATGCAAGCAGCAGAACAACTCGAAGCAGCGGAGTAACTCTAGCAGCGGAACAACAACGAAGGTGGTGAACTCCACTCTAGAGGGACTCTGGCTGGAACGCTTATCCTAGCTCGCACGAACGGAAACCACGACAAGCAAGCAAGCAAATCCAGCATGACCTGCAAGCTGGCATGACACGCCAGGTCAGTACATTGAATGTACTTGCAAACTCACAATAACCAGAAGCATTCAAGACAAACAACAGCATGGCAATTACAGGTTAAACAGGAATTATCATGAGATCATCAAAATAACATGGCATCAACATGAACATCATACAGCTAACACAACATGAACATATTAATCCGACAATACTAGCATGCAACATGATGACACTATCATGCACCACTTATTCTGCTCGGGTTACCTCATAACCAACACATGCATCACTTACCAACCTCGGACATCACACGATCATCTCGGGATCAAATCAAGCTTGGTATCAACATTACCGTAGTAATCAGTAAATGACCACAAGGAGTTTGATCTTTACCCACGACTCTCGTACAACATCACAAATATACAACAACTCGGTTTCCTCGATACCATCGTGATCCTTACGGCGATCACAACCACGACCAACACTTGATCCCAAATCGTGATCCTTACGGCAATCACAACCCGACCACTAAATGGCATGTGATCCTTATGGCGATCACAACGCGACCAACACTTGGCCCCAAACCGTAATCCTTACGGCGATCACAACCAACTTATCTCATTGTAATTAAGCACATTATTCTTATTACTGTTGATTCATGGTGTGACCTACTTTCGACCTGGGCCCTTATCCGCGAGCGCGCTATAGATAGATTTAATATACACTCTGCACAGGTTAGTACATTGTACCCACACTACAGAACCCATGGTCTCACACTCCCATTCGGGTGGACCAACGGTGTTCTGACAAAACCGTCCTACTGCCATGACACTCTCCCGACCACTCCGACTCACTCCCCATTGGGCTAAGTCATGGGTGGCCCCGTGTCTACCTCTAGACACAACGACCACCGTCGTGGCCCGTCCCACTCTGGGACAAGGATCTAAAAACTAACTCAACAACGGCACACAAGGCTTATGTCCGCCTACCTGATCGGGGTAGCGCGCGCCCATAACCTTGCCTCATTGGAGGCACCGGCGAGAGGCACAACAATAGACCCAGTTAGGACCGTCCCATACTGGTAAGCGTGGTTGCACTGGTCAGGATCGATTCAGCGGCACCATGACTCAGCCAACAGTTGTTCAAGTTCAATTTAATCCGGTTAAACTTGAATGCGAATATGCTGAGCCATGATAAAATAACATGATGCCAACTATAATACATGAACATGATATCAACATCATCATGGCGGTATCACATAACCATCCACCATATCAACAATAACTCATATCCACTGAACATGGCATATTGACTAGCATAACCATCACCAACATCAACATGTATCACTAGCAATCATAAACATATGAAAGGTAATACTAGCAGGTAGAACATGATAACAGAGTACAAGACAACATAGTACAAAAGTGAACATGCAAATCTGAACATCACCGGAACAACGATAACCATCTTTTCAACAAGCATACATTTAATAAAGATTCAAGTTGAAAACCATGGCTACTGCATGACTATCATGCAAGTGGGTATTGTGGCTTTCCTGGGGATGAAGAAATCACCGGGATAAAGTGCGGGAAACTCGCGGAACGAATCGTCGGAAAACGTTCTTTCTTGGAGGGGGCTGAATAAGGGCAAGGGCCTAAAGGTCATTTTCACAGTGTCAAACCATAGTGAAAGCATGACCAACAGAACGGGCTCGACGAAATGAAGAAGTGAGCGTTGGAATCACCTTATTTGGAGTTACGGATAAAAAGTTATGAGGGGATGAAGATCAGGGACCTATATGTCGAAACAAATTCAGCAAACAGGCCCCTGAATGGATAAGGTGAAGGCATAAACTGAGAAATACGCCTGCACTTATCCATGTGGACCTGGGCCTTGGGCCACTGGCGTGTGGGGTCCAGGCGCAGGGGAGGGGCCACGCTCGGTCGTCCTCTTCCTCCCGCTCGCCCTGTTCTCACGTGAACAAAGGAGGAGACCGAGGAGAGGAGAGGCGAAGGGGCCGGCCAACTCCGGCCATCTCCCGCCCGGATGAGGGCACCGGCAGGTGGGCAGAGGCCATCCACACCCATTCAGAGGGTCGGCCGTCGCCGGGGAGGAGTAGGGAGGAAGGGAGGAGCAGCGCCATGGGAGGGGCAGAGAGCTTTGGGCGACGACGGATCTCGGCGATGCGGGCACTCCGGCGAGGGGGAAAGGGGGTGGGGCGGCTGAGTGGGACGAGGGGAGTGCGGTGGACATGTAGGAGAGGCGTGGGGAGGCCTGTGGTGGCCGGACCCAAGCCGAGGCCGAGGCGGCCATGGACGGTGACGGCGAACAACGGCGAGATGCCGTGATTCCAAAGGGCAAACGAGGCGGGGGAGGGGCTTGTGAGCTGCGGGAGGACTCGGGGCACGGTTATATAGCCAAGGGGAAGGCTCTAGAGCATCGCTAGCGAGCTTGAGACGTGCTCTAATGAAGGACAGCGGCGGGGCATGGCACGGGCATGGCGCTAGCGGCGCATTTAAGGTGAACGACGATGAACCATCGACGCAGGGCGATGCAGAGGCTCATGGGGCAGATACTAGACATGGTTGGAGGTCGAGATGACAAGCGATACGACGGGCACAGGGCCGGGAAGAAGCCAGAGCACGAAATTTGACTGACATCAGCATGATCACCACCGGCACTGGAGCAAATGGCTAGTTTTGGCGTGGCCAACACCTTAGTGACCTAAGTATAGCTGAGGAAACAAACCATTCCAGGGGCAAAAGAAGAGAATTGCACTTAGCTCCAAAGTAAACCAGCAGCCAAGTGTTTGTGCTGTGCAGTGGGGACACCAGCTAGGTAAATCTGTAACTAGCTTGTCTGGGAGGTTTAACTATCGAAGGACATTCATCCTGGGGGTTTTGAGTGTAAAATGATCAAGATTTACTACAGTTGCTTCACAACTGCATATTTGGTCCAGAAATGAAGATCATGATGGTGCACTCACATGGATTGTCCACTTGAGCTCAAATTCGGCAATGCTTGATCATTTGGTCATATGAAGAGTCTGTAAAAAGCCCATGCGAAATGGCCAAGCCAAAATGGCACTTGCTTCACAAACATCTCCTTTGGACAGAAACTTGAAATAATTATGGTGATCAAATGGCTCCATGAAATTATGCCAAAATGGGTGGAGATATGTTTAATGGGTATAAGAATGATCTGGTAATTTATCACGATTTTTGAATCAATATAAAGTACACTTGCTTCACAACCTAAAAATATTTTCAGAATCAAAGATTTGCTCCTGTGCTCACATAGATGATTGGATGGGTCTGCAAATGGGTGGAGGGGGTTAATATGAGCACATTAAGGAGTGTGCAAAAGTTCGACTCATTTGGGTACTCTTCCCTTGTAGTTCCTTCACAAAGCCTTCTGTTTGACAAAAACTTTGAAAATTCACTGAGGAAGATTGGCCAGGCAAATAAATTTGAACTTGTGCATGGGGAACTTATTTGGACAGATAAACATTCCCAAAAAGGTTGGGAGCCACTAGGAAAATATAAATGACACTTCCTTCACAAAGTAGCATTCAGGGCTGAATAGAAAAAGGAATATTGGAGGATTATTTTTGAACATGGCAATGCAAGGTTTTTCCATATTTGATCAAGATATGACCCAAACAATTTATGAGAATTATTTGGGAATTTTTGGAGTGATGGAAATATAGGTTGCTTCACAACCTAGGGCAATTTGAGTTATTCCTTTAATAGAAAAGGAATATTCCCAATAAAAAGAATATTGGGATTTGGGCTAGGATGAAAATGACAGGGTCTAGAGAAGGATTTGGGAATGACAAGCCACTTTGGAAGCAAAGAAGAGGGCATCTTATTCAGTTTCCAGACCACAAAGCCAGGGAAAAAGAAAGCTCTGGCAAAAACCTCGGAAAAACAAAAGAAAAAGAAAGATCCAAAAAATCAGGTTGTCACAAACCTTACCCCCTTAAAGAAATCTCTTCCTCAAGATTTGGTTGCTCAGGGAACAAGTATGAATATTCTGACTTAAGGAAACCGTTTCCAACTCGGTATCCTTTTTCTTTTATTGTTGTTCCCACTAAATTTTTATCTGACAGGCCCTGGGGTGGTTTGCTTTATAGTATCCACATTCTGACAGATCTTACCTGGCTTGCTCATTCTTATATAGGCTCCAATTTCTTTTTAGATCTGCTGACTAGCTGAGTGTGATTTAATTATCGTGACTGAAATATATGTCTGTCTCACAAATCCAAAAGTGATTTCCGCTGGGTGTGCCATCCGGCACTGACAACCTGTCATGTAATGATGATGAGATTTTTTTGATGAAAACTCAAGCTCTGACTCATTGCATTGGGTTTCTCCACTAAATGCAGGTCCTTTGGGTTCCAAACAGTGAGTTAAAACATAACCATTTTCTGACAGATTCTGACTCATCGCATAAGTTTCTGAATCATCTTAACCGGTTCCACTGTCGTCAGTATCGGATCCGTACCAAATATTTGATTGTCTACTGTTGCGGCCAGCATAAAGGGTTTTGCCTGTATGATAATATCTGTAGACTTGGCTGACGGCGGTTCTGACAGAAATTTTTTGGTCACGACAGGCCATCCGTGATGATTCATATAAGTCAGGACTCAGGCTTCTAGACTATTATTCCTCATGCCGATTACTCATGCTGTAGGCATATCCATGTGGATAAATACTGACTTAGACTGTCCGGGGGATCTGCACGCTGGGGGTCATGTACAATTTTCATACCTGCCTCACTGGTCTAGCTCCTTCATTATTGTTTTCTTGGCCTGGATCTTTGGCTGAAAGAGCTGGGTCATATTGCTTCTTCGTATGACCATAGGTACTGTCGGTGCAATTTTTCGGCAATTGTAGTTTATCCTCATTTTTCTGATAAGGTAACCCATTAAATGGCAGGCTCAACACCTCTCAAGTTCTGATTGTTGGGAAATGATCATCCGAAACCCTTGCAAGAAATTAGCAAATAAATCAGCAGCCACCAAAACATCCTTTACCACTCAGATCTGGGACATTACTGAAGTAACTCAACCACATCTCAAGATGGCCGAAAAACAGCTCAGAGCATGAGACCGGGTCGTTTAGAAGAAGGTGGGAGCTCCCTAAAATAGCCAAAAAGCAGCTATAGGGCTACTGCCACAAAAATAAACTCAACAGTTGTACGAGACGGCCGAAAAGCAGCTCAGACTCGTGACAGTTGTTGAAGAGAGAAAAAAAAATCGGCATCCACCCCGGATAGCTAGAAACAACTTAGATCACAGGCGTGGTGCCGTTATAGGAGAAAAGGGGATAAGGGCTCATCAGGATCATTTTCCAGGTTCACGGGTACTTGTATTGAGATCATTGATGTCGTCAATCCTCATAATCCTTTGTCACACTGCGGTGTATACATGCTTTCTTCTATTAACCATCCTCACGTGGTTGTCAGATCCTCATCCGAGTGACTTGTAAGATCTTGATGGTATGCTTATTGCATATATATGAGGACCTGACTCTGAGACAGACGTGTATCTTGATTGATTCTTGACTCTGACCAAAAGGTTGCGGATCTGATTCTTAGGATTCACTGCCATATGTTGTGAATTCACAGCATACTACCTTATACCAATGTCTTATGGAGAAATATTTGCTGGCTTGTGCTCGAAACTTGCATCGGACAGCTTGCTGAAGAAGACTGGGTATCGTGCTTTAGAAGCTTACCCCCTTAAAGACTTTGCTGGTGAAAGACTCAGTACCTTATGCTGGAAGCTTTTGCGGTTGCTTACTGAAGAAGATAGGGTTCCTTGCATGAGAAGTCATCCATGTATCGTATTGAGGAAGATAGATGAATCTTGCCTTGGAAGCTTATCTGGTATCTTGCAAGGGAAAAGTGGGTTGCTTACACCAGAAACTTCTTAATATGATATGCGGACCGATTTCCACATATATAACCATCTGAATATTTTTGCTATTGATTTCTTGCATGAAACAGGGTTTTACTGGACTATCCTCCTTTCTGAGTATATGCCATATTTTTGCTTGCTTCCAGGTACATCGAGTTCCAAAATCATCCTCAATGAAAAATTAAACTTGTATCTGAGCCATACCTTTGATAATATTTTGTCAACCTTGCACACAATTTATCTTCTTGCTAATTTAATCATTTTGTTGTAATGAGTGCATGCTAATGCAAATTTGATACTGGCGGTCCATCCAGGGTTTCTTTTGTATTTAGATGAGATATTCCAATTTTCACTGCAGTTAGCTGATAATTCCATTCTGTTTAGCTGAGTTTCCAAATATTTGCATTTCTTGCTGACTCTTGGGGTCCAGTGTCGGCTGACGAGCAACTTTAACAGGGGAAAAACTTGTAACACCGAAGGCCCAAAGAAAGGAACAAAAGAAAACTCGACTAAACAAAACACACAAGCATTCTACTAATATAATTAATCAAGCAGTCATCACATATTACTGCTAGTCACACAATATGCATGCCTACTTAAACACACAAAATTCACGGGATCTCTGGTTCTACGATCTAGCATGCTGTGACGATGTGCACGAGGAAGAATAAATGTGTGGAAGAATTGGTGTAAACAGCGCTACACCAATTGCTAGCTTAGCCAGGTGGCAACCTGAACTAGCTCGGAGGCGAGGACATACTCGATAATCATGTAGTAGGACATGAAGGTCGCAACTACATTATTATCAAGCGGACGGAAAAAGATCCGTAGTCATCCAAGAAATAGGATAGCAGGGAAAAACTGAGGCTGCTGACATTGCCCTTTCTTGATAATTAAGATCATTAAGGGTTGCCAACACAACGAAATAAAAGAACGTTTCAGGATAGAAGCATGTCCATCACCGAAACGATAGACGGGACTGAAAGAAAGACATCGGCACGATGCCTGAGCACCATTTTTGCAAATAGTGTCAGGATCACTTGGCATCACTCTGCTGGGACAGAAATGACACCAAACACCGAAAGAAAAAGGGAACAGGAGAACTACAAAGGTTGAGCTGTAGTGGATCCAAACCAGTGACAGCTACACTCACTAGATAAACCGTTAGTACAAATACTAAGGCTATATGCATGCTATGCGACAAACAAATGCAGCAATCAAGTGCAACAAACCAACTGGGGTCTATACTACCACTTTCTAACATTCGCGCGGTCTAGGGCGTCCTACAGCCAGACCTGCTCTAATACCAAGCGCTATGGCACCCCGGCTCGGAGAAACCGGAACGCCTCGTATTCCAGCCCAGAGATCAAGGAGAAGTCTTCTAGAATACGGCACTGCTTAGCATAGAACAAATCAGCTTTCTATTATTACACGAATATGAATACAAGGTCTCTGATATTACAATGAATAACATCGGTATGGCGACACTACACCATCCCTAGTTGCTCTATGCAAGCAGCAGAACAACTCGAAGCAACAGAATAACTCTAGCAGCGGAACAACGATGAATGTGGTGAACTCCACTCCGCAGGAACTCTAGCTGGAACGCTTATCCTAGCTCACACGAATGGAAACGACGACAAGCAAGCAATCAAATCCGGCATGACCTGCAAGCTGGCATGACACGCCAGGTCAGTACATTGAATGTACTTGCAAGCACACAATAGCCAGAAGAATTCAAGACAAACAATAGCATGGCAATTATAGGTTAAACAGGAATTATCATGAGATCATCAGAATAACATGGCATCAACATGAACATCATACAGCTAACACAACATGAACATATTAATCCGACAATACTAGCATGCAACATGATGACACTATCATGCACCACTTATTCTGCTCGGGTTACCTCGTAACCAACACATGCATCACTTACCAACCTCGGACATCACACGATCATCTCGGGATCAAATCAAGCTTGTATAAACAATACCGTAGTAATCAGTTAATGACCACAAGGAGCTTGATCTTTACCCATGACTCTCGTACAACATCACGAATATACAACAACTCGGTATCCTCGATATGATCATGATCCTTACGGCGATCACAACCACGACGAACACTTGGTCCCAAACCGTGATCCTTACGGCGATCACAACCCGACCACTAAATGGCCCGTGATCCTTACGGCGATCACAACCCGACCAACACTTGGCCCCAAACTGTGATCCTTACGACGATCACAACAAACTTATCTCATTGTTATTAAGCACATTATTCTTATTACTGTTGACTCATGGTGTGACCTACTTTCGACCTGGGCCCCTTATCCGCGGGCGCGGCTATCGATAGATTTAATATACACTCTGCAAAGGTTAGTACACTGTACCCACACTATAGAACCCATGGCTTCGCACTCCCATTCGGGTGGACCAACGGCGCTCCGACAAAACTTTCCTACTGCCATGACACTCTCCCGGCCACTCCAACTCACTCCCCACTGTGCTAAGTCATGGGTGCCCCCGTGTCTACCTCCAGACACAACGACCACCGTTGTGGCCCGTCCCACTCTGGGACAAGGATCCAAAAACTAACTCAACAACGGCACACAAGGCTTATGTCCGCCTACCTGATCGGGGTAGCGCGCGCCCATAACCTTCCCTCGTTGGAGGCACCGGCGAGAGGCACAACAATAGACCCAGTTAGGACCGTCCCATACTGGTAAGCGTGGTTGCACTGGTCAGGATCGATTCAGCGACACCATGACTCAGCCAACAGTTGTTCAAGTTCAATTTAATCCGGTTAAACTTGAATGCGAATATGCTGAGCCATGATAAAATAACATGATGCCAACTATAATACATGAACATGATATCAACATCATCATGAGGGTATCACATAACCGTCCACCATATCAACAATAACTCATATCCAGTGAACATGGCATACTGACTAGCATAAGCATCACCAACATCAACATGTATCACTAGCAATCATAAACATATGAAAGGTAATAATAGCAGGTAGAACATGATAACAGAGTACAAGACAACATAGCACAAAAGTGAACATGCACATCTGAACATCACCGGAACAACGATAACCATCTTTTCAACAAGCAAACATTTAATAAAGATTCAAGTTGAAAACCATGGCTATTGCATGACTATCATGCAATTGGGTATTGTGGCTTGCCTGGGGATGAAGAATTCACCGGGATAAAGTGCGGGAAACTCGTGGAATGAATCGCCGGAAAACGTTTTTTCTCGGAGGGGGCTGAATAAGGGCAAGGGCATAAAGGTCATTTTCACTGTGTCAAACCATAGTGAAAGCATGACCAACAGAACGGCCTCGACGAAATGAAGAAGTGAGCGTTGGAATCACCTCATTTGGAGTTACGGATAAAAAGTTATGGGGGGAGGAACATGAGGGACCTATATGTGAATTTCTATTCAGCAAACAGGCCCCTGAGTGGATAAGGTGAAGGCTTAAACGGAGAAATACGCCTCCACTTATCCACATGGACCTGGGCCTTGGGCCACTGGCACGTGGGGTCCAAGCGCAGGGGAGGGGCCAGGCTCGGTCGTCCTCTTCCTCCCGCTCGCCCTGTTCTCACGTGAACGGAGGAGGAGACCAAGGAGAGGAGAGGCGAAGGGGCCGGCCAACTCCGGCCGTCTCCCGCCTGGATGAGGGCACCGGAGGGTGCGTAGAGGCTAGCCGCACCCATTCAGAGGGTCGGCCGTCGCCGGGGAAGAGTAGGGAGGAGGGGAGGAGCGGCGCCATGGGAGGGGCAGAGAGCTTCGGGCGACGACGGATCTCGGCGATGCGGGCACTCCGGCGAGGGGCCAAGGAGGTGGGACGGCTGAGTGGCACTAGGGGAGTGTAGTGGACATGGAGGAGAGGCATGGAGAGGCCTGTAGTGGCCGGACCCACGCCGAGGCCGAGGCAGCCATGGATGGTGACGGCGAACAACGGCGAGATGCCATGATTCCAGAGGGCAAACGAGGCTGGGGTGGGGCTTGAGAGTTGCGAGAGGACTCGGGGCACGCTTATATAGCCGAGGGGAAGGCTCTGGAGCATCGCTAGCGAGCTTGAGTAGTGCTCTAGTGGAGGACAGAGGCGGGGCACGACACGGGCATGGCGCTAGCGGCGCATTTAAGGCGAACGACGACGAACCATCGATGCAGGGTGATGCAAAGGCTCATGGGGAAGATACTAGACATGGTTGGAGGTCAAGACGATGAGGGAGACGACGTGCACAGGGCCAGGAAGAAGCCAGAGCACGAAATTTGCCTGACATAAGCGTGATCACCACCGGCACTAGAGCAAATGGCTAGTTTTGGCGTGGCCGACCATGTGTAGGGGAATGACCTTAGTGACCTAAGTATAACTAAGGAAATAAATCATTCCAGGGGCAAAGAAGAGAATTGCACTTAGCTCCAAAGTAAACCAGCAGCCAAATGTTTGTGCTATGCAGTGGGGACACCAGCTAGGTAAATCAGTAACTAGCTTGTCTGGGAGGTTTAACTATCGAAGGACATTCATCCTGGAGGTTTTGAGCGTAAAAGGATCAACATTTACTGCAGTTGCTTCACAACTGCATATTTGGTCCAGAAATGAAGATCATTATGGTGCACTCACATGGAGTGTCCACTTGAGCTCAAATTGGGCCAAACTTGATCATTTGGTCATATGAAGATGGTGTAAAAAGCCCATGCCAAATGGCCAAGCCAAAATCGCACTTGCTTCACAAACATCTCCTCTGGACAGAAACTTGAAATAATTATGGTGATCAAATGGATCAATGAAATGATGCCGAAATGGGTGGAGAGATGTTTCATGGGTATAAGAATGATCTGGTAATTTATCAGGATTTTGAAGCAATATAAAATACACTTGCTTCACAACCTCAAAATATTGCCAGAATCAAAGATTTGCTCATGTGCTCACATAGATGATTGGATGTGGCTGAAAATGGGTGGAGGGGGTTAATATGATCACTTTAAGGAGTGTGCAAAAGTTCAACTCATTTGGGTACTCCTAGCTAGTACTTCCTTCACAAATCCTTCTGTTTGACAGAAACTTTGAAAATTCACTGAGGAAGATTGGCCAGGCAAATAAATTTAAACTTGTGCATGGGGAAATTATTTGGACATATAAACATGCACAAAAAGGTTGGGAGCCACTAGGAAAATATAAATGACACTTCCTTCACAAAGTGCCATTCAGGGCAGAATAGAAAAAGGAATATTGGAGGATTATTTTTGAAAATGGCAATGAAAGGTTTTGCCATATTTGATCAAGATATGACCCAAATAATTTATGAGAATTATTTGGGAATTTTTGTAGTGATGTAAATATAGGTTGCTTCACAACCTAGGGCAATTCGAGTTATTCCTTTAATAGAAAAGGAATATTCCCAATAAAAAGAATATTGGGATTTGGGCTAGGATGGAAATGACAGGGTCTTGAGAAGGATTTGGGAATGACAAGCCACTCTGGAAGCAAAGAAGAGGGCATCTTCTTTAGTTTCCAGACCACAAAGCCACGGAAAAAGAAAGCTGAGGCAAAAACCTCAGAAAAACAAAAGAAAAAGAAAGGTCCAAAAAATCAGGTTGTCACATTCCGCCCATGAACCTATGCATAGGGGTTGGCACACATTTTCGTCTTGACTCTCCGGTAGAAACTTTGGGGCACTCTTTGAAGTACTTTGTGTTGGTTGAATAGATGAATCTGAGATTGTGTGATGCACATTGTATAATCATGCCCATGGATACTTGAGGTGACAATGGAGTATCTAGGTGACATTAGGGTTTTGGTTGATTTGTGTCTTAAGGTGTTATTCTAGTACGAACTCTTTAATAGATCGATCCGAAAGAATAACTTTGAGGTGGTTTCATACCCTACCATAATCTCTTCGTTTGTTCTCCGCTATTAGTGGCTTCGGAGTGACTCTTTGTTGCATGTTGAGGGATTGTTATATGATCTATCTATGTTATTATTGTTGAGAGAACTTGCACTAGTGAAAGTATGAACCCTATGCCTTGTTTCCTATCATTGCAATACCGTTTACGCACACTTTTATCATTAGTTACCTTGCTGTTTTTATATTTTCAGATTACAAAAACCTATATCTACCATCCATATTGCACTTGTATCACCATCTCTTCGCCGAACTAGTGCACCTATACAATTTACCATTGTATTGGGTGTGTTGAGGACACAAGAGACTCTTTGTTATTTGGTTGCAGGGTTGTTTTAGAGAGACCATCTTCATCCTACGCCTCCCACGGATTGATAAACCTTAGGTCATCCACTTGAGGGAAATTTGCTACTGTCCTACAAACCTGTGCACTTGCAGGCCCAACAACGTCTACAAGAAGAAGGTTGTGTAGTAGACATCAGAGATCTATTTGATGTAACTCTTTTTGCGGTGTGTTTGTCGAGATCCGATGAATTGTGGGTTTATGATCAAGTTTATCTATGAGAAATATTTGAATCTCCTGTGAATTCTTTTATGTATGATTGGTTATCTTTGTAAGTCTCTACGAATTATCAGTTTGGTTTGGCCTACTTGATTGATCTTTCTTGCAATAGGAGAAGTGCTTGGCTTTCGGTTCAATCTTGCGGTGTCCTTTCCCAGTGACAGCAGGCACAACAAGGCATGTATTGTATTGTTGCCATCAAGGATAAAAACATGGGGTTTATATCATATGGCTTGATTTTATCCCTCTACATCATGTCATCTTGCCTAATGTGTTACTCTGTTCATATGAACTTATTACTTTAGATGCATGCTGGATAGCACTCGATGTGTGGAGTAATAGTAGTAGATGCAGAATCGTTTTGATCTACTTGTCACGGACGTGATGCCTATATACATGATCATGCCTAGATATTCTCATAACTATGCACTTTTCTATCAATTGCTCGACAGTAATTTGTTCACCCACCGTAATACTTATGCTATCTTGAGAGAAGCCACTAGTGAAACCTATGGCCCCTGGGTCTATTTTCCATCATATAAGTTTCCAATGTAGTTTATTTCGCAATCTTTACTTTCCAATCTGTATCATAAAAATACCAAAAATATTTTATCTTTTTATTATCTCTATCAGATCTCACTTTTGTTAGTGGTCGTGAAGGGATTGACAACCCCTTTATCACGTTGGTTGCAAGGTTCTTATTTGTTTGTGTAGGTACGAGGATTTGCATGTAGCTTGCTACTGCATTGATACCTTGGTTCTCAAAAACAGAGGGAAATACTTACGCTACTTTGCTGCGTCACCCTTTCCTCTTCGAGGGAAAACCAACGCAGTGCTCAAGAGGTGGCAGCACTCCGTTCCCATCGAGCACGATGACTCTTCCTGCAGGCGGTGCCTTCATTGGAGCTCTCTTATCACTTTTCTTTGTTGCCGAAATTTTCTTCCTACCCTTTGTTCCAGACTATAGCGGCAGTTTCATAGTCTCTTGCTCCCGTTGCTGCATTAATTGGTCAACACCCTACTTGGATTGGTTGGCTTGCGCGGCGGCCTGGAGCATTTTAGCTGCATAATAATGAAGGTCATCTTCAATTTCAGCATCCTCTTCAGCCATCCTTTGGTCAACATCCACTCAATTTGCTGAATGTATTGCATCAAGCTCTTCCACTAGCCTCTCGAGAGCATACAAGGCTCTGTCATATTGCTGGTCACATCTCATCGCTTTCTTGTTATCCATGAAATTTAGCTGCAACAAGATGTCTTGCTTCGATAGTCTTGTGCTGCCATCCGATGCAGTTGTGTTGTAGTGCCTTGTATCAAATGTTGGTTGTGATTTTGCAGTCTTTGTGTACCATTTGAGGATATACTTGTCTGGAAATTCGTCAGGCTTCAGGTAGTCAAGTAAGTTCATGACGTGAAGGCAGAAGAGGCCTGCATTTTTCTGATGAATGCAGAATACATAGTTTGTGAGCCAGCAATTAGTTTCATATATTTGATATGATACTACTAGTTTAGGTATTTAATGAGTTTGTTTTTCCGCTCACCTGTGTGTGTGTGTCCATAGCTTGCATTCACACTCGTATATTTCATTATCTGGGTCAACTACAACCTGGAATTCATGCTTTGACCAGGAAACTCTTTCTTCATCATCATGTTCAACCTTGTTGTGGTAGTACACAAGGTACTTGGTGGGCTCTGTTCTAGGCTTTGCGCGAAATAGCGTGGATTTTCTCATCCTAGTCCTCATATTGGTGTACACGGCTCTCGTGTACTTGATAGCCATGTCTTCCTCGTTGACGTAAGTTGTTTTTGTCATGGGATTGATCTGCACACATGTCAAAAAATAAGATACTAGTCCAAGCAGAGTCATGGGTTTCATTTTTTTAAATACAGTGCGCACATGTTGAAGGAAGTCACAAGATGATGGGGGTGTTTTTTGTCTTAATACCATGCTAGTCATTGTTTGCTCGTTCTCCTTCTGCATCCGAGTTTGTATGCACGCATTTACCCGCCTAGCAAACTTGTGTAGGTTCTGGGTCCCCTTGACAAACCCTCTCTTGAGCACGTGATTCATGATATCGCTTTGTCGTGTGGAAGTCATTCCAACACAGAAAATGTTCTTGTAATATGTTGAAATCCACATCTTCCTATGAGTCCAGAGCTACATCATCATCTAGTCGTTCTGCAGGTTGAACTTCTGCACGAGTGTAGCCTAGGCAGTTTCAAACTTTGTAGGCATTAGCGGCCAGCTTAAGATCGCTGTGAACTCCTCTTTGAATGTTTTATACTATTTGTACAGCAACACGAGGTATTCCTTGAACTTCTTCAGGATGTGCCATCGGCATAGCTGGTGGACGGTGTTTGGGAATGGTTGTGGTATAGCTTTCGCCATCGACGGGCACTGGTCTGCATGAATTACAAAAAAAATGAAACTTGCTTCTTTTTACTGATGGTGAACTTATGTTGTACAAGTACTTGAACTTCAGAGGTAGAAGTAGGACTAACTAATAATGTGACATATATTTTTTCTTACAGCAGTGTTGTTGAACTTCTGTGGTACCAGTGCTTGAACTTCACATACATAACTATATTTTTCCTGAACATGTTTCATATGTTTTTTCTTATAGCAGTGTCCTTGAACTTCTATGGTTCCTCTATTTGAACTTCACATCCAGAACTATATTTTTTCTAAACATGTGACATATAATTTTGCTTCTTATATTGTTTTGTTGGAATTCTGTGCTGACAGTGGTTGAACTGCTTGCTTTACATTATTTTAAGAAAAAACCAGTGTACCCAGATACAAACCCATAGACTGAAAAATTGATGAAACTTGTAGAGTTGTTTTTTTGAACTTACCTGTTAGAATGCAAGTTGGGTGTTTGTTGTTCATGCACCGTACAAATGTATCGAACAGCCACTTGAATGACTTTGCATCTTCGTCTCTAATTAGGGCAACAGCAAATATTGTTGACTGCAAGTGATGGTTTGTTCCAACAAACACTCCTAGAGGCATATGAAATCTGTTGGTCTTGTAAGTGTGTTGAATGTGACGCAATCACCAAAGTCTTGATATGCTCCTCGACAGCTTGCATTGGACTAGAAAATGTTTTTAACTGTTTTGTCGTTGTCTACTTGTATGTCATAGAAAAACTCATCATTGATTTCCTTCATGTCTTTAAAGAAAGATACAAGTTTCAATACATCATCCAAATCATCTTTCCTTGCATTCATTGCTTTGCTGCAAATTATATGCAAACATGCATTTGTTATCTTTGGTAGCAAAGGGTTGTGATTTAGGATGCTATGTACATTGCAGTATGTGCATTTTTGAATACTTACTGGTTTAGTAGGTCTTGTCCGGTCATGCTCAGGAAGTAGCTTCCATCTTCATTTTCAGATAGCACTACTAGGAAAAGGGCTATAGATGAAATGGACACTAACGGCGCACCAGACATGTGGTGCGCCACTACTATATACTAATGGTGCACCATGTGTTGGTGCGCCATTAGTGTCCAAATACTAATGGTGCACCACATCCCTGTTGCGCCATTAGTAACAATTTTTTTTTCAGAACTACTAATGGCGCACCAGGGGATAGTGCGCCATTACTAGTTAAACTAGTAATGGCGCACCACATCCACGGTGCGCCATTAGTAAAAAAATCATTTTTTTTCATTTTTTTTCATTTTTTTAGAACTAGTAATGGCGCACCAGGGGATAGTGCGCCATTACTAGTTTTAACTAGTAATGGCGCACCACATCCACGGTGCGCTACTAGTAAAAAAAAATCATTTTTTTCAATTTTCTTTTTATTTATTTTTCAAAACTAGTAATGGCGCACCGTGGGAGTGGTGCGCCATTACTAGTAACTAGTAATGGCGCACCACTCCCACGGTGCACCATTACTAACTTGGCCCAAAAATTCCACCGAATGCACCCCCCCTGTGGACCGCCTTTTCAGTTTAAAAAAAAGAAAATGATAAAAATGTCATAAAAATAAAAGAAAATAAGTTTCCCATGTGATATATGGTCTAGTTGTTGGGAAAATTTACAAATATGAATTTCGACTTTATTTGCAAAATCTCTCTGGAAATTTGTAAAAGGGGCATAACTTTTGCATACGAACTCGGATTAAAAAGTTCTTTATATGAAAAATCATCTACTCGAAAAGTTACATCCAAATTTAATCGGGGGAACCCCGTTAAACATTTTCAAAATCCCCAAAAACCTAACAGAAAAAAAGGTACGGGGCTTTCAAGACCTAGAGGCAAAAAGATTCAAAAAAATTCAAACTTACTAGTGGCACACCGTGGATGTGGTGCGCCACTAGTAACAGAAAAAAATTGGTTTTGAATTTTTTTTTTCAAAAATGATACGTAATATGACCGGGAAGTTTGAAATATTTTTTAAAATTTCATCATAGTCATGAACATGAACAATGTCCTAGACATCAACAAGGTATAATAGGATTGATATGCTAGATATATCAACAAGTGCCTGTGAAGTGAGCTGTTGCTGGGGTTGGATAGAACTCTGAAGTTAAGCATGCTTGGGCTGGAGTAGTGTGAGGATGGGTGACCTTTCGGGAAGTTTGACCACAAAGTGCGATTTCACCTGAGATTAAGCATATTGACCCGAGATTAAGCCATAGTGACCTGAGATTAAGAAAAAACAAAAAAATTTGAAAAAAACATTAAAAAAAATTCTGAAATTTTTTTTGTTACTAATGGCGCACTTCTATGTGGTGCGCCATGAGTATACCAGATACTAATGGCGCACCGTGGGCTATACTGATGGCGCACCAGCGATGCGCCATTAGTATACAAGATACTAATGGCGCACCACAGGTGCGCCATCAGAAAAAAATCTAATGGCGTGGTGCTTGTGGCGCACCTGTAGTGCACCATTAGCAGCGAAAACAGGTGCGCCACTAGCAGCCCTTTTTCTAGTAGTGTAGCATGGACATGATTGTTGTATGCTTGACATCACGGTACTATAGGAGCTTTACGTACTCCAGAATAGTGGGGTCATAATTCTTGTGTGAGTGCAAGAATACCAGCATGATCATCAGATTGCATGAGGTGGTGATTATGATTGGACTCAATGTCCACTACCACACATGTGTCATCCTCTTGCACCTTCACCCTCATTCTTGCATTGCAGCCTTTCCTCTGCGATGTTTTTTTCATTTCCTGTCAGCCCACATAAGTTGTGTGTTTCCCTTGGAACACGCAAACAAAATACATGTGATTGTCATTCCCTCCTATCTTCCTGATTCCAAAACCTGCGTGTCTAGCGTATCTGTTATAAAATTCCCTTGCTTTCTCTACATTCTAGAATCGCATCTTTAGTCTTGGTATTAGATAATCCGGGAGATCCGGCATCTGCAGAAAAAGAAAAAATAATCCAAACAACACGTTAAAATGCAGTTTATGAACTTGTTATCATGGAGGGAGTAGAAAATTTCTAGATAATGCCTATATAAGTACCTACATTTTTGTTTCACTTACGTTTGTGTATGATCGCAACTCCACCGGAGTCTACTACCGGCCCTCTGAGATGGGGCACGAGGGAGTTATCATAGCAGGATGCAGGAGTGGGTCACGAGGAGGAAGGAGGGCTGAAGATGGCCTTTCTCTTGTTTGAGTCCTTTTTGCTTGGGGTGGTTGTGGAGTCATTGCGATCCTGATTTTTGTTTGCTCTCTTGTTTTGTGAAGCAATCCATCTACCTTATGTCCCGTACAATTCTAAGTTGTAGCAGCAGCATCATCATCCAACGGTGGTAGTGTGCAGAGCACTCTCCTCCGTGTGTGTGTTCTTGTTGGATTTGTCCCGGGATCCGGTTTAGTTGCTTCCCTTTGGCATTGACGAGGCACACCAGGATAACCTCCAGAGTTACACGCAGGACTTGAGCTAACCCCCTCCTCCATCGACGTGCTTGGGGGTTTGCTGGTGGATACAAAGAATCCGTGTGGGATTTCCAGCGTCACCCAATTAGGTGGAGGCGCAAAGTTGTCTCCATGTGTTTCGGGCGTCATCCAATTTTGGTGTGGAGCAGGTTGGTAATGCTATTGGTACGTTTGAGGTGTGACCCATTGAGGGGTGGTGCAACGCGTACAGGCTTAGGATTGTGTATTTGCTGTTGGGAACTTCTAAGCTTCTTCACGCGTCTCTCGTCTTGCTGACATAAAACAAAAAAATGTTTATTAGCACACAAGTTACATCTGCCTATAACTTTGTAACTGAACTGAACATTATTCACAGCCTAAACTTCTCATATAAAAGTGTAGTTCATGTACATATTTTTCCCTAGGACAGGCATCACACTCTGCACTGAGCTGAGCATCTGCTAATACTTTTGTACCTGAACTGTGCACACTTCACATAACAGAACTCACATTCTATTAATTCTACACTATTTGATTACTTATATGTACCTGAACTAAGCATTGTTGACACCCTGAACTTCTTGTTTGCAAAGGGGAAATACTGTCTACATTTTGAAAAAAGACTGAACCTTCATGAGTTCGAATGGTTGAACCACTAGTGCATACCAACCTGCCCTTCATGTGATCACATGTATGTTTTTTTCCTTTTATTTTTTGCACACAGACATTTACATACCAACCTGAACTCTAGCACACTTACTAGTTGAACTTCACATGGCTTTTCACATGTGAATGCAGGCAGATTTTCTATTGTTTTGTAGCCTGGACTGAGGCTCACTTACTAGTTGAACTTCACATGGCTTTTCACATGTGAATGCAGGCAGATTTTCTACTTTTTTGTAGCTTGGACTGAGGCTCACTTACTAGTTGAACTTCACAAGGCTTTTCACATGTGAATGTGGGCAGGTTTTCTACTATTTTGTAGCCTAGACTGGGGCTCACACACTAGCAGAACTTCACATGGCTTTTCACACTACCAGAACTTCACATAGCTGTTAGAAAATAACAGACAGAAGGAAGTTCAACCATACCATGGCTAGAAGTTCAGCAAATGTTTTTCCAGCAGTAGATAGACCACCTTGAGAGCAATTCGTCGGGGAGCTAGGAGAGGAATTCCATGGCAATCCTTGTCTTGCAGAGGGCTCGAAGTTCATCTGCACGAATAAAGAAGGTCAGGCAAGGCAAGATTGAAGGAGAAGGCAAGCAGAGTGAGGAAATTCATCTACCGATGGTAGATTTGAAGGCGGCGTCGATGCGGCCTCCGCCGCCGAGATGCTTCCTTGGCGTGTCGTTCGCCGTAGCTTGCGTTGGGGCCCTCATCTGCTCTGCTAATCCGTTGGGCGGTGAGGATAGTCCGAGGAGGAGGCTTCTGGAAGTCCATGGTGGACGTTCATCGCAGAAATCCGGTGCCTTCGCCGGCTCTAGGCGACGCGGGCTCCCTCGCGTCGGCATCCGTCATCGCTCACTCACCTGCTCTGGCTATCAGAGAGGAGGTGGCGATGGAGGGGTGGCACCGGATTCGGTCGGCGAGGAGCTAGAGACGGAGAGGAGGCGCCGGATCTGGCCGGCGAGGAGCTGGTGACGGCGGCTATCGGCGACACACACACACACACACACACATACACACACTTATAAGGACATGGTTGCATAACCAAATTAAACATCCAATTACATAGGTGGCTATTACACACATGACATTTGCACACACCAAAGTCAATTATTACATGCATAATTACATAGGTGGACACTACACACATGACATTTCCACACACCAAAGTCAACCATATATTGCATGCATAATTAACTAGGGTAAACGATCATTTGATCATCATCTACTTCTTGTGACGCTTGCCACTACTACTCTGCTTGTGGCTCGATCCGGCCTCATTGATTTCGGTAACGAGGCACTTCCTCATGTCAACGGTCCGCCTGTGCATCTCGTAGCATGTGTACATGCTCTTGTCTGCAAACCTGAGGTGAGGTTCATCCAGTTTCCACATCCAGACCCCATGCCAGGATACATGACTTGTTCTCTTGGCATCCTGCTTCATCTTTTCGTAGTAGGGGTCAATGATGGCCAAGGTGAGTTCAACCAGTTCTTCGTGCTTCCCTAGACCCCGTAGAGCCCACGGATTTCAAAAAGGTACTTGTAGACCAATCCCGTAACCCTGAGCGTTTTTACATCATCTATGGTGTCCACCATAGCAAACTTGTAGTCGGTGCTGTTTACAAACATGGCGAAATGGTTACAAGGCTCTCTAGCCATGAAGTAGTGGTAGATGAGGACATGATGGCGCATGCACAACTTGGCGATGGAAGCCTTCAGATCTTTGTCGGGAAGACCGTGGTGTACTGGAGGTTGATGCCGACCACCTTGTACTTGTCTCCAGCAAGCAACTGGTCCACCATGTTGATGTAGTACTCCACCACGGACGTGTCGATGGTGTACACCACCGTGAGATCCGTCTCCCTCACATGGGTCTCGACTTTATGCTCACCGAACTCCATTGGAGCACCACTAGATATCCTCTCTGTTTGTGTCATCGTGGGTGTGCTTGTTGTGTTGTGGAGCAAGAAAGGTTGAAGAGACTAAGGTTATAATGGTCATGGGAATTAATGGGGAAGCCAGGCAGACTAGAATATCCACACGCCCAGATGGCAGTTCTAATATGAAGTGAGTAACTCCATCGTGTCGCATGTAACTACATCGTGGCGATGCGCGTGACGCAACCGCATGCATATGGGCCCCCAACGTGATCGTGTGCAGGCCCCAACCGATGGCAGAATGCGCACGCAAGGACGCGAGCAGAGCGATCCACAATGCCTCAATGGTGAGCAACCATATATATGCATATAGCAGTTGAACACGCAAGGAAAAGTTATCCGCAAGCCGAGCGCGTGGAGGTACTACGAGCAGAGCGCACCGACGGATAGCAGAGCGTGCCGAGGACATGAGCAGAGCATGCTGCGGCGCCTAACGATGAGCAGAGCATGCCAAGGGACGCGAGCATAGGCCAGCACAGTGATACGTGGCAAATAAGACGAAATGTGCGAGCGATGGCGGAGACATCAATCATGAAACATATTAGAGTTGTGTGTGCGTACGTGGCATACAGTTGATCCATCCGAGCTGTTTGTGTTGGAATAAGCCATGTGTGTTGTCGGCAAACGCTTGCTGGTATATAACTTGCTGGTATATAACTGGTATATAACAATCCCATTGAATGCCTTGAGCAACTTGCTTTCTCAACAAAGAACCTAGCGAATTTAATTTCTGGTGTGGTGCCTCGGTACTCGTTAAAGGTAATTTCTGTGAGATGAAGATCAAGGCATTCAATGGGATTGTTATATTCCCCCAACATTTTCTACTTTTGGGTCTGCTAGTATCTGCAAACGAAGACAACACATTAGTGCATAGCTGCAGATTTCAACACTTCGGGCCTCTTTGATTTGCAGGATTTCTAAAATACACGAAAAGAGTGAAATGCCACCTTCAATCTTTCATGATAAACTTTTATCACGAAAGCATGTCGAACAAAGGAATAAAACGCGTACAACACTAGCATCTCAAAAAATATATGCATTTAAATCCTCCAAATTTCCTTTAGAAATCATTCTACATTTGTCATTGTAACCATGGGTAAAAGTAACAAAAAATTGAGCTCCGCTATGGTTAACAATTAATAGGAAAGGAGCATCACCTCAATGTATAGCTTCTCCGTGCAAGGAAAGCATTTAGGGAATCTGACAACTTCATCCAGATCGGGGCCGACAGATTGTAGTGCCAAGATCTTCACTTTGTGTAGAGGCCAGGTCAAGCTTGTGGGAATCATTTTCTGGATGATAGGCGAACACATAGATCAACAACAATTAGATAAATATGTTGTCCAATAGTATATAAGAAGGAGAAGAAGAAGACTATTGTACCTGAACGGATAATGATCCAGTAACAAGTTCATTGAATTCGGCGCACAAATAGCCCAACACTATCAATTTCGGTGCGTGAATGACCCTGATTCTTACTGGACCTAATTTATCAAGTACATACAATCTCTCAAGGAAAGTCGCACTCTCAATGACAATATCATGAAACACCTCAACCGACAGCCTTGGGCAGCGCCAGAAATGCACATAAATCGCATGGACATTCGTCGAGGTGATGTGGAGGCTACTGAACCCATCCATCGCATGAAGACGAAGGTACTCGAGTGCTGTACAGCCGATGACAAGGCACTCCAAATCCTCCTTCGATATGTGGACGGCAATGAGCTCAAGATGCATAAGTTTAGGGAGATGAATATCTTGCGTGGCATTGATCTAGGGGAAAATGCATCGCATGAATGTAGCGCGGCGTGGTGTGGGTGTGAGGTGGAGCACGGCCGGCGGCAGCGAGAAAGGATGTCTAGCATGAAGGCTGAGCTCCTCGAGCCGATCCAGGGATGGGGATAGGAACTAGTAGTGCAACCTGGGTTCGATCTTGTTGTGGGGATTGAGCCTGCCGATCGCAAGGCGTCTGACCAGTACAGGATGCGTGGCGAGGACGTGGGACAATGCGTCCAGGCGTTGCTGCTCCCCACTGCAGAACTCATGGTCGACTGTAACAGCCCCGAAATTGGGTTATCAAGTTTTGTGCTGTTATTCCTTCCTGGCACTCATTTTCAAAATCTTTCTACTGAGTTTTGCTGATGACTCTGAGAATTCTTGTCATTTCCAACCTTTCAGAACTTTCTCATGTCTTTTTCAATGGGCAAGGCCTCAGTTGCATCATCTTAAACCCTCTCAAACCCTAGTTCCAAAATTTTGGAATTTGAATATGCCCTTTATGATTTCAAAGGGGCTATCAATTTCCTTGGTCTGTTGATCATACCATCTGTTCCTAGGGACCCTCCTATCCTTTTCAACCTTGGATATGCAAAAATGTTGCCAAGTCCCATGCAATATTTTTGAATTATGATTTATTCCTTTTCCTGCCTTTCTGAGGAATAAAATCCAAAGGCATATCTAGCCATCTCCTAAATTCATGTGAATTGGTGGAAATGATAATTATGCCTAATCCAAGCTCTGGGAATTATATTGGCCAAAATTAAATAAGGAAAATTGCCTTTTCCTATTTAATACCAATATTGCATTTCTGCCATTTTTTAAAGGAACTACTATTTTATAGCAGGGAAAATTCTCCCATAAATTGTGGAGCTTGTCCTTGCTATATAATCACTAGTTCCATCATCATCTCATGTTCCACAGGTCAAAAAATTGGCACATGATCCAATCCAAGTTTCTGCCTTCTCTGAAATTTTGCAAAGGAAGTGCTTTATTCCTAATTCCATTAGAGCTTCAATTTGGGAGGGTGATTAATATTGATAAATCACCCATGGATACCAAAGATGAGCTCAATCCAATCATCCTAGCTCCCTGTGCAATTTTTCAAAGTTTCTGACCAGATTGTCACTTTGTGAGGGAAGTACCTTCATAAATTTTCCAAATGGCGCGCGTCGGGAAGAAGAAGGAACCGGCCAAGCTGGCGTGTTGACCTGGCCAGGCGGGTTCCGCGGCCCCACCTGTCAGCGACCCAGGCGCCCGGCCCCGCTGCTGCCATGTTCACCCGGTCCTCACCACGTAATTTAAGTGGACGTGCCCCGCCGTGAGCTGTTTTCCCTGACCGAAGACGTATTTCAGAAAATAGGCGTTCAGTTTTTCCTCCAGGGGCCTGTTGGCTAAAAAAATTTCACCAATAGGTCCCTAAACTTCAACCCTTCGTATCTTTTCAACCGTAACTCCGATTGAGGTAAATCCAACGCCCGCGTCTTTGTCTCGTCGAGCCCATTCTAATGAGATTATTTTCACTATGGTTTGAAACTGTGAAATGACCATTTTGCCCTTGTCCGTAAACAGCCCCCTCTAAGAGAGAACTGTTTCTAGCAAATCTTTCTGCGATTGTTTGTCACTTCTTCCCGGAGTATTTGTCGACCCCCAGGCAAGCCAAACTCTTATCATGAGCCCTGAACTTGCATATTGACTTTGCTTGCACCTTGTGTGTGTGTAGTTGTAGTTGTTGCTTATCGTTGTTATCTGTAGTTATTCCGTTATGCTCACCATGCATGCTTGTGTGTTCATGATATTTCTTGCCATGCTAGTTAGAATGTTGATATTGATAATGCCATGTCACTACTCTACTTTATTTCCATGTCATCATTATAAAATGCTATGATACACCGTGGATAAGTTAGTACATGGTATTGTTATGATCTTTATGTTGTAGTTGTTCACTTGAGAAGTTCGATATGTTATTAAAGCATTTGTACGATGTATGCTCATTGTTGCATTCATGTTAAAATGCTTGCATGATGATTGATGATGGAGAAGATAATAACAAACCCCCTCCGTCATCGATGGGATCGAGTCATAGTGCCGCCAAATCGAACTTTTCTAGTGCAACCACATTTGCCGGTATGGGACGGCCCTAATGCGGTCTATTGTCGTTCCTCTCGTCGGTGCCTCTAATGAGGGAAGGTTATGGGCATGCTCTACCCTGATCAGGTAGGAGGACATAAGCCTTGTGTTCCCGGTTTTGATAGTTTGATTTTACGCGCGGGTCCCAGAGTGGATTGGGCCACGATGGTGGTCGTTGTGTCTTGAGGTAGACACGGGGCCACCCCTGACTTAACCCAGAGGGGAGTGAGTCGGAGTGGCCGGTAGAGTGTCATGGCAGTAGATCGGTTTTGTAGGAACATTGTTGGTCCACCCGAATGGGATGACGAGGCCATGGGTTCTGTGGTGTGGGTACAGTGCACTACCTCTGCAGAATGTATTTAAACTATCGATAGCCGCGTCCTCGGTCATGGGCACAAGTTCGTAGTAGGGTACACTATCGGGTCTTGGTCGAAATGGAGGATAAACTTGAAATAATTAAGCTGACTAATGTGGTTGTGATCGCCATAAGGATCACGGGCCATTTAATGGTCGGGTTGTGATCGTCGTAAGGATCACGGGCCATTTATTGGTCAAGTTGTGATCGCCGTAAGGATCACGGGCCATTTACTGGTCCGGTTGTGATCACCGTAAGGATCACGCGCCATTTAGTGGTCGGGTTGTGATCACCGTAAGGATCACGAGCCATTTATTGGTCAGGTTGTGATCGCCGTAAGGGTCACGGGCCATTCATTGGTCGGGTTGTGATCACCGAAAGGATCGCGAGTTTGTCTTTGTTTGTGATCAGGAAATGAGGTGATCACCGTTGGTAAGAGAGTCCGAGGGACTCGGTGCACAAGTTTGGTTGCATTGCATGAGTAATATGTTTGCATTTAAAGAACCATGGTAGAACATGAGATGGTTGCATACTGTTAACCTGTTATGTCCGCATTTGAGATGGTTGATAGTTTATTTTCAGCATAGTTTCATGATGCCATGCCATGCTTTGATTGATATGATTGAGATGATATGCTATGTTTTGTCGTTGCCATGTTAGAAGTAAATTTTGATATACCATGTTTTTGCCATGCTAGGGGATGCCATGATGTTAGTTTGAATTAGGTCTTTGGTTGATATCATGTCATGCTTAGTTTCTGATGTGAGATAGGTTGTTGCATTTGCTTGGTTCCTGCTTTTTCTTCTACTTGTTTGGATGCTATGTATTTGGTTTGCTTGCAAGTACATCAATGTACTGACCTGGCGTGTCATGCTAGTTTTGTAGGTCGTTCACTTGTTCCGTCGTGCTAGGCTGTAATCTTGCCAGTCCTGTGAGTTGTGGAGCCCAGCCTGAGTGATATGCTTCCAAGACTTCCGCCACCATTTTAATAGACTTCTGCTGCCATGTAAATAGCCTTAGGGCTATGCCAGAAGATTATATTCATCACTGATGTAATCATATACACATGTATTTGATGAATATTCTTGTACTTGGAATGCTGTATCATGCACCTGTCATGCGTCAGGTGTTATCCTGGGCTGACGTGCGAAGGCCCCCTGCTCCATGCGGATCGGAGTGCCACAGGGCTTGGTATCAGAGCAGCCAGGCTGGCATAGATTATCCTAGCATTAGATCACCGCTACCATCAACCCGTAATGACCCTAAGGGATTTGACCCATCCTTGGCATCCAACATGGCCACTGTTAATCAACAGGTGGCGCAGTCGGGACCGACACATCCTCACCCCACTGTCCCCGCATAGTTATCCGTGGAGCAAGTAGCAATCCTATCCTTTTTGGTCGGCCGCACCACTTTCCCTTCGCCATTAAGGGAAAGGGGCCACACCATGTGGGCCTGTCCCGCGTAGCTGCCTATAACTACCCTTTCCGCTAGCCATATCGCTCGCTCATCAGTCCGCCATGTCCCTGCAGAGAAGTTTAGCTAGTAGCTACCCAGTCATGGCTGGCAGCTCCAAAACTTCCACCTATTACACCCGCACCTACGCCGTCAACCACCCTGGCTTTCCAAACCTTCTTGTCGAGATGCTTACCAAAGCATTTGGCGGTAAGACTAGCCCCGATTACCTGGTGTTCCAATCGACACCCATCCCTCAGCTTCATCGCTTTGATGCAAGAGTGCACATCGGCCTAGGCCCTGTAGCAGATGTCCAGGCTTTGGTTTTACAGGTTAGAGCCATGCCTACCTCTGGTTTAGCCATTCAAGCCGCTGTTGTGGAGGCTATCCTACACCTCCGAACCAACTTCCCGCATGTAGCAACAAGGTGTGAGTTCTACTTTTTCCCCACTGTGTCAAACGCAGTAATGTAGCCTTCTTCCGTTAGCCAAGGAGATGATCATGCAATCGCTCGCCTGGTGCAATACATCACTGTCCAGGGGATGTTGATTTCAATGCTGCTTGCCGAGTTTAGAGCCATGGACAATAATGTGGTATGAGTCGTCAAGGAAGCTTACCATGAGGCTCATAAGTTTGCATCTCAAGCTGTTGGCCCAACGCCATCCGAACCAGTGCTATCCTCTCATCCTGTGCTATGGCCCAAGCCAAACATCATCACCCTCGATAAGTCTCTTCTCCGGATCCATCAGCAACATTTTCCTCGAGCAATTCCAGCCCCACCGCCCCAACCCATAGAAGTGTCAGACGATGAAGATGGAGATTGGCTCAGTCTTCGTCCTGCAGGAGAGCCCCAGCAAGGCCAGTCTTCTGTTTGACCTCAGTCACGCAGTCAGTGGTTCCTGCTAGTCGATCAGTCTGTCGGTTCATCCTCGATATAAGGATAGAACCATGTATCCCGGAGTGAGTAGTTTCGTTTAGCGCATAGTGCGTCTGTGCTTGTTGTATGCTGGTACTGTTGTAACCCATATGCTATGTTATTTGCTTGCTTGCTTTTGTTTGTGTGTTTGTTTTTGCTTGTCTCTTTGTCAAGAAGAAATGTTTGACAGGGTTGGCAATGTGTGCTAACAAGATTTTAATCATTAGAACACATACACTAAAAACAACATTGACTCATCCCGAGTCTCTAATAAAATGCGCTCTGGTGTAGGTATATGTATACCAGGAGTACATATACCCACTAGCATTAAAACACCTTAGTGTGATATGTCCGGTGTTTTCCGTTGCATGTTTATTGCATCTATCTATTTGTTTAGATTTTACTACCTACTGCACGCATACTCGGTTCACCCACGAGTACAATTAAGCAGTACTCGGGGGAATGCAAAGTCACATATCCCTCTCTATCTGCGCATACCCCGTGTGCCAGATTTCCAAACCCAGAACCTCGAAGAGGCCATTTTCATCTAGTCATTTCTCGTCCCTGATTCTTTCTCGTGGACCCAATTGTGTTTCTGGAGAAACATTGCCAGCTTTATTTCAATTGATCCATTACAACTCCCCGATACAGATTTCAACTCCGATTCTAACTCGACACTTACATTTCGTGGAGCAATCCGCGAAATTTTTCCCATGCCCTAGTTTGATTCCCGAGCTGGCGTAGCCACCTCACCTGCATCTGAACCCATCATCCACCTTCACTGCCTTGCGTGGCGCCGCAAGTCACCACCACCGCTCCACCGCAGCATGCGATTACTTCGTCGGCGCAAAGCGACGGAGGATCAAGCGTGGCGGAGGACCACCCTGTGCACCATCTTCTTCCACACCTCGAGCCACCAGCCGCGCGTTGCCTCGAGCTCGCTCATTCCTGATGAGAATCACCAGGAGGATTGACGAGCCGACTAGCATGCCCAACAGTGCCACGAGGAACAACCGTAACGCCACCAAGAACACTTCCTCGCCGAAGGAGCTCGGCTCGATCTCGCTCCAACCAAAGAGGTAGTAGAGTGTCATTGTATTTGTGTGTTGGAAGCGAGCCGTGCTGCCATTTTTATAGCTAACACTGGTGAGGGAGTCCTGGATTAGGGGGTATCCGGACAACCGGACTGTGTGCAACGTCCGGACTATTGAAGCATGAAGATACAAGACTCAAGACTTCGGCCCGTGTCCGGATGGGACTCTCCTTTGCGTGGAAGGCAAGCTTGACAATCCGGATATTGTGTTTCCTTTCTTGTAACTGACTCCATGGAAACCCTAGCCCTCTCCGGTGTCTATATAAACCGGAGAGGTTGGTCCTTAGAAGGCCGATCACAATTACAATCATACCATCATAGGCTAGCTTCTAGGGTTTAGCCTCTACGATCTTGTGGTAGATCTACTCTTGTACTACCCATATCATCAATATTAATCAAGCAGGAAGTAGGGTTTTACCTCCATAGAGAGGGTCCGAACCTGGGTAAACATCTGTGTCCCTTGCTTCCTGTTATCATCAGCCTTGACGCACAGATCGGGACCCCCTACCCGAGATCCGCTGGTTTTAACACCGACATTGGTGCTTTCATTGAGAGTTCCTCTGTGACGTCGCCGCAAGGCTCGATGGCTCCTCCAATCATCATTGGCAACACGGTCCAGGGTGAGACTTTCCTCCCTGGACAGATCTTTGTGTTCGGTGGCTTCGCACTGCAGGCCAATTCGCTTGGCCATCTGGAGCAGATCGACAGCTATGCCCCTGGCCACCAAATCAGGTTCGGAAACCTGAGCTACACGATGGATATCCGTGGAGGCTTGATCTCCGACAGATTCGGGCCCGCGCCAGGAGCACCGGACAGTCACGGCGAGCATGGCATGGACCTATTGTCGGACAACGCTCAGGATATCGCCCCTGCAGTAGCCTCGGACTCAAATCCGGAGCAGGCTACGTTGCCTAGGGATGGAGGGATGGACCCCGCACCGCAGGCCATACCCTCATCGGCGGTGGAGCTGAACACAGGCCTCGCTTCTGAGGATGCTTGTGACTCCGGATCCCCGAATTCATATCTGGTTATAGGATCCAGTCCGCGCGTTCCCGAGCCCGCCGAACCTGGTTGGGCTCCGGTAATGGAGTTCACCACTGCGGACATCTTTCAGCACTCGCCCTTTTGCGACATGTTGAACTCATTAAAGTCTCTCTCTTTGTCAGGAGGCTTTCGGCCGAACTATGTCCGGCTCGAGTGGGAATCAGGCGACGACGAGATTCGCTGCCCACCCACCACCCACTTCATAGCCACGGTTGATAATTTAACCGACGCGCTTGACTTCGACTCCAAAGCCATCGACGGTATGGACGACTATGCAGGAGAAGATTCAGAACCTATGGGACACCGGACTTCCGCCTCGTCACACGACATATACATGGTGGATACGCCCAAGGAGGATGACGGTGACAATCCGGAAGATAAAACCCCCGGGCAAAAGCCAAAGCGACGGCATAGACGTCGTTCCAAGTCCAGCAATAGTAAAAATACCAGCAAGAGCGCTAGAAGGATCGATACTCCGGCCAACCCCGAAGGCAACAACGACCATATGGAACTAGCGATGGAGCAGGATGAACCAGGTCACGCCGAACACAGTTCGGAGCAGACGCCCGAAGATAATGATCCAGAGGGACGAGTTCATCAAACCGACCCAGGACAAGAAGATAGTCCGGATGATGACGCATTCATCATTCCGGAAGAATTCGTGGAACGAGATAACCTCCACAGAAAGCTTATGGCCACAATGAGAAGTTTGAAGAAGCAGAAGCAATGTCTTAAAGCCGCACAGGAAACGCTCAATCGCAGATGGAACAAAGTGCTTGACACTGAAGAAAGATATGGCGACGATCGCCATACAAAGAGCTACCCAAAATGTAAGCTACTGCCACAATTGGACGATGAGGCCGTTCCACCAAAGAATAACACGACCAGGAGACCAGATGTACCACTCCATAACCGCAACAAAGCAGCTACAGACACCGCACACGACCTACGTGAGCACCTGGATAAGAAAGCCGGCGCAGCTAGGTCCATCTACGGATCTAAAGGACACACCCTGGCGAGGGACTATGGTCACCACAATGATTACACCAACCAAATACCAGTTCAGAATAAACACCGAACACAACAACAGCCGACGGCATGCCACAATACGTCCAGATACAGAGGGGCTGCTCACCCCCTGTTCTTTACTGATGAAGTACTGGACCACAAATTTCCAAAGGGCTTTAAACCTGTGAACATAGAGGCATACGACGGAACAACAGACCCAGGGGTCTGGATAGAGGACTTTATCCTACACATACATTTGGCTCGCGGGGATGACCTCCACGCCATCAAATACCTTCCCCTCAAACTAAAGGGACCAACTAGACACTGGTTGAAAAGCCTCCCCGAAAATTCAATTGGGAGTTGGGAAGAACTCATAGACGCCTTCAAGGCCAATTTTCAAGGGACTTACGTCCGGCCTCCGGACACCGACGACTTAAGTCACATAGTCCAACAGCCCGGAGAGTCCGCCCGCAAGCTTTGGAACAGATTCCTCACTAAGAAGAATCAAATTGTTGATTGTCCGGATGCCGAAGCCTTAGCGGCATTCAAACACAGCATCCGTGACAAGTGGCTCGCCATACACCTCGGCCAAGAAAAGCCAAGGACAATGGCACCCCTAACAAGCCTTTTGACCCGCTTATGCGCGGGAGAAGATAGCTGGCTAGCCCGTAAAGGCACCAGCGACCCAAGCACACCCGAAATAAGGGATGGCAACGGGAAGCGACGGCGTAATAAAAATAAACGCCAATAACAAGGAAGAGAGCCCGGATAACACAACGGTTAATGCCGGATTCAGGGGCTCTCGACCTAATCAGCAAAATAAGCCATCTAAAGGCAGTAAAGAGGGACCGTCCGGACTGAATAGAGTCCTAGACAGATTGTGCCAAATCCATGGCACCCCTGACAAGCCTGCAAACCACACGCACAGAGAGTGCTGGGTCTTCAAGCAGGCCGGCAAATTGAATGCCGAACACAAGGGAAGGGAAACACCAAGTGAGGACGAGGATGAACCTCGCCAGCCGAACACTGCGGGACAGAAAAAATTCCTGCCAGAGGTTAAAACAGTAAACATGATCCACGCGACTCATACATCCATGAAAGGGCACGAACGCGCGCATAGAGACTTGCATGATATAGAGCCCACACCTAACTACTGGACGTCTTATCCGATCACTTTCGATCACTTGGACGGCCGGACTAGTATTCGGCGTGGCGGATCAGAGGCCTTGGTGCTCGACTCAATGATTGACGGATACCGTCTCACCCGGGTCCTCATGGACGTCAGCAGTAGTATCAATTTAATATAGGAGGACACTATCCGCAAGATGGGGATAAACCCATCCAGAATCATCCAAAACAACACCACCTTTAAAGGGGTGATACCAGGCGTTGAAGCCTACAGCAGGGGCTCCGTCATACTAGAGGTAACCTTCGGCTCTCCAGGCCACTCCAGAAGCGAAGAACTACTCTTCATCATCGCACCCTTCTAAAGCGACTATCACACAGTGCTCGGAAGAACGGCCTTCACCCGCTTCAACGCATTGCCGCACTATGGCTACCTTACACTTAATATGTCCGGTCCACGTGGAGTCATTACCTTCAGCGGAATAACAGAGCGCTCTTCACGCGCAGAGGAACACGTGACGGCCCTCGCGACCGGACTATAAGAGACCTCCAACATCAAAAAAATATGACCGGTCGTTAAGACCATGGACACGGTTAGACGAGTCTGGTAGCCTAGATTGAACCAGGGCACCATATATGTAATCCCATAGCAGATATCAGGGGCTATAACTACCTAATAAAGCCCCACACTTGGCTCATACTTATTGGTAGGCCAACAACTTACAATTTTACTATCCATCGCATACTAACGTTGTAACCTCCTATGAGTTTTCTTTTTTCCGCATACAACTTTCGCGCGATACCCTTCCAGGATACGGTACAACGGAGACAAAGGCGCAGACGTGCAGCAGGGCCCGGTTCAACAGGTTTCGTTTTAGATTAAGCCCCTGTGTAAACCTTTTCTATTGCCTCTTGTTGTTTAACCATCCCATGGGTTCCGTACCCACAAAGGATACTGCCGTTTTTGGCATTTCACCACGACAGATTAACACACGTACCTGGAAACATAGGGTTTATAATGAATTGGCATTCTTGAGCCCATAATCTATTATGAAGTCCGAATACCTTCGGGAGTGTTCGGCATCACGAGTTAGGCCTTATATGCATTAGCTTCGAATCATGTCTTTGGTCAAATGTTGGGTTTGCCCGGCTCCTGGGTTTGCCGCCTTACATTCCGTTATTATCGGCTAAGGTGGCCACAGGAGAACTACTGCGATTGTGGCCTGGTTATTCCGGATGAGCACCTCAGTAGAGAAAGCCGAAAACTGATTGTCATGATGCAGCGAGAGACTGTTCAACCACTCGAGGACTCACCGGAATCTTTAGGATTCCTCTGCATTAACGAAGGGCCAATCCTTTGAGCTTTTGAGCTTTTGAGCTTGAGCCAATCCTTTGTCCTTAGTATTTTGAGGGATCCACTTTCATCATCCATGCCATGCCATTCATTGAGCTTTCCTGAAACAATAGTCTTGGAATAGCATTAGCTCAATGAGCTATATGTTGTTATGAATTACCAAAACCACCTAGGGATAGTTGCACTTTCAATCTCCCCCTTTTTGGTAATTGATGACAACATATAGATCAAAGCTTCGACAAATGATAATAAAATTTAAATAACATTGTCGCTTTGAGAAGTATGTGATAAGCAAGAGCTCCCCCTAAATTTGTTCATAGTTTTAGATTTGCTTTGGACTGCAAATGCACAATGAATTAGGCTCATGGGTTACTCTTCCATGTCAGATACATCTTGGTGGAGCGCTCAAAATAATAAACAATGAACACATGCAGTCATCACCAAGCATAGTGAGTGATCACATAAGATAGATAGGATAATATCAAGCATGCATAAGTGTAGCTTATGATCAAACACATGATCATCAATGTCTCCCAGGCATAGTATCTCAACCAAAAGCAAACAAAAATTGAAAAACCACCAAATAAAGCAAGAGAGAACAAAAGCAATGCTCTCTCTCTCTCGAAGCCTATGATCTATACATTTTTCTCCCCCTTTGGCAACAAGTTACCAAAAAGTTCATAGAAAATGCATAGTGCTAGATCGACTCTTAGGCTTGATCTTCTGGTGGTGGTGTAGAGATGGCTCCTTGGATGAAGGCTTCATTTGAAGTGGATGGAGCTAGAGGAGTTGGTGCTGGAGCTGGTTGCACTGGAACTGTAGGGGCAGTGGCTGGTGCTAAAGTTGTTGCTCTAGTGTCTGTCACTGGCACTACAACTGACCTCTGGGCTCTGGGCACTCTGGCAAACATATTGGTGGTAGTCTTGCCCTTCCTCTCCTGCATGTCATCCCGCAGCTGCTCCACAACTGACTGAATCTCAGTTACCTTGACATCTAGATCATAGAACTTTTGTTCCATGATTCTTTCCAGGCTCTCCTGGTTTTGAGTTAGGGTGGCCAACCCCTTCTCAATCCTCAGAGATGATGCTATCAAGTAACCAAGCTGCTCCTGTTTGGTTTTCAAGAAATATTCAGATGCCTCCTCTTGAGTTGGCATCTTGGCAGCCTTCTCCTTCCTTGCCTTCTGCTTCTTCTCCTGATCTTGAACTAATGATGGATCATCCTCATTCATGACAACCTCATTGTCCTCAAAGTCTGGATAAAGTGGAAAGTGTTTGAGGGAGTCCTGGACTAGGGGGTGTCCGAACAGCCGAACTATCATCATCGGCCGGACTCCAAGACTATGAAGATATAATATTGAAGACTTCGTCCCGTGTCCGGATGGGACTTTCCTTGGCGTGGAAGGCAAGCTTGGCGACACGAATATGTAGATCTCCTACTATTGTAACCGACTCTATGTAACCTTAGCCCTCTCCGGTGTCTATATAAACCGGATGGCTTTAGTCCGTAGGACGAACAACAATCATACCATAGGCTAGCTTCTAGGGTTTAGCCTCCTTGATCTCGTGGTAGATCTACTCTTGTAATACCCACATCATCAATATCAATCAAGCAGGACGTAGGGTTTTACCTCCATCAAGAGGGCCTGAACCTGGGTAAAATATCGTGTCCCTTGTCTCCTGTTACCATCCGCCTAGACGCACAGTTCGGGACCCCCTACCCGAGATCCGCCGGTTTTGACACCGACATTGGTGCTTTCATTGAGAGTTCCTCTGTGCCATCACAATCAGGAGGGATGCCTTTTCCCGTCTCTAAAGACGGCGCCGTCGTCAAGGGAGCTTTGGCACCCGGCCAAACTATCCGGCTAGGCGGTTTTCTTATGACCGCCTGTTCGGCCGCCGCTCCGACAATGACCTCTCGAGTCATCAAAAGCGATCTTCACGTCAACTCGGAATTCACCGAGCAGCTAGATCCAATGGAGCTCTCCTCCGTAAATGAGCTCTTGGATCGCATTGCCGCCCTGGGAGTCGCCACGGACTACGATCAGATTGGGCTTAAAACCGATCTGAGAGAAATTAACTCTCCCCAGGCTACCCACCATGTTGTCATGGTAGATGAACAATGTGGCAATTCTTCCCCTATGTTAAAGACCAGTTATGTCCGGATTCCCGATCCCTTCATGCCAGATTCCCGCGGAGGGACGGATGTCAATCAAGTACTGAACCTAAAGTCAGGCATCGGACCAGATTTGTTGGATAACATCCAGCAATCCAAGCTTCCAAATCCGGAAACTTCTTGGCCTTTGAGCCTCAGATCGGGCGGGGTTCCAAATTTAATTCCGCCCGCCCACCCAAACATAAGCGATCTATCTCAAATACGGCAAGAGCCCGATGAAACAGTACATCACTACTGGGCCAGATTCCTCCTGGTCATGGACAGGATAAAAGGCTGCCGTGAGGAAAGCGCAATCTCAATTTTCTGCAACAATTGCACGGACAAGGGAATCATGAACGCCATAAGTCATCGCGAAGTTACACGCCTAGCCGATCTGGCGACCATAGTACAAAAATACTGTGCGATGGAGAGTGCCTGGAAAACCGAAACCAGGTTTTGGGATAATCCGGCCCTGAATACAACCCTAGTTCGAAATAAAAGGGTGCGTCATACTCAAGCACCTGGGTTAAAAACCAAAAAGCAAAAAACCCCTAAAGGGCACAGAACCGTACTGGAGGGATGGCTCAATGGACCCTGTAAAATCCATAGTACGGAGGGCGCCACTCCAACACATAGCCTTCGAGCATGTTGGATATTACGGCAGGTGGCCAAAAGTGGCGAAGGCTTTCTAGCCCCGGGCAACCAGCCCAACAGTACTAGTACGGTATTAACAGTCTTCGAGACTTTCGCATCAAAAAACATGCGGAAACGAACAATCCGCAGCCTCGCCGAAGTCTACCAAGTAGCAACAACAAATCCATGGAGCGACACGGCTATCACCTTCAATGCCAGCGACAAACCTAAATTCCGAACAGCTCGAGCACCAGCCGCATTGGTCCTCAGTCCGATAGTGGACGACTTTCATCTTACCAAGGTACTCATGGATGGCGGCAGCGGATTAAACCTCATCTACGAGCGAAGCAGCACAACCTTCAGAGGAATAATCCCTAGTCGAGAAGTATGCTGCACAAGAAAAATCACACTAGACATAGTGTTCGGCTCGCCGGACAATTACAGGTCCGAAGAGGTCACGTTCCAAGTGGCCCCATTCGGCAGCGGATATCACACCTTGTTAGGGCGAGAGGCATTCACAATCTTCCAAGCTATACCCCGTTACGGGTACATGAAGCTCAAAATGCCCGGGCCCAATGGAGTAATCACTCTTGTCAGTGATCCAGATATAGCACTCCGCGCTAAAAATAAGACAGCCGCACTGGCCCTAGAGGCACTATCCGAAGCCCTAGCGGCGGAGGAACTCACTGCGCTGCGCTCCACGGTGGATAGGGACGATGTGATACTCGATAAGAGGTCTAAGTCCACCTCTTTTAAACCAGCGGACGAAATAGTCAAATTCCAGGTCCATCCAACGGACCCTACAAAGACGGCCTCCATTGGGGCACAATTACATCCTGATGTAGAAGCCGCACTACGAGAATTCCTTCAGGAAAATTGGGACATTTTTGCCTGGCACCCTTCAGACATGCCAGGAATCCCACGCAGGCTGGCAGAACACAGCCTAAATATCCTAAAAGGATTCAAGCCAGTCAAACAGGCTCTTCGGCGATTTTTCGAACCCAAAAGACAGGCAATGGGAGAGGAGCTAGCCAAACTCTTAGAAGCTGGATTCATCAGAGATATAAAACATCCGGACTGGCTAGCCAACCTGGTAATGGTACCAAAAAAGGACAAATCCTGGCGCCTTTGTGTTGATTTCAAAGACCTCAACAAGGCATGTACACAGGACCCTTTCCCTCTCCCTCGCATCGACCAAATCATCGACACCACCGCAGGGCACGATTCATTGTGCTTCCTCGACGCATACTCTGGATACCATCAAATCAAGATGGCGGAAAAAGACCAGGCTGCAACGGCATTCATTACTCCGTACGGACCATTCTACTTCAACACAATGCCCTTCCGACTCAAAAACGCCGGCGCAACATATCAGCGCATGACTCAGATATGTCTGGCCACCCAGATAGGCAAAACAGTGGAGGCGTACGTAGACAATGTGGTCATTAAGACCAAACACGTCGAAACTCTAATAGACGATTTGAGGCTTACATTTGACAACCTCCAAGCATACGACATTAAGCTCAACCCGGAAAAATGAGTTTTCGGCGTACCAGCCGGAAAGCTCTTGGGCTTCATTGTATCCAGTAGAGGAATTGAAGCAAACCCAGCCAAGATCCGGGCTCTGTCACAATTGGATATCCCAAAAGACCTCAAACAAATACAAAAATTGACGGGATGTGTGGCGGCTCTAAGACGCATCATCTCCCGTTTGGGAGAAAAGGCGCTGCCCCTCTATCTCCTCATCCGGCGCACCGAACACTTTGAATGGACGGATGCTGCCATGGCCGGACTCGAAGAAATTAAGGCCATATTGGCAACAAATCCCGTCCTAGCCGCGCCCAACTTGGGCGAACCTATGTTATTATATATCGCGACAACACATCAAGTTGTCAGCGCCGTACTCGTCGTCGAACGAGAAACAGAAGGGCAAAAATTCCCTCTTCAAAAACCAGTGCACTACGTATCCACTGTCTTAACTCCATGCAAGTCCCGGTACCCAAATTATCAAAAGAAAGCGTATGCGGTGTTCATGGCATCCCGGAAGCTGCGACACTACTTTCAAGAGTGTTCCATAACGGTGGCCTCCGAAGTACCTCTCAACGATATTATAAATAATCGTCGACGCGACGGGCAGGATTGCAAAATGGGCCATTGAGCTCTTACCGTTTGACATAACCTACAAACCACGGCGAGCTATCAAGTCGCAAGGTTTGGCTCACTTCATCGCCGAATGGACCGAAGCTGAACTCCCTAAAGAGTACGGTGTATATTCCAATTGGATCATGCATTTCGACGGCTCCAAAATGTTGGCTGGCTTGGGGGCTGGCGTCGTCTTGACGTCCCCAACCGGAGACACAGTCCAATACGTACTTCAAATAATGTACACGGACTCCAACAATGCAGCCGAATACGAGGCCCTTCTACATGGCCTCCGGATGGCAATCTCCATGGGTATTCAACAACTAGAGGTGCGCGGGGATTCAAACCTCGCAATATCCCAAGTAAATGGAGACTTTGATGCCAAGGATCCGAAAATGGCAGCCTACTGTAACATCGTCCTAAAAATGTCAGCCCGGTTCGAAGGACTCAAATTCCACCATGTAGCCCGGGATAATAACCAGGAAGCAGATGTGTTGGCACGCATCGGTGCAAAACGCGATGCCGTCCCTCCAAACATCTTCCTGGAATGGCTCTTTAAGCCATCCGTATTATGGGAAGAGGAGCCCGGAAATAACAACCCGGAACCAACTGCACCACCCAACACAGAACATTCTGACACAATCGGTGGCTCAGCCAATGAAATAACACCTTCAGCCCACGAAATAATGGCAGTAATTGCCCCGTGGACGGAACCATTCCTAGCCTACTTAATCAGGCAGGAACTTCCCGAAGACCAAAATGAGGCCCACTGCATAGTTCGGCGATCTAAAGCCTACAAGGTCCATGAGGGAGAACTTTATAAGAAAAGTACAACCGGAGTCCTTCAAAGGTGTATCTCCGAAGAGGAAGGGCGAAATCTCCTGGCTGAAATTCACGCCGGACTCGGCAGGCACCACGCTGCAGCCCGGGCCCTTGTAGGCAAGGCCTTCCGTACAGGATTTTATTGGCCGACAGCCCAGGCAGATGCTCAGGACTTAGTCCAATGATGCATTGGTTGCCAGCTCTTTGCTAATCAAAGCCACATGCCACCCACCGCCCTCAAAACTATACCCATCACTTGGCCGTTCGCGGTCTGGGGGCTTGACATGGTTGGACCCCTTAAAGGGGGAACCCACAAGCACAAATACTTATTGGTCATGGTGGACAAATTCACCAAATGGATAGAGTCCAAGCCGGTTAAAACGGCAGAATCCGGACCTGTGATAGACTTCATATCCGGGGTAGTACACCATTTTGGCGTCCCCCACAGCATCATCACTAATAACGGCACGAATTTCACGGTCGACGAGGTTAAACTCTGGTGCAAAAACATGGGAATCAAGCTCGACTACGCTTCAGTCCACCACCCTCAAACTAACGGTCAAGTGGAACGAGCAAATGGTCTAATCATGAGCGGCATTAAACCCAGATTAGTGTGGTCCCTCACAGAATCTAACACGCACTGGTAGAGGAGCTCGACTCCGTATTCTGGGGGCTGCGGACCACGCCAAACCGCACTACCGGATTCACACCATTTTTTGTGGTATACGGCGCCGAGGCAGTTTTGCCCTGCGATATAATTCATGACTCACCTCGCGTGCGCATGTACGAAGAAAGAGAAGCCGAGTTGGATCGGCAGGACAGTTTGGACGCCTTAGAGGAGGAGCGCGACGTGGCAAAATCCCTTTCTGCATTCTATCAGCAGCAGGCTCGAAGATATCAAAGCAGAGAAGTACGGGCCAAAACTTACAATGTTGGCGAGCTAGTTCTACGCCTGCCAGATAAGAAAAAGGACAAACTTAAGCCCAAGTGGGAAGGTCCCTTCATCATCGACCAAGTCCTTACCGGCGGTGCATACCGTCTACGCAACGCATCTAACAACCGACTCGAGCCAAACCCATGGAACGCAGCCCGTCTCCGAAGATTCTATGCCTAGCGCCAGACTCAGAGTTCATCTCCTTCCTCCGTCCACCTTTCATATTTTTTTGCTGTCTTTGTTTTCCCTCCTTTTTCCTCCCTCTTTCAGTACAAGCCTCTTGAGGGCTGATCTGCGCTTTGTTCGCGCTTACTCGATGTGCTACTCGCACTCGTTATACCTAGGGGCTTCTTTAACAGAAGCTTATCTATATGGGCTTCATGCCCAACACATGTGGCATACTTCCGCATGTACCTTTTACTCACCATTATATGCATCGATATGACTAAAGTTTTGGCCAAGCCGGGTTGCCTGGCTCATGTGCTTACCCCCACGTTCCCGTTTGTTCGGCTAGGAGGTAAAGGGAGCACCTCCGCGATTGTTACTGCCGGGTCAGCCGGATGTGTACCTAAGACTGGGTGAAGCCGAAGGCTAGCGTTCTTAAGGGAATATTCGGTTGGTGACCTGAAAGATGATTTATTACTTATTTATTGATCTGCCCCCAGATGCTTTTTCTGCTCTTTTCGCAGTCCGGTCATGCACTTTAGGGCATGCTTCCCAGGGAAAGGAACCCCTAACGGAACTATTCTCCCTGGAAGATGTTTCTTACTAACCATGTAATATAACATAGCTAGTTGGGCACTTATCTGATAAAGCACTTATGACCCCTACGCCTTGTCTCCATGCATGCCCCGGTTTTTTTATAACCGTAAGGGTATTTGGACACACTCCGGACTGTTGGGTCCCGAGGTTGAAGCGAAAAGGTCCGCAAAGACAAACGATCTACAATCCGGCTAGAAGGCATTTCACATGTCATTTTAAATTACATCGTCAAACTGACTGATTGTACTCCTCTTCAATCCCATTTAACAGGCTGTCTAATTTACAGTCGTGTTGGGAATATTTCGCGGCCAACTCTACTTGGCCGTACATCAGGCTCATAGGGATCTCCTTCCCATTGGGCCCCGCAGGTCCGACCTCGGCCATGTGGTTTGGATCAGACTACGGGTACCGCGTCTTCACCATGGCCTAGGCCTCCCTCGCGCCTTGACGGCAGGCTGATATCTTCCATAGACGGAGATGCTGCCGTACTCCCTGAAGCTTCTCAGCAAGCCCTCCAAGACCCTCGGGTAGGGAGACAGAAGGCCATAAGGCCTGAACGATGCTGCTCATCGCCTGCCGAACACGTTCATGCAGTTGCAGCAGCTCGGGAAGAGGGTCTCCCGTGGAACTAGGCATCTCCTCCGCCGGACGACCCGTGAGCACACCTCCAGACACATTTCTGTCAATCGACTTCCTCGCCGAACTATTCTTTTCAAAAGAGTTTGCTCAAGCACTTACTATAAATGCCGCGACGAAGCCGCCGATTCTCCTTTACGGAGTTAGACAGCTGGACCCGAACATCTTTTAGTTCTTCGCCCAGCTGGGTGTTGGCATCTTGGAGCTTGTTCCTCTCCTGCTGCACCCTCATAAGCACCTTCTCGCCGGCCTTCAGCTGGCGCAGCAGATGTTGCTTGTCCGGATCTAGTCCGGCACCCTCTGCAATATTATTGTCAGACTATACACACGCCGCACTTCATAAACTATTTCTCTTTTCGAAATATGAATTACCAGAGGGGGTCTCGGTGGCTCCCCCGGCAACGGCTAGTGCGGCCTCAAGTTGGGCCTTGCATTCTTGAAGCTCCTGGGATAGGTGGGTATTCTTCTCTGTTAGATCTTGCATAACAAATGATCCTTAAATCAGTTAGTTTAACTATTTTACGTCTCGGGGGCTACTGGCATATATAACTATTAAAATTCCTCACCCGTATGTCTTTTACATACTGCTCCGTGGCTCTGGTTAAACCATCTTGAGTAGCACGGAGGTGGGCATCTCCCGCATTAAAGGCACTCAGCGCCTCTGGGGAGAAACACGCGTCACGAAGAACTGTCCGACGGCGCCTGTGATTCATGACGCTCTCCACCTCAGACCTGATGGCGGACAACCTGTCAGCATCCTCCGTTGGAGGAGCATCCGGCTCGCGCCTTGCGCTCGCCTCCCTCTCCGGACCAGGCGTTGGAGCTTGGCTGGCGGAGGCTTGGTTGTGAACCTCTCCGGACTCAGTCCGGCAAGCGCTCTTTCTCCTGGAAGAATCACGAGCATTAATATACCTCCCAGGAGTCTTTCCCTTAAAGGACAATGGTCCACCATACCTTTGCGGCGATGTTTCGATTCGTGCCGCATTCCTCTTCCGCCTGCTAGGCCGCACTGACCTTGGTTGGTCGGTCGCCGCGAGCTCGGCTTCCCGCCGAAAAGGCACCTCCTGCGAGGCACCGTCGGTACACGGTGGTCAAAAATAAGAATTAAAAAGGTAACGGTGTCAGGACTTCGGTCATACTCACCTGGGAAGCTGGGGATAAACCGGGGCAGTCAGCCATAATGGCGACTAGAGCATTGTCTATGCTGAGCTGGTGGAACACCCCATCAAACAGTTCCACCGTTATGTCCGGATCCTCTCCGGCGGCCGGATCAAGGGATCTTCCCGGATCCTCGGGTTGTAGAGTTGGGCTTTCTATGCCCTCCACATCCCGGCACAGTTCCTGCGTCGAAATCATAAAGTAAGACACTTATCTTCGAAAGCACGGATCAGATATATAAACATCCGCTTACCCAGCTCCGAGGGTTATTCATGGAGAATCCATTCAATGGACTCGTGCGGAGGAAGTCCTCCTTCTCCCCCTTGTACAAGCCGGACAGGATCTTCACCAGATCGGCGGCCGATCCCAGCCCCTTGCGGCCATGACGGGTGGCGTCATTTTCCCCGTTGAAATCCCACATGGGGTAGCCCCTATATTGGAGCGGCTACAGCCCTCGCATAATGCATGTGGCCATGACTCCAATCATGGTTAATCCATAATGGGCCAGTAACCGTATCCGGCCCATCAGATAATGGACACTCCTATCATCTTCCAGTTGAGGGCTCTGCGGGCGCCAACTCAGGCGTTTCTTCAAAGGAGCGTTGCTAAACTCTGGGAGGCCGATCCGAACTGGATCCGGCAGCGGGGCGTCTTCCATATAGAACCACTCCGAAGGCCAGTCTTCGGACGCCTTCTTCGGGGTTCCGGATAGATATCCGGTCCCGGCGATGCGCCATATTTCGGCTCCGCCCACTTGATATATCGACCCCTCGTGAGAATGGGGTACGAGGCAAAACAGTCTCTTCCACATTGCAAAATGGGGCGCGATGCCCAAGAACAGCTCGCAAACAGCTACAAATCCTGCGATGTGCAAAATGGAGGCAGGTGTGAGGTGGTGAAGTTGGAGTCCGTAGAACTCCAGGAGCCCCCAGAGAAACGGATGTATGGGAAATCTGAGTCCCCTTATTAAGTAAGGGACGAAGCATAGCCGCTCTCCTTTGGCGGGATTGGGGACACTCTCCGCCTGCTTCCCACCCTTGTAGGTGGCCAGTGCGGCTCGAACCGGAACCATAAAGGCTGGGGGAAGGTATCCCTCTGCTTGGAGCATCACTAACTCGCTATGCGGGACTGAGCATCTCCTCCAATCTCCTGGCTGAGGACTGGGAGCGCAAGAAGAGGAGCCACATCGACTATCCATGTTGGAATGGATTCTTGTCAGATGCGCTTCAATGAGTACTTGCGGAAGGAGGATGGTGTGATTCGGATCTGGATCCACGCCTCTCTTATAGGCGACTTATTCGCGCAGCTAGGGGGGTAAAACGTAAAAATACCCTGGCTTTTCGCATTCATGCAACACGTGGAAGAGGGCCATTATTGGACGTGGAAGCCAAGGAGCGCAACATTTATGAAGAAACCGGACACTATTCGGCTAACACATGGAACATGGAGGAGAACCCGCCCTGCAAACGCCGAAGACAACATACGCATCGGACTCGTCGTCATTGAAGCCTGGTTCGGGGGCTACTGAGGGACTTCAGGACTAGGGGGTGTCCGGATAGCCGAACTATCATCATCGGCCGGACTCCAAGACTATGAAGATACAAGATTGAAGACTCCGTCCCGTGTCCGGATGGGACTTTCCTTGGCAAGGAAGGCAACCTTGGCGACACGAATATGTAGATCTCCTACTATTGTAACCGACTCTATGTAACCCTAGCCCTCTTCGGTGTCTATATAAATCGGATGGCTTTAGTTCGTAGGACGAACAACAATCATACCATAGGCTAGCTTCTAGGGTTTAGCCTCCTTGATCTCGTGGTAGATCTACTCTTGTAATACCCACATCATCAATATCAATCAAGCAGGACGTATGGTTTTACCTCCATCAAGAGGGCCCGAACCTGGGTAAAACATCGTGTCCCTTATCTCCTGTCACCATCCGCCTAGACGCACAGTTCGGGACCCCCTACCCGAGATCCGCCGGTTTTGACACCGACAATGTTCCTTATCCAACTGATATTTTCCTGTGCCCATCTATGAGTTTATCAATTCTTGAATCTGAGGTGCATATCCACAGCTCCACTTCTGATCTGCTGCAGTCCTCTTGATTGTTTCAACTATAAGGCTCATGACTTTGAATTTCTGTGGCACATCAAATAAATGCAACATATTGATGGCATGCCCTCTGATCATGTTATGGTCACCAGACTTGGGCAACAAAGTGTGCCTCGGAATCCAATTTATGGTAGCCAACCCTGACAGCAGAAAGTGAACCGATCCAAAAGTGAAAGTCTCTAGGGCTTTGTCTGGGATCCCCTTGTACATGTGTGAAAGTGCAACTATCCCTAGGTGGTTTTGGTAATTCATAACAACATATAGCTCATTGAGCTAATGCTATTCCAAGACTATTGTTTCAGGAAAGCTCAATGAATGGCATGGCATGGATGATGAAAGTGGATCCCTCAAAATACTAAGGACAAAGGATTGGCTCAAGCTCAAAAGCTCAAGACTCTTCATTTTACATTTTAGTGATCCAATATCACATTGAGTCTATAGGAAAAGCCAATACTATCAAGAAGGGATGAGGTGTTGCTTAATGAGCCTCTTGCTTCATGTGCTTAGTGATATGCTCCAAAACCCTCAACTACTTTCCCACATCCACAAATGACCTAAACCTAAAGCCAAAATCGGTCACACCGATTCTTTCTATCCGGCGCCACCGATTCCAAAAGTCATAGCCACTGCCACAAACCCTAAGAAAATCGGTCTTACCGATAGGGATCTCGGTCTCACCAAGATGGGATTGTAACCTCTCTGTTTCCCTTCGTAACGTTTCGGTCTAACCGAAGTGAGCGATCGGTCCCATCGTGATTGCAATGTAAACTCTCAGTTTCATTTTTGTAACATTTCGGTCTCACCAAAAAGAGCAAATCGGTCCCACCGAGTTTACCTGACCAACTCTCTCGAAAGCTTATTACCAAAATCGGTCTTACCGAGTTTGTGTAATCGGTCTTACCGAGATTACGTTATGCCCTAACCCTAACAGAATCGGTCTCACCGAGATGCATGTCGGTCCCACCAAAAATCACTAACGGTCACTAGGTTTAGTAAATCGGTCCGACCGAGTTTAACTATTCGGTCCCACCGAGTTTGGTAAATTGTGTGTAACGGTTAGATTTTGTGTGGAGGCTATATATACCCCTCCACCTCTTCATTCGTGGAGAGAGCCATCAGACTAAACCTACACTTCCAACTTACCATTTCTGAGAGAGAACCACCTACTCATGTGTTGAGGCCAAGATATTCCATTCCTACCATATGAATCTTGTTCTCTAGCCTTCCCCAAGTTGCTTTCCACTCAAACCCTCTTTCCACCAGATCCAAATCCTATGAGAGAGAGTTGAGTGTTGGGGAGACTATCATTTGAAGCACAAGAGCAAGGAGTTCATCATCAACGCACCATTTGTTACTTCTTGGAGAGTGGTGTCTCCTAGATTGGCTAGGTGTCACTTGGGAGCCTCCAACAAGATTGTGGAGTTGAACCAAGGAGTTTGTAAGGGCAAGGAGATCGCCTACTTCATGAAGCTCTACCGCTAGTGAGGCAAGTCCTTCGTGGGTGACGGCCATGGTGGGATAGACAAGGTTGCTTCTTCGTGGACCCTTCGTGGGTGGAGCCCTCCGTGGACTTGTGCAGCCGTTACCCTTCGTGGGTTGAAGTCTCCATCTACGTGGATGTATGATAGCACCACCTATCGGAACCACGACAAAAACATCCGTGTCTCCAATTGCGTTTGAATCCTCCAAACCCTTCCCTTTACTTTCTTGCAAGTTGCATGCTTTATTTCCTCTGCCTATACACTCTTTGCATGCTTGCTTGTATTGTGTGATGATTGCTTGACTTGTCCTAAAATAGCAAAAATCTGCCAAACTCTAAAATTGGGAAAAGGTTAAGTTTTTATTGGTCAAGTAGTCTAATCACCCCCCCTCTAGACATACTTCAAGGTCCTACAAGTGGTATCAGAGCCTTGGTCTCCATTTGCTTTGATTTCCATAGCTTTTGGTGGTCATAGCCCTGGTTTCACAACCTAGGAGAGTATGGCGTCTAGCGAGGGAAATTATCACCGTAGAGGTCCTTACTTTGATGGTACTAATTTTGCTAGTTGGAAGCATAAGATGAAAATGTATATTCTTGGACATAACCCCGCCGTTTGGGCAATTATTTGTATTGGCTTGCAAGGTGAATTCTTCGATGGGAACCGTGAAGCTAATGCGGAAGAATTGAAGATGCTGCAATACAACGCTCAAGCATGTGACATCATCTTCAACGGATTGTGCCCCGAAGAATTTAACAAAATCAGCCGTCTTGAGAATGCAAAGGAAATTTGGGATACTTTGATTGATATGCATGAAGGTACTGAGTCCGTCAAGGAATCCAAGTTGGATGTGCTCCAAGGTCAGCTTGACAAGTTCAAAATGAAGGATGGTGAAGGTGTCGCTGAAATGTACTCTAGGCTAGCTCTTATCACAAATGAGATTGCCGGCTTAGGGAGTGAAGAGATGACCAACAAATTCATCATCAAGAAAATCCTAAGAGCATTGGATGGAAAGTATGATACCGTGTGCACATTGATCCAAATGATGCCAAACTACAAAGATCTCAAGCCAACGGAAGTCATTGGAAGGATTGTTGCTCATGAGATGTCACTCAAGGATATGGAGGAACTTCACAACAAGTCAAGTGGTGCTTACAAAGCCTCAAGTGAAGCCCCCACATCATCAAGTGAGAAACAAATCTTCAATGAAGAATTGAGCTTAATGGTGAAGAACTTCAACAAATTCTACAAGAGTAGAAGCAAATAAAGAAGCTCCAAGTCAAGGTCTTACAATGACAGGAGATCTTCTAGTCGAGAGCGCAATTGCTACAATTGTGGGAGGCCTGGACACTACTCCAATGAGTGTACGACACCCTACAAAAGAAGAGAAGATTCTCCAAGAAGAAGGAGCAAAAGAGAAGAATCACCACCAAGAGAGAGGAGGAGTAGAGAAGATCGTTATGAACGAAGACCCTCACGGAGAAGCAAGGATTCGGAAAGGAAGGACAAGTCATCAAGGAGCTACACAAAACAAAGACATCAAGCTCATGTTGGAGCATGGGTTTTCGGCTCCGACTCCGACAAACACTCCGAGAGAAGCTATCACTCCGATTCCGAATACACTCAAGATGAAGGTGTTGCCGGTCTAGCACTTGTGTCAACCAACTCCTACGACCTATTTGATTCACCAAATGAAGGAATTGGAAGATGCTTCATGGCCAAAGGTCCAAAGGTAACACATCCCGAGTATGTTGATTTTAATAGTGATGAAGATGACTTGCTTGTGGATGATGATTTACTTGTTGACAACTCTAGTGATGAATGCTATGATGAAACGTCAATTAATCATGCTAATCAAATGAATGACAATGATAAGGAGAAAATTGAGATTCTAACTAAAGAACTAAACACTCTTAAGTTGGCTCATGAAACTATCTTCGAAGATCATTGAGAACTTTTAAGGGCTCATGAGAAGTTACGCTTTGAAAAGCTCAATCTTGAGCAAGAGCATGAGTTCTTAAAGGCAATCAATGATGATCTCCGCAAGAAAAGTTCTTCTTACATTGCCAAGTGTTTACTCTTATCTACTTACATGCCTCAAGTCAAGTCTAGTAACAAGTACAAGAAAGATACTTCCTCTAGTAGTAACAATAATAATGTCAAATCCAATGTTGTTGCTTCTAGTAGTTCTCTTGATTCCACTAATGATTCGCTTAGCCAAGTTACACTAGAGCAAGAAAATAGTTTATTGAAGGGAATCATAGAGAAAGGTGTTTACAAGAGCCTTGCCGGGAGTAAGCAATTCGAGGAAATTGTACGCAAGCAAGGAAGACACCGGAAGAATCAAGGTGTTGGTTTTGAACGAAAGTTCAACGCCAATGGAGTTGAGTGGGAAGAAGATCAATACCCCAAGACAAAGTTTGTTCCTCAACAAGAGAAGTATGATCCTACTTCCTTCAAGGGGACACAAGCTCAAGATGATCTTCCACCACAAGACCACTAGAACAAAGGCAAGGACAAGCTTCAAGAAGAGATTGATGCATTTGACAAAGCACCTAAAGCCTCGTTCAAGTGGGTCCCCAAGACTACGTCAAGTTCTACTTCATCAAGTACAACTACAACTCCAAGGATTCCCATCAGGATGATGTGGATCCCGAAGAAGAAGAACTAGAGAGTTCTTGAGGGTGACTCCGCCAACATTCTTCACTCATATCATTTTGGCAAGAACAAGTGCAATCAACCTTCACATCTTGCACTAGTTCAAGGAGTCACAAACTCTCATGTTGGTAAGGCAAGGGACAAGGTAACCTAATGTTTTCATGGACATCATCTTGTGTGTGTGCATCACTCTATGTCTATGGATATTCTTGTTTGTTCCTTGTGGGACTAACCCATGTAGGTAAGTTGAAAGTGCAACTCACTCCAAAGTATTGCTCCAAATGATCTACATCAACATTGAGCATATACATCTTCAACACCGACATGAAGTCATCATCGACAAAACCCAAGGTTAATTCATCCCTCTAAGGGGGGATCTCACATCTAGGGGGAGCTTAACTCTAAGAACTAAGTCAAAGCAACTCTAATGGTGTGAACACATTAATGCATTATGTAAAAGTGGTAACCCCACTAGAGCTTAAACGATGAGTATGACCTATGATCAAATGTTCTCATTTGACTCCTAAGTCAATATACTCATATATAGATGACCTAGTCATCGCCAATTGTTTGATAGATGCTAGAATTGGTTGTGCATGCTTTGCCACATATTTCAATTGCCATCTTATTGTGTGAGCATGTTGGTGCATATTTTACTCATTCAAGGACATCCACTCGTTGTTTTGACTGTTTCTTTTCTTTGTGCCAAGTGGATGGACAAGAATGCCTAAGAACCTTCTTTAGCTATCTATGCTTTTCTCGTCTCAAACTCTATTCATGCTACATCACAAAATTTGATCAATTCAGATTCGAACCACTCTGCGTGAGGAGCACTCGGAGTCCCCGATTCGTCATAGACTTAAACTTCCAAAACCTCTTAGTGATTCTCGGTCTAACCGATCCTTCCATTTCGGTCCTACCGAGATCATCAAGTTGATCTGAGTTTTCAATCTCGGTGCAACCGATTTGAACTTTTCGGTCTCACCGATTTGCTATAACTGAACACAGTTATGCATCTCGGTGCCACCGAGTTGTTCCACTCGGTCACACTAACAGGGTCGGGCTATATATAGCCACGGGCAAAATTTTGGAAATTTCTCCGAAACCCTTCGCCCGCGCAACAGCTCGCTCTGCCATCGTGGTCTCCGGATCGTCTCCTCGTCGCAAGCAGCCTCCTGTCGCAGGTCTTCGCCACCGTCAACAGATTTCGTCCCCGCTGTTGCCGCCGTAGCAAGTCCATCACCAAGTTAGGGTATGGACTTGATCTTTGTGCTATCCACGTCTGATTCCTAGCACATTGCTTTCATATTGATTCTTGCCACAATTGAAACCCTTCTATCCAGCCAAAGTAGTTCATAGATTAGATGTGATTCGAATTTTTAGGTTTAGGTTTCCGCCAAAACCATCTCGGACCCACCGAGTTGAAAAACTCGGTCTCACCGATTTGGCTTATGCCATTGCACTAGTGACTCTCGGTCTGGCCGAGAATTACTAATCGGTGCAACCGATTTGAGGATTCTATGAAACCCTAGCAGTCTCGGTACCACCGAACTGAAACTCGGTCCAACCGAGATCATCAGTTTAGGTTCCAAAACTGCTTCGGTATCACCGAGTTTGAAAGTCGGTGGATCCGAAATGCTTTCTGTGGAAAACTAAAACTGAACTTTTGAGTCATTCTTTTGCAAAAACCTCTGCATTTTGTGATGCTCATCTTTTCTACCTCATCTATAACTCTTCACAGGGTCAGCAGTCAGCTTTTGTAGTATGTCTGATCAAAGTGACAGCCAGAACTGGCCAGAAGAGCAGATGGACTTGAGTAAGGGCACTAGTCCCTCCAGTACTTCAGATGAAGGGAGCAGAAGTACTCCTAGCAATTTGCCTAAGGCTGCAACTAGGCAAAGGAGGAAAAGAACTTCAGATTCAGAGGATGAAGACTACAAGGCTGAAGAAGATGAGGCTACTTCCAAGAAACTGGTGCTCAAGAAGGAATATGGCTCAGCAAAGGATATAAAGCTAGGCATGAAGATTAAAAGGCCTACAAGGAGGCAACCTATGCCCAAGGCCAGAGCATCAACTCAACTGCCTGAAAATCCTGATCCCAAAGAGCCAGCTGATGAAAGCAAGAGGAGGAAGGAAAGGGTCAAGAAGACCATGGCCAGACTTGTTGGGCAACCTTCCATGATGGAAGAGGAAGAGCTTGCTGCACCAGCACCAAAGGCACCTAAGCTTATGGGTGATGCAATCAGATCAGGGGCTGCAACATCTAAGCCCAAGAAAGCACCCAAAGCTACCCACAAGGCCAAGTCTGCACCAAAGAGGAATACCAGGAGTATTCCAGCTGCTGAGAAGAACAAGGCCCCAATGCCCAATGTTGCTGAGGAGGAAGATGAAGAAGGACAGGTTCTAAGAAAGCTCAAGCCCAAGATACCAGACCACAATGATGCCCATCCTGTGGCTGAGGACATGAAAATCAGGAAGGATTCAGGGCTGAGACTGTGGAGAATGGCAGATCCATATGCCACAAGGAGAAGAACTGCTGTTGATTACAGGTTCCATACAAAGGAACAGCAAGACTTCTATGAGACAATCTTATTGGACAAGAAGCCCATAGTTTGTGACATGAGGTGGGTTGATTGGAAATTCATCAAGGAGAATGAACAACAATATCCTGGAGTGCAAGCCAGCTTTGTTGCTTGTGGAGTTGCAGATTTTGTTGGGCAAAAGCTCACAAATTGGAATGATGAACTTATCATGCAATTCTACTCCACAGCACATTTTTACCCGGATGGGAGAATTGTTTGGATGTCTGAAGGTACAAGGTACCAATCTACTGTAGAAGAATGGGCAAGTCTGATCAATGCCCCAAAGGAAAATGATGATGATCTGGACATTTATGCAAAGAAGAAGATGGGACACAATACCATGGCTCACATGTACAAGGAGATCCCAGACAAAGCCCTAGAGACTTTCTCTTTTGGATCAGTCCACTTTCTGCTGTCAGGGCTGGCTACTATCAATTGGATTCTGAGGCACACTCTGTTGCCCAAGTCAGGTGACCATAACATGATCAGAGGGCATGCCATCAACATGTTGCATTTATTTGATGTGCCACAAAAATTCAAAGTCACGAGCCTTATGGTTGAAACTATCAAGAGGACTACAGCAGATCAGAAGAGGAGCTATGGATATGCACCTCAGATTCAGGAATTGATCAACTCAAAGATGGGAACTAGCAAATATCAGTTGGATAAGGAACACTTTCCACTTTATCCAGTCTTTGAGGACAATGAGGTTGTCAGGAATGAACATGATCCATCATCGGATCAAGCTCAGGAGAAGAAAGAAAAGGCAAGGAAGGAGAAGGCTGCCAAGATGCCAACTCAAGAGGAGGCATCTGAATATTTCTTGAAAACCAAACAGGAGCAGCTTGGTTACTTGATAGCATCATCTCTGAGGATTGAGAAGGGGTTGGCCACCCTAACTCAAAACCAGGAGAGCCTGGAAAGAATCATGGAACGAAAATTCTATGATCTAGATGTCAAGGTAACTGAGATTCAGTCAGTTGTGGAGCAGCTGCAGGATGACATGCAGGAGAGGAAGGGCAAGACAACCACCAATGTGTTTGCCAGAGTGCTCAGAGCCCAGAGGTCAGTTGCAGAGCTAGTGTCAGACACTAGAGCAACAACTTCAGCACCAGCTACTGCCCCTTCAGCTCCAGTGCAACCAGCTTCAGCATCAACTCCAGCACCCTCTACATCAACTGAAGCCTTCTTCCTTGGAGTCATCAGGACACCACCACCAGAAGATCAAGCCTGAGAGTCGATCTAGCACTATGCATTTTCTATGAACTTTTTGGTAACTTGTTGCCAAAGGGGGAGAAAAATGTATAGATCATAGGCTTCGAGAGAGAGTGTTTCTTTTGTTTTCTCTTGCTTTTGGTGTGTTTATATTTGTTTGCTTTTTGGTTGAGATACTATGCTTGTGAGACATTGATGATCATGTGTTTGATCATAAGCTACACTTATGCATGCTTGATATTATCTTATCTATCTCATGTGATCACTCACTATGCTTGGTGATGAGTGCATGTATTCATTGTTTATTATTTTGAGCGCTCCACCAAGATGTATGTGACATGGAAGAGTAACCCATGAGCCTAATTCATTGTGCATTTGCAGTCCAAAGCAAATCTAAAACTATACACAAATTTAGGGGGAGCTCTTGCTTATCACATACGTCTCAAAGCGACGATGTTATTTAAATGTTATTATCATTTGTCGAAGCTTTGATCTATATGTTGTCATCAATTACCAGAAAGGAGGAGATTGAAAGTGCAACTATCCCTAGGTGGTTTTGGTAATTCATAACAACATATAGCTCATTAAGCTAATGCTATTCCAAGACTATTGTTTCAGGAAAGCTCAATGAATGGCATGGCATGGATGATGGAAGTGGATCCCTCAAAATACTAAGGACAAAGGATTGGCTCAAGCTCAAAAGCTCAAGACTCTTCATTTTACATTTTAGTGATCCAAGATCACATTGAGTCTATAGGAAAAGCCAATACTATCAAGAAGGGATGAGGTGTTGCTTAATGAGCCTCTTGCTTCATGTGCTTAGTGATATGCTCCAAAACCCTCAACTACTTTCCCACATCCACAAATGACCTAAACCTAAAGCCAAAATCGGTCACACCGATTCTTTCTATCCGGCGCCACCGATTCCAAAAGTCATAGCCACTGCCACAAACCTAAGCAAATCGGTCTTACCGATAGGGATCTCGGTCTCACCGAGATGGGATTGTAATCTCTCTATTTCCCTTCGTAACGTTTCGGTCTAACCGAAGTGAGCGATCGGTCCCACCGAGATTGCAATGTAAACTCTCTATTTCCTTTTTGTAACATTTCAGTCTCACCGAAAAGAGCAAATTGGTCCCACCGAGTTTATCTGACCAACTCTCTGGAAAGCTTATTACCAAAATCGGTCTTACCGAGTTTGCGTAATCGGTCTTACCTAGATTACGTTATGCCCTAACCCTAACAGAATTGGTCTCACCGAGATGCATGTCGGTCCCACCGAAAATCACTAATGGTCACTAGGTTTACTAAATCGGTCCGACCGAGTTTAACTATTCGGTCCCACCGAGTTTGGTAAATTGTGTGTAACGGTTAGATTTTGTGTGGAGGCTATATATACCCCTCCACCTCCTCTTCACTCGTGGAGAGAGCCATCAGACTAAACCTACACTTCCAACTTACCATTTCTGAGAGAGAACGACCTACTCATGTGTTGAGGCCAAGATATTCCATTCCTACCATATGAATCTCGATCTCTAGCCTTCCCCAAGTTGCTTTCCACTCAAACCCTCTTTCCACCAGATCCAAATCCTATGAGAGAGAGTTGAGTGTTGGGGAGACTATCATTTGAAGCACAAGAGCAAGGAGTTCATCATCAACGCACCATTGGTTACTTCTTGGAGAGTGGTGTCTCCTAGATTGGCTAGGTGTCACTTGGGAGCCTCCAGCAAGATTGTGGAGTTGAACCAAGGAGTTTGTAAGGGCAAGGAGATCGCCTACTTCGTGAAGATCTACCGCTAGTGAGGCAAGTCCTTCGTGGGCGACGGCCATGGTGGGATAGACAAGGTTGCTTCTTCATGGACCCTTCGTGGGTGGAGCCCTTCGTGGACTTGCGCAGCCGTTACCCTTCGTGGGTTGAAGTCTCCATCAACGTGGATGTACGATAGCACCACCTATCGGAACCACGCCAAAAACATCCGTGTCTCCAATTGCGTTTGAATCCTCCAAACCCTTCCCTTTACTTTCTTGCAAGTTGCATGCTTTATTTTCCACTGCCTATACACTCTTTGCATGCTTTCTTGTATTGTGTGATGATTGCTTGACTTGTCCTAAAATAGCTAAAGTCTGCCAAACTCTAAAATTGGGAAAAGGTTAAGTTTTTATTGGTCAAGTAGTCTAATCAGCCCCCCTCTAGACATGCTTCAAGATCCTACAATGTGTGCCATGGTATTGTGTCCCATTTTCTTCTTGGCATATACATCCATATCATCATCATTTTCCTTTGGGGCATTTATCAGACTTGCCCATTCTTCTACAGTGGACTGGTACCTTGTACCTTCAGACATCCAAACAATTTTTCCATCTGGGTAAAAATGTGTTGTGGAGTAGAATTGCATGATAATCTCATCATTCCAATTTGTGAGCATTTGCCCAACAAAATGTGCAACTCCACAAGCAACAAAGCTGTCTTGCACTCCCGGATAGTGTTGTTCATTTTCCTTGATGTATTTCTAGTCAACCCACCTCATGTCACAGACTATGGGCTTCTTGTCCAACAGAATTGTTTCATAGAAGTCTTGTTGTTCCTTTGTATGGAACCTGTAATCAATAGCAGTTCTTCTCCTTGTGGCATATGGATCTGCCATCCTCCACAGTCTCAGCCCCGAATCCTTCCTGATTCTCATGCCCCAGCCACATGATGGGCATCATTGTGGTCTGGTATCTTTGGCTTGAGCTTCCTTAGAACCTGTCCTTCTTCATCTTCCTCCTCAGCAACCTCAGGCACTGGGCCTTGTTCTTCTCAGCAGCTGGAATACTCCTGGTATTCCTCTTTGGTGCAGACTTGGCCTTGGGGGCAGCTTTGGGTGCTTCCTTGGGCTTAGCTGTTGTGGCCCTTGATCTGATTGCATCTCCCATAAGCTTAGGTGCCTTTGGTGCTGGTGCAGCAGGCTCTTCCTCTTCCATCATGGAAGGTTGCCCAACAACTCTGGCCATGGTCTTCTTGACCCTTTCCTTCCCCTTCTTGCTTTCATCAGCTGGCTCTTTGGGAACAGGATTTTCAGGCAGTTGAGTTGATGCTCTGGCCTTGGGCATAGGTTGCCTTCTTGCAGGACTTTTAATCTTCATGCCTGGCTTTATATCCTTTGCTGAGCCATATTCCTTCTAGAGCACCACTTTCTTGGAAGTAGCCTCATCTTCCTCAACTTTGTAGTCCTCATCCTCTGAATCTGAAGTTCTTTTCCTCCTTTGCCTAGTTGCATCCTTAGGCAAATTGCTAGGAGTACTTCTGCTCCCTTCATCTGAAGTACTGGAGGGACTAGTGCCCTCACTCAAGTTCATCTGCTCTTCTGCCCTATTCTGGCTGTCACTTTGATCAGACATACTGCAAAAGCTGACTGCTGACCCTGTGAAGAGTTATAGATGAGATAGAAAAGATGAGCATCACAAAATGCAGAGGTTTTTGCAAAAGAATGACTCAAAAGTTCAGTCTTAGTTTTCCACATAAAGCATTTCGGATCCATCAATTTTCAAACTCGGTGATACCGAAGCAGTTTTGGAACCTAAACTGATGATCTCGGTTGGACCGAGTTTCAGTTCGGTGGTACCGAGACTGCTAGGGTTTCACAGAATCCTCAAATCGGTTGCACCGATTAGTAATTCTCGGTCAGACCGAGAGTCACTAGTGCAATGGCATAAGCCAAATCGGTGAGACCGAGTTTTTCAACTCGGTGGGTCCGAGATGGTTTCGGCGGAAACCTAAACCTAAAAATTTGAATCACGTCTAATCTATGAACTACTTTGGCTTGATAGAAGAGTTTCAATCATGGCAAGAATCAATATGAAAACAATGTGCCAGGAATTAGACGTGGATAGCACAAAGATTAAGTCCATACCCTAACTTGGCGGTGGACTTGCTACGGCGGCAATGGCGGGGACGAAATCTGTTGACGGCGGCGGAGACTAGCGACAGGAGGCTGCTGGCGATGAGGAGACGATCCGGAGACCACGATGGCAGAGCAAGCTGTTGCGCGGGCGAAGGGTTTCGGAGAAATTTCCAAAATTTTGCCCGTGGCTATATATAGCCCGACCCTGTCGGTGTGACTGAGTGGAACAACTTGGTGGCACCGACATGCATAACTGTGTTCAGTTACAGCAAATCGGAAAGATCGAAAAGTTCAAATCGGTTGCACCAAGATTAAAAACTCAGATCAACTTGATGATCTCGGTAGGACCGAAATGGAAGGATCGGTCAGACCGAGAATCGCAAAGAGGTTTTGGAAGTTTAAGTCCATGACGAATCGGGGACTCCGAGTGCTCCTCACACAGAGTGGTTCGAATCTGACTTGATCAAATTTTGTGATGTAGCATGAATAGAGTTTGAGAAGAGAAAAGCATAGATAGCTAAAGAAGGTTCTTAGGCATTCTTGTCCATCCACTTGGCACACAGAAAAGAACCAAACAATCAAAACAACAAGTGGATGTCCTTGAATCAGTAAAATATGCACCAACATGCTCACACAATAAAATGTCAAATGAAATATGTGGCAAAGCATGCACAACCAATTCTAGCATCTATCAAACAATTGGCGATGACTAGGTCATCTATATATGAGTATATTGACTTAGGAGTCAAATGAGAACATTTGATCATAGGTCATACTCATCGTTTAAGCTCAAGTGGGGTTACCACTTTTACATAATGCATTAATGTGTTCACACCATTAGAGTTGCTTTGACTCAATTCTTAGAGTTAAGCTCCCCCTAGATGTGAGATCCCCCTTAGAGGGATGAACTGACCTTGGGTTTTGTCGATGATGACTTCATGTAGGTGTTGAAGATGTAGATGATCAACGTTGATGTAGATCATTTGGAGCCATCCTTTGGAGTGAGTTGCACTTTCAACTTGCCTACATGGGTTAGTCCCACAAGGAACAAACAAGAATATCCATAGACATAGAGTGATGCACACACAAGATGATGTCCATGAAAACATTAGGTTACCTTGTCCCTTGCCTTACCAACATGAGGGTTTGTGATTCCTTGAACCAGTGCAAGATTTGAAAGTTGATTGTACTTGTTCTTGCCAAAATGATATGAGTGAAGAATGTTGGCGGAGTCACCCTCAAGAACTCTCTAGTTCTTCTTCTTCGGGATCCACATCATCTTGATGGGAATCCTTGGAGTTGTAGTTGTACTTGATGAAGTAGAACTTGACGTAGTCTTGGGAATCCACTTGACCAAGGCCTTAGGTGCTTCTTCAAATGCATCAATCTCCTCTCGAAGCTTGTCCTTGCCTTTATTCTTGTGGTCTTGTGGTGGAAGATCATCTTGAGCTTGTGTCCCCTTGAAGGAAGTAGGATCATACTTATCTTGTTGAGGAACAAACTTTGTCTTGGGGTATTGATCTTCTTCCCACTCAACTCCATTGGCGTTGAACTTTCGTTCAAAACAAACACCTTGATTCTTCCGGTGCCTTCCTTGCTTGCGTACAATTTCCTCGAATTGCTTACTCCCGGCAAGGCTCTTGTAAACACCTTTCTCTATAATTCCCTTCAATAAATGATTTTCTTGCTCAAGTGTAACTTGGCTAAGAGAATCATTAGTGGAATCAAGAGAACTACTAGAAGCAACAACATTGGATTTGACATTATTATTGTTACTACTAGAGGAAGTATCTTTCTTGTACTTGTTACTAGAGTTGACTTGAGGCATGTAAGTAGATAAGATTAAACGCTTGACAATGTAAGAAGAACTTTTCTTGCGGAGATCATCATTGATTGCCTTTAAGAACTCACGCTCTTGCTCAAGATTGAGCTTTTCAAAGCGTAACTTCTCATGAGCCCTTAAAAGTTCTCGATGATCTTTGAAGATAGTTTCATGAACCAACTTAAGAGTGTTTAGTTCTTTAGTTAGAAGCTCAATTGTCATTCGTTTGATTAGCATGATTAATTGATGTTTAATCATAGTATTCATCACTAGAGTTGTCAACAAGTAAATCATCATCCACAAGCAAGTCATCTTCATCACTATTAAAATCAACATACTCGGGATGTGTTACCTTTGGACCTTTGGCCATGAAGCATCTTCCAACACCTTCATTTGGTGAATCAAATATGTCGTAGGAGTTGGTTGACACAAGTGCTAGACCGGAAACACCTTCATCTTGAGTATATTCGGAGTCGGAGTGATAGCTTCTCTCGGAGTGTTTGTCGGAGTCGGAGCCGGAAACCCATTCACCAACATGAGCTTGATGTCTTCGTTTTGTGCAGCTCCTTGATGACTTGTCCTTCCTTTCCGAATCCTTACTTCTCCGTGAGGGTCTTCGTTCATAACGATCATCTCTACTCCTCCTCTCTCTTGGTGGCGATTCTTCTCTTTTGCTTCTTATTTTTGGAGAATCTTCTCTTCTTTTGTAGGGTGCCGTACACTCATTGGAGTAGTGTCCAGGCCTCCCACAATTGTAGCAATTGCGCTCTCGACTAGAAGATCTCTTGTCATGATAAGACCTTGACTTGGAGCTTCTTTCTTTGCTTCTACTCTTGTAGAATTTGTTGAAGTTCTTCACCATTAAGCTCAATTCTTCATTGAAGGTTTGTTTCTCACTTGATGATGTGGGGGATTCACTTGAGGCTTTGTAAGCACCACTTGACTTGTTGTGAAGTTCCTCCTTATCCTTGAGTGACATCTCATGAGCAACAATCCTTCCAATGACTTCCGTTGGCTTGAGATCTTTGTAGTTTGGCATCATTTGGATCAATGTGCACACAGTATCATACTTTCCATCCAATGCTCTTAGGATTTTCTTGATGATGAATTTGTCGGTCATCTCTTCACTCCCTAAGACGGCAATCTCATTTGTGATAAGAGCAAGCCTAGAGTACATTTCAGCGACACCTTCACCATCCTTCATTTTGAAATTGTCAAGCTGACTTTGGAGCACATCCAACTTGGATTCCTTGACGGACTCGGTACCTTCGTGCATATCAATCAAAGTATCCCAAAATTCCTTTGCATTCTCAAGACGACTGATCTTATTGAATTCTTCGGGGCACAATCCGTTGAAGATGATGTCACATGCTTGAGCGTTTTATTGCAGCATCTTCAATTCTTCCGCATTAGCTTCACGGTTCGGTTCTCTCCCATCGAAGAATTCCCCTTGCAAGCCAATACAAATAATTGCCCAAACGGCGGGGTTATGTCCAAGAATATGCATTTTCATCTTATGCTGCCAACTAGCAAAATTAGTACCATCAAAGTAAGGACCTCTACGGTGATAATTTCCCTCGCTAGATGCCATACTCTCCTAGGTTGTGAAACCAAGGCTATGATCACCAAAAGCTATGGAAATCAAAGCAAATGGAGACCAAGCTCTGATACCACTTGTAGGACCTTGAAGTATGTCTAGAGGGGGGTGATTAGACTACTTGACCAAAAAAAAATTAACCTTTTCCCAATTTTATAGTTTGGCAGATTTTAGCTATTTTAGGACAAGTCAAGCAATCATCACACAATTCAAGCAAGCATGCAAAGAGTGTATAGGCAGCGGAAATTAAAGCATGCAACTTGCAAGAAAGTAAAGGGAAGGGTTTGGAGGATTCAAATGCAACTGGAGACATGGATGTTTTTGGCGTGGTTCCGATAGGTGGTGCTATCGTACATCCACGTTGATGGAGACTTCAACCCACGAAGGGTAACGGCTGCACGAGTCCACGGAGGGCTCCACCCACGAAGGGTCCACGAAGAAGCAACCTTGTCTATCCCACCATGGCCGTCACCCACGAAGGACTTGCCTCACTAGCGGTAGATCTTCACGAAGTAGGCGATCTCCTTGCCCTTACAAACTCCTTGGTTCAACTCCACAATCTTGTTGGAGGCTCCCAAGTGACACCTAGCCAATCTAGGAGACACCACTCTCCAAGAAGTAACAAATGGTGCGTTGATGATGAACTCCTTGCTCTTGTGCTTCAAATGATAGTCTCCCCAACACTCAACTCTCTCTCATAGGATTTGGATCTGGTGGAAAGAGGGTTTGAGTGGAAAGCAACTTGGGGAAGGCTAGAGATCAAGATTCATATGGTAGGAATGGAATATCTTGGCCTCAACACATGAGTAGGTGGTTCTCTCTCAGAAATAGTAAGTTGGAAGTGTAGGTTTAGTCTGATGGCTCTCTCCACGAATGAAGAGGAGGTGGAGGGGTATATATAGCCTCCACACAAAATCTAACCGTTACACACAATTTACCAAACTCGGTGGGACCGAATCGTTAAACTCGATCGGACCGATTTAGTAAACCTAGTGACCGTTAGTGATTTTCGGTGGGACTGACATGCATCTCGGTGAGATCGATTCGGTTAGGGTTAGGGCATAACGTAATCTCGGTGAGACCGATTACACAAACTCGGTGAGACCGATTTGGTAATAAGCTTTCCAGAGAGTTGGTCAGGTAAGCTCGGTGGGACCGATTTGCTCTTTTCGGTGAGACCGAAATGTTACAAAAAGGAAACAGAGAGTTTACATTGCAATCTCGGTGGGAACGATCGCTCACTTCGGTTAGACTGAAATGTTACGAAGGGAAACAGAGAGATTGCAACCCCATGTCGGTGAGACCGAGATCCCTATCGGTAAGACCGATTTGCTTAGGGTTTGTGGCAGTGGATATGACTTTTGGAATCGGTGGTGCCGGATAGAAAGAATCGGTGTGACCTATTTTGGCTTTAGGTTTAGGTCATTTGTGGATGTGGGAAAGTAGTTGAGGGTTTTTGGAGCATATCACTAAGCACATGAAGCAAGAGGCTCATTAAGAAACACCTCATCCCTTCTTGATAGTATTGGCTTTTCCTATAGACTCAATGTGATCTTGGATCACTAAAATGTAAAATAAAGAGTGTTGAGCTTTTGAGCTTGAGCCAATCCTTTGTCCTTAGTATTTTGAGGGATCCACTTTCATCATCCATGCCATGTCATTCATTGAGCTTTCCTGAAATAATAGTCTTGGAATAGCATTAGCTCTATGAGCTATATGTTGTTATGAATTACCAAAACCACCTAGGGATAGTTGCACTTTCAATTCATCATACCAGAAGAATGCGTAGAACGAGATAACCTCCATAGAAAGCTTATGGCCACAGCGAGAAGTTTGAAGAAGTAGAAGCAACGGCTTAAAGCCGCACAGGAAACGCTCAATCGCAGATGGAACAAAGTGCTTGACACTGAAGAAAGATATGGCGACGATCGCCATACAAAGAGCTACCCAAAACGTAAGCTACTGCCAGAATTCAATGATGAGGTCGTTCCACCAAAGAATAACATGACCAGGAGACCAGACGTACCACTCCATAACCGCAACAAAGCAGCTACAGACACCGCACACGACCTACGTGAGCACCTGAATAAGAAAGGCGGCGCAGCTAGGTCCATCTACGGATCTAAAGGACACACCCTGGCGAGGGACTATGGTCACCACAATGATTACACCAACCAAATACCAGTTCGGAATAAACACCGAACACAACAACAGCCAACGGCATGCCACAATACGTCCAGATACAGAGGGGCTGCTCACCCCCTATTCTTTACTGATGAAGTACTGGACCACGAATTTCCACAGGGCTTTAAACCTGTGAACATAGAGGCATACGACGGCACAACAGACCCAGGGGTCTAGATAGAGGACTTTATCCTACACATACATATGGCTCGCGGGGATGACCTCCACGCCATCAAATACCTTCCCCTCAAACTAAAGGGACCAACTAGACACTGGTTGAAAAGCCTCCCGGAAAATTCAATTGGGAGTTGGGAAGAACTCGAAGAAGCCTTCAGGGCCAATTTTCAAGGGACTTATGTCCGGCCTCCGGACACCGACGACTTAAGTCACATAGGCCAACAGCTCGGAGAGTCCGCCCGCAAGCTTTGGAACAGATTCCTCACTAAGAAGAATCAAATTGTTGATTGTCCGGATGCCGAAGCCTTAGCGGCATTCAAACACAGCATCCGTGACAAGTGGATCGCCAGACACCTTGGCCAAGAAAAGCCAAGGACAATGGCAGCCCTAACAAGCCTTTTGACCCGCTTTTGCGTGGGAGAAGATAGCTGGCTAGCCCGTAAAGGCACCAGCGACCCAAGCACATCCGAAATAAGGGATGGCAACGGGAAGCGACAGTGTAATAAAAATAAACGCCAAAAACAAGGAAGAGAGCCCGGATAACACAACGGTTAATGCCGGATTCAGGGGCTCTCGACCTAATCAGCAAAATAAGCCATCTAAAGGCAGTAAAGAGGGACCGTCTGGACAGAATAGGGTCCTAGACAGATTGTGCCAAATCCATGGCACCCCTGACAAGCCTGCAAACCATACGCACAGAGGGTGCTGGGTCTTCAAGCAGGCCGGCAAATTGAATGCTGAACACAAGGGAAGGGAAACACCAAGTGAGGACGAGGATGAACCTCGCCAGCCGAACACTACGGGACAGAAAAAATTCCTGCCTGAGGTTAAAATAGTAAACATGATCCACGCGACTCATACATCCATGAGAGGGCACGAACACGCGCATAGAGACGCGCACGATATAGAGCCCACACATAACTACTGGATGTCTTATCCGATCACTTTCGATCACTTGGACGGCCGGACTAGTATTCGGCGTGGCGGATCAGAGGCCTTGGTGCTCGACCAAATGATTGATGGATACCATCTCACCCGGGTCCTCATGGACGGCAGCAGTAGTCTCAATTTAATATACGAGGACACTATACGCAGGATGGGGATAAACCCATCCAGAATCATCCAAAACAACACCACCTTTGAAGGGGTGATACCAGGCGTTGAAGCCTACAGCAGGGGCTCCGTCATACTGGAGGTAACCTTCGGCTCTCCAGGCAACTCCAGAAGCGAATAACTACTCTTCATCATCGCACCCTTCTAAAGCGACTATCACACAGTGCTCGGAAGAACGGCCTTCGCCCGCTTCAACGCATTGCTGCACTATGGCTACCTTACACTTAAGATGCCCGGTCCACGTGGCATCATTACCGTCAGCGGAATAACAGAGCACTCTTCACGCGTAGAGAAACACGCGACGCCCTCGCGACCGGACTATAAGCGACCTCCAACATCAAAAAAATATGACCGATCGTTAAGACCATGGACACGGTTAGACGAGTCCGGTAGCCCAGATTGAACCAGGGCACCGTATATGTAATCCCATAGCAGATATCAGGGGCTATAACTACATAATAAAGCCCCACACTTGGCTCATACTTATTGGCAGGCCAATAGCTTACACTTTTACTATCCATCGCGTACTAACGTTGTAACCTCCTATGAGTTTTCTTTTTTCTGCATACAACTTTCGCGCGATACCCTTCCAGGATACGGTACAATGGAGACAAAGGCGCAGACGTGCAGCAGGGCCCGGTTCAACAGGTTTCTTTTTAGATTAAGCCCCTGTGTAAACCTTTTCTATTGCCTCTTGTTGTTTAACCATCCCATGGGTTCCATACCCACAAAGGATACCGCCGTTTTTGGCATTTCGCCACGACAGATTAATGCACGTACCTGGAAACATAGGGTTTATAATGAATAGGCATTCTTGAGCCCATCATCTATTATGATGTCCGAATACCTTCGGGAGTGTTCGGCATTACGAGTTAGGCCTTATATGCATCAGCTCTGAATCATGTCTTTGGTCAAATGTTGGGTTTGCTCGGCTCCTAGGTTTGCCGCCTTACGTTCCGTTACTATCGGGTAAGGTGGCCAAAGGAGAACTACTGCGATTGTGGCCTGGTTATTCCGGATGAGCACCTCAGTACAGAAAGTCGAAAACTGACAGTCATGATGCAGCGAGAGACTGTTCAACCACTCGAGGACTCACCGGAATCTTTAGGATTCCTCCGCATTAACGAAGGGCCATTTCCTGGTCATGTACATGCGTGCCCGTATCCGGATGCACGCGAAAGTACCAGGGGCTACATAGTAGCCCCAATGTTAGAGTCCCACAACTAAGCGAAAGTGTTACAGCTATATAGTCCGGTTGCCTAGTTCGACGTGAGATCACCTCCTTAATGGACCAAGACGTTGGATCAAGTGTGATTAAGCATATTTCTTCTCGAACACCTCCGCATTGTATGTGTGGGGGCTGAAGCCAACGACTGCTAACTTTCAGATTACATATTTATATTTACATATATATAAACGGCCGCACAGGGGACATAATCATATTTTTAGGCAAATAGTATAAATACAACCTCATAATCAAAATAAACATTGTTTTTACAATGATTTTGTTCATCATTCGAACAAGACATTCTTCTAGCACTGCGCCTCTATTAGACGGGCACCTTCTGTGACCTGTGCCAAGTAGTGCTCGGCCGGATATTGGCCCCCCACCGGATCCTGGGCCGCTATAATGGTGGCATCCATATCCGTCCAATAGGCTTTAACGCGGGCAAGAGCCATCCGTGCACCCTCTATACATGCCGACCTCCTCATGGCATCGATCCGAGGCACGTCCCCAAGGAACTGTTGCACCAAACCAAAGTAACTGTCCGGCTTAGGCCCCTTTGGCCAAAGATGGTCTATTACAGACCGCATTGCAAGCCCGGACAGCCTGTGAAGCTCCGCTACAGCAGCCATCTTGTCACTTAACGGTAGCGGGCGAGTGGGAGCATGGAATTGCTACCAGAAAAGCTTCTCCACTTCCTTGTCACCTTGACCTTTGAAGAAGTCGGCAGCGTCAGCCGTACTCTTCGGCAAATCCGCATATGCGTCCGCAGAACTCCAGCGTCCATCCGGGGGAGCGTACTTCGGATCGAAATTTTTTGTCTGCAGCAAATAGGAGCCCCCAGCCGCGATTTCACCGGCCTGTCGAAGCTCCTCCCATGCACCCCTGAGCTCGGTCCGGATTTCCTTGGTGCCATTCAGTGCCTTGTTCAGTTCGGCCGAATTATCCTCATGTTCCTTTTTAAGGAGCTCATACCGGTCAGCGGCATCTTTTAACTCAATAGCCATTTCGGCTATCTTTTCCTCGCTTCGGCGATGAGCAGCCTGTTCAGCCCTCAATTCCTCGGCTGCCTTTAGGGCAGCCGCATTACTCACCCGAGCTTGTTCCTTGGCTTGAGCAAGTTCCGCCCTTAGGGCCTCCACGGCAGCAGGACCATCTGCAGTCCAAACATATTACATTAATATCATGCCACCTTCATATTTTCCTATACAAGGGAAGGCATGACACATACCTTGTGATTTGTCCAGCCGCTCATTCACCAGCGTGATATCAGCATTAATCGATCCAATTTTCCTTGTTAGTTCGGCAACTTCAACGGACTGGCCAGCGTCCGGACCCACAGGTACCTGCACATATTTACAGCACAATCATTGGTTTATGATCCCCCATTTGCCGCCTAGCGTGGGCAACCAGAGTCTCAGGGACTACTATCTATATGGAGCACACCTAGCGCATGCTTCACATCCAAAGAAATAGTGTATTCTTCATTACGTACCTCAAAGCCTCTGAGCAGGCTTGTGAATGCTTCATTCAAGCCGCTTGTAGCGGATGAAATTTTCTTGATCACCGTGATCATTAACAAGCAGTGCTCCCCCGAGAGCGCAACTCGCTGCAGTAAACCCGTCAGTGCGTCCGGTCGTACATTGAACTGCGCCGGACCCTTCCCATCGCCCCCAGTGTGAGCCAAATGCCCCGGACTTAGGGCGGCTGACGTATTGGCTTCCGGCTTCAGCAGATCTGGACTCCTTCGTGATGACACCTCGGTGTCGCTCGCTTCATGAGTCAGAGAAGTGGGTGGGGTCTCGCTCTCCATCATCTCCGGAGGAAGGTCCCCCGAAGACGAACCCTGTTGAGAAGAGCCGCTGGCCGGACTGCAAAAAAGTTGAATCCTGGTTATTGATCTAGGATAAACAGAGTACCCTCGGATTGTGAATTGACTTACAGCTCGGTTGAGGGCTGGCCCGTTGGAGGGCATGATGCGGTGAGGGTGCCTGTCCGGACAAGGCCCCCTAGAGATGTCTTTTTCCCTGGTTGGGGCATATCTGCCACCAAGTCTTCGGAGGCATCCCTCTTCTTCATGTGCGGGGAGGAGGGCTTAGCCTCCCTTTCCCAACTATCCTCCTTAGAGGAGGTAACAATTCCCCCGGATCGGATGCGTAGCATGTGGGGTTCGGTTTCTTCATTCTTCCCCTTGTCTTTCCCAGAGGGCATCCTGCTGAGTACCCGGTCAAGCATCTTGGCCACGGTAGGACCAAGCGAGCCTTCGGGGAGTGGCGCCGGACACCTGAATCTCTCCGCCTTGCTGAGCCATTCCTGGCCACGGAGGATTTTCAGAATAAACAACTATGACTAACTCAAAACAAGGTGTCCGGTGTCAAGATTACTTACTTGGGCATCTAGGCGATTGCAGCTTAGGCCCACATCCTCAGTGGTGTCCGGACACTCTACTTTCTGTCCGAAGAATAATTGGCACATCTCTTCGAGCTTCAAGCCGAAGAAGTGCTTGACAGTCTGCGGACCCTCCGGATTGAACTCCCACATCCGGAGAGGCCGGCGTTGGCACAACAGCATCCGTCGGATTAGCATCACTTGCATTATGCTGACAAGGTTAATGTCCCTCTCAAGGAGCTCCCGGATGCGATTCTGCAGTACTGATACATCACCAGCGGGCCCCCAATTCCGCCCTATGTCGGTCCAAGATGCTAGCTGTGACAGGGGACCCGAACGGAACTAGGGAGCGGCCGCCCACTTCGTGCCTCTGGGAGCCGTGACATAAAACCACCTCCGTTGCCATACGTCGGATACTTCCGGGAAAGAACCCTCTGGCCATGGGGCATCGGTGTTCCTGCTTATTACGGCGCCTCCACACTCTGCATGTCGCCCCTCGATCATCTTCGGCTTCACATTGAAGGTCCTAAGCCATAAGCCGAAGTGTGGGGTGACATGGAGAAAAGCCTCGCACACGATGATGAACGACGAGATATGGAGGATGGCGTCTGGAGCCAAATCATGAAAATCCAACCCGTAATAGAACATGAGCCCCCTCACAAAGGGGTCGAGGGTGAAGCCCAAGACGTGGAGGAAGTGTGGGACAAAAACGACACACTCATTAGGCTCCGGTGTGGGGATGACTTGCCCTGGGGCAGGAAGCCTGTGCTGAATATCGGCGGTCAGGTATCCGATCTCCCTAAGCCTCGCAATGTCTTCCTTTTGAATCGAGGAGGCCACCCATCGGCCCTGAGGGGCGGATCCGGATATATTGGAGGATCTGGGGTGTCCAAGCTTGGGTTTCGGGTGTTAGAGCTTGAGGTACGAGAAGGCGCGAGGAAGGTGGAAAAGAGGCATAGGCCTCAACCTCTTTATAAAGAGGGTGAATATCAAGAGTCCTCGGTGTGACCGTTTGAGGCTTATCTAAAAACACACGGAATTATACCAACGGCCGTCGTGGGGTCACGCACGCCCATATTAAATGAAAATCCCGTACTAAGTAGAACACGATCTCTGCCTCGACGGGATGTGCCAATAAGACCGCCTCGTAACACGAGTTGTTGTGGGGTAAGAAACACCGGTTCATGTTGGACCAGGCCAAGATGCACGGGCACGACGCACGAAGGTTGCCAGTAGATCAGATTTATGCCATGTGAAGATCATCTTGCAGATCCAGACACGATTCGAGTGTTCAATAATTACTTTGGAGTATTCGGAGAAGGAACCCGCCTTGCAATGCCCAAGACAATACTGCGCGCCGGACTCATCGTCATTGAAGCCTGGTTCAGGGGCTACTGAGGAAGTCCTGGATTAGGGGGTACCCGGACAGCCGGACTATGTACATCATTCGGACTATTGAAGCGTGAAGATACAAGACTCAAGACTCTATTCCGTGTCCGGATGGGACTCTCCTTTGCGTGAATTAAATGGAATTTAAACATGATGCAGACATGACTAGCTAGCCTAGGTCATACCAGAACTAGGGATGTGACAAGGAGCCCACGAAGGAACGGGTGGATAGGTAACCCGACGCCCCTTAGCAGATGCGGGATGAGGCATATTTGCTCCTCTGGTGATGGATTAGGAGATCCCTCCGCTTGTTCCCCTCCGTTATAAGTAGCTATTCCGGCTCGGACGGGGACCATGAATGCCGGTGGGAGAAACCCCTGGGTTTGTAACTCTATCAAATGGCTATGAGGAACTGAACACTCTTCCCAGTCCTCCGGCTTGGAGTGAGAA